>NW_026453218.1:312338-624676 GCF_025200985.1 Drosophila gunungcola | reverse complement strand
CGAACATTCCAAGGTGCCCCAGTGATAGTTCTCAGGATTTTTGATTGTGGATAATATCGATGTTACTGCTGCTCGCGTTGCCCCACATTTGGGAGCCGTAAGTCCAGACTGGCTTAAGCGTTGAATTGTAGAGCAGGACCTTGAGTCTAGGCAGAGGGGGGAGCGTGCGTTCGTGGGAATATCTGCGGTGTAAAGAAGAAATAGAGTTGGACCAAGGGCGCTACCTTGAGGAACTCCAGCCTCTTTCGTGTAATCGTTGGATATTGTAGTGTTGCATCTCACGGCGAAGGCTCTGTTGTAAAGGTACGATTCAAGAATCCTGTGAGTGTTTTCCGGTAGAACCGCACTGCAGTATTCCCGAGACTCGAATGCAGTTCGTATTTCTGTTGTTAATCTGTTAGCTTGCTCTACTGTTTCATGGCTTTCTCGAAAGCCAAATTGATGCGCCGGAATAATGTTGTGATCTTTCAGATATGGGATTATGCGCGTCAAAAGGCATTTTTCGAGCAGTTTTGACAGACACGAGAATAAACTTATCGGTCTATATGAGGCTGGTATTGTGTGATCTTTTCCTGGCTTTGGGATCATTATGATTACCGACTTTTTCCATTTTTTTTGGGAAGTAGCCAAGTCGTGTAATCCCGTTAAGGAGTTTACAAATTACCTCAACTGCACAGTTTGGGAGTTCAATTAGCATCTTAGGAGTGATTAGATCACCGCCTGGGGCCTTTTTTGTTTTTAATTGCTCGCTGATGACTTTTGCAACTTTGTTTGTTTGGAACAGAATTGGCGCCGTCTCAGTTCCACCTCGAATTGACGGCGACGGTAGTGTGAATGAATTATTTGCAGGGTTTGGCTGAAAAACATTTCGAAGGTGTAAAGCAAATGCACAGGCTCTGTCTTTGTCGCTTCTGGCCCAGCTGCCTGAAGAGTCTCTTACGGGGATTACTGTTTCGGCCGGCGCACTTAGATTTGGGTGGGCCCTCCACAGGGGATGCTTGGTGCTGGTGGGTGAAAGTTTCTCAATGTACTGTGCTTTTTCTTCTTCGTGCCTTAGAGCCCTGGTAAGTCTGCGACCAGCTTCCTTAAGACTATGTTTTGAGGATGGCGATCTGCTGGTTTGCCAAGCACGCCTCAAACGTCTTTGCTCCAAAACAAGCTGTTCGATTTCAAGGTTAGTTTTGTGCTGGTGTGTGTGCCCATCCCTCCCTTGCGGTGCAGAGCTTTTGGCTGCTGCGACGAGTACAGACTCCAGTGCATTGGCATAGCAGTCGATGTCCTCCTTGATGTTGAGCTGTGGAGTTAGTTCAATGTGGGAACTTACGTACTTTTTGAACTTCAGCCAGTTGGTTCGATGCGACGTCAGCCTGCAAGGGTGCTCGATTAGTTCCAGGTTTTGAAGAAAAGTTATTAGCGCTGGTGAGTGGTCCGATGATAGATCCAAAAGCGATTTTGCAGCTATTAGATTGCGAGGAATATTTTTTGTCACAGCAAAATCAATTAAATCAGGTAGTTTTCTAGGATCTGTAGGCCAGTATGTAGGACTGCCTGGTTAAACGTAGTCCAGTTTGTTGCATGTTTTGATGAGTGCTTTATAGAGTTGCCTTCCTTTGGGGGTCACAAGGCGGGATCCCCAATGTGTGTGCTTGGCGTTGTAATCACCTGCTGCTATGAATCGCTCTCCAAGTGAATTGTAGGAGTCCATAAATTGGTCTTCGGAGACTGTAAAGCGGGGTGGGCATTGGACAGCTGCAATGGCAAGGTTGCAGTTGCCCAATTGTAATTTTATCGATGTAGCTTGCAGAAATTTTTCGCAAACCGTTGGTGAAAGTGGTGTTTGATGCGGTCTCATATTAGGATGCCGGTTCCGCCATGTGCTTTACCATCTGGATGATCGGTGCCGTAGAACGTGTATCCCCGTATTTGAAAGTTATATTTGCTGGTGAGATGCGTTTCTGCCAGCAACATAACGTCGATGTGGTTTTCGATCAGAAATTGAGTTATTTCAGGTATATGCCGTGAAAAACGGCTAGGCATAATTTATTTGGACTGCTGAGCTGCAAGCATTTGTAACAAGATATTTTGGTTTTGCATTACAGTTTGCATGGTTGTTTTCATGAAGCACATAAATTCCATCATATTTGTTTCAAAGTTATCATCATAGTTTCCATGTTGCTTTGTGGCTGCCCCATGGCCTGCTGTATGTTATCGATTTTCGGCTCTATGTGAGCTGTGCCTCATCTTAGAGCACTGGCGTAGGAAATGCCGTTGGTGGTAATTGAGGGCCTAAATGATGACCTGGCTGCTTTTGCGAAGAAAACTTCCGGTGTCGTTTGTGATTTCATGTAGATGTTCTGGCGTGCCGTTGTCGCTCGTTGCATACGAATTTTCATCTCCTTGTAGACTGGACAGCCTCTGTAGTTTGTTGTGTGGTTTCCTTGGCAGTTTACACACTTTTTAGTGAGAGAGTCTTCCTTGTTGGCAGGGCAGGGTTCGGAGCCGTGGTAGTTTCCACAAGCTACACAAACTGACCTGAGGGTGCAGTAAGCCCAATTTGTGCATTGCACCGGCCCGTTCCGTTTGTGCGGCTCTTCTACTGTGCTCCTACGGCTTCTTGTTTTTGTTCATAATGTCTATAACATTTTTTGCGCAAAAAACCGTTTTCTTTTAAAGCCTCTATAATTTCGGAGGGGGTCACATCGGGTTCTTTTTCCTTGAGCACAACTTGTATGCCTTTGCAACTTTTCCGCTGGTACGTGTAGTAATTTTTTTGACATCGTTTAAGTACTTCGACACTGCTCGGAAATCTTCTTCTGTTTTGGTTTGAAGTTTGGTTTCGCTTATATTATCTTTCATAAGCGGAATAACATGAATGTTTTTTTTTCCGACAAGCTCAACTATTTTGTTGACTAGGACGTTGGAGATCTTTTCCCGAACAAAGATAGGTGGGGGCTTAAGTTTCTTTGGGGCTAATTCTTCAGACTCTGTTTCAGGCTCCGCCAGAATGGAAAATCTATTTTCATTTAATGGACCGAGATTTTCAGGGCCTTTGTTGGTACGGTTTATTTTGGGCATATTTGCCGTCAGATTTTTTTGGGGGTGCTAGCTTGCACTTGGAAATATTAATGTAGCGACCCATGCCTGTCTGCATGGCCGAACCCGCTTGCGAGATTGTCATTTCACCTACCGTAGCTTTGTTTTTGCCGTTTGACCCGATTTTTGCACTTAGTTGTATTGTTGCTATCCGCTGCAGAAGAAGAGGGCGGAGTCGTTATTGCATTGTTGGCGAAAGAGACCGTTGTGGTTGACGTAGTAGTTACTGTTGTTGTTGCACTAGGTGGCAGAAGCTCGGTTGGAGTTTTGCATTGCTCACTCCATGGCGTTTGAGCGGTAAAAAGTAGGTCGGGAGAGAAAGAACTAGCTCTCTGGTTTTCGGCGGTCAGTAAACTTGCACTTTCGGTTCTAGTGTATTACTCGTGACAGAGAAATAAGCATTGTTACGGGCCAAGGACAGACGACGATTGTCTTGCTCTCTCTGAGCTTTTTTACGGGCTTCGTCTTGTTGTTTTTGGCGTTGAGTGCGCTGATCCACGTTCTTACTCATTTGTTTACTGTTAGTGCGTAAAGATTAATTTATTAATTAATTAAAACTTTAGTTTACTATATGGGAATTAGCATCGCGAATCCCAAACGTTTCGACTGAGTGACTATTTTTCCGGAGCGTTAAGAATACACTTTTTGGAAATACAGATTGCAAATATATGTACATGTCACATCAAAAACTGAATATATGAAAATAAAAAAAAACATTTAACATGAATGAACATTTTTTATTAAATGAACAGTAACGCACATCTTTAATATATTTTAAATGCAGTACAGAAATAATAACCAAAATGGGTCTAATTGACACTAAAACAGTATACACCACTACTAACGGAATTAATAAAGTCGATTCAAAAACTATTAATACCGAACTAACAAACATGTCATTGTATAAAGCCTATGCTTACCACAATAAGTGCGTATCAAAAAGAGCCATAAACAGAAGCCAGGCTAACGATCTGGATAAGATTTAAATTAACAAAGCACAAATAAATGTTGTAAAAATATGTTTTAAAATATAATATATATATATATGTACACAATGACATATAAAAAAGAGAAAATTAAATGTTGTCTGAGACACTATCCCTTTTGAAAAAAAAATAATTATTAAAAACTAAAAATGAATACACAGGACTGCATTAGAATTACTGTCGACAATGAATTAAATTTGGAGAATTTGGCCAGATTCATTTAACAATGTAGAATATACAAATATTACCCAAATATCAGGTGTTGGTGAAGAACCAACCAATTCAAAAAGATTAGTATCAGTAGAACATCTTTCAAGCATGCCGCATAATTTTCATATAGTAGCATTAAATTTTTCTATTCCATGTGATGGAACTACAGGCATATATTTTATTAAAAAATGCAATTGTCAAATAATTTTAAAACCAGAAAATGATTGGTTATTAATGAGACCAGATAACCTCTATAACCCCTGAAAATACAGTTTTGTATTAACAACGCGAAACTTGTGACTGCAGTAGTTCGTGACGTTTTATTTTGCAAAACTTGTGAAGAAACTATTTCGAAAGCACGACGACGAAAAGGAGTGGTTACAATGACGTTCGATTGATCACTAACTTTAATAGTTCAATAATTTCTCTTAGAACCTAACATATGCTACGGTGGCGAGAGACGGGGCGAATTCGCAAAAGCGAACGGACGAAACCTTTATTGGCCCCTCGCCTTACAACTAGTGATTTCAAATGCAAGCGCCAAGTGCGCAAATAACCCCATTAATATTCCAATAAACCATACACTCGAAAATAATTTGACAGTTCTACCAGCAAGATCCGAAGACGTGTGAAAAATGCAGCAACCAGGTATATATTAATACCAAACCAAGAAGTTCAAAATGGAGTAAACTGGAGTAAATATAAACCAAGAAGAAATCTTAGACAAACTGAACAAAAATGTTCCACCTCAGTTCAAAGAAATACTTAAAGAATTATGCGCCAAATACACAGGTATGTTCGGAATAGAATCCGAATCAATATCAACTAATAGTTTTTTAAACAAAAAATAAGAATGAAAGATGATGAACCGGTACACATAAAAAATTATAGAACTCCCCACAATCAAAAAGATGATGTAGAAAAATAAGTAGAAAAATTAAGTAAAGACAAAATAGTAGAACTTTAGGTTTCTGAATACAGCAGTGGACAGGTAATCTATTAATCGTCCCGAAAAAATCATTACCATATTAAAATACTAAAAGATGGCGTTTAGTAATTGATTACCGCCAATTTAACAAATTAATTTTATCAGATAAATTTCCACTACCAAGAATAGACGATATTCTCTACCAACTAGGTAGAGCTAAATACTTTTCACGTCTAGATCTGATGTCAGGATTTCATCAAATATAACTCGAAGAAACGTCTAGGAATACAACGTTCTTTACCACGAGCAATGGCTCCTATCGCTTCACGCGATTACCATATGGTTTAAAAATAGCGCCAAATTCTTTTCAAAGAATGATGACAATTGCATTTTTAGGTATCGAACCTTCCCAGGCATTGTTGTATATGAATAACCTAATTGTCATCGGTTGTTCAGAAAAGCTGTAACGACCCTGTTTTGGGAGGCGGTATAGCTCTTTTGATCGGTTTACCTCCCTTTCCCCAAAGAATAACACAAATCGAACGCTACAGAGTATGGTTATATTTTAATAGTACAATTGATTAAGACTACGTTTTCTAACTATAATTATATCGTACGAGATACTGCTTGCAAAGTGGTGTCGGCGCTGCTGAAGGGCCGGATGTGGTACTGCTTGTTGATATCGACGCTGCGGAGGGGCCGAGTATATCGCAGCTCGTTGAGTATCGCACTGCTTGGTGTGCCGGATCGGCGGTACGGAAGGCCGTATGTTGCACTGCTTGCTACTGACACTGTGCAATGGTTCGAGGAACTGATTGGCGTTGCCGATGTGTGATGAACGAATGTACTGATTGTTGTCGACGTCGGGAGGGCCGATTATGCACTGCGCTGTGGCTGAGTGCACTGCTTGGCGTCGTCGTGTCTCGTCGTTCGAGTACGTCGGGTTCGTAGTGTTCTGGGTCGTTTTAGAGGAACGAACTACTTGGATTTTCTAGTGGGATGTGGGAATGTAGGGCACCGTTAGATTCGAGCTGCCGGGCATCGTTAGTTTCGACCTGCCGTTTAATTCCGTATCGTTTCCGGGTCGGAAGCCGGAAACGTGACTTCTGGGAGGAGCTCACTGAGATGGGCCGGAGTTACGAAAACCGTGCCGGGCTCAGCGATCTCGACCGGGCCTGGGTGCGTATTCCTAAACCACACCGGGCATCGGTGATCCTCACCAGGTCGTAGAGCCGAATTTCAAACCGAACTCTTACGTATCCACCACCAAGAATAACTACCAGAACACTTACCCGGGTATTCCTCCTAGTTGTTGTTTCCGCGAGAGTCGTCGGAACGCAAGTGACTGGTCTGGGGCTGTGTCTCCGCTTATATAGGCGCTGCTTAGTGTCACCAGATCGGACGATGATGATAATCCCGCTTTGGGTAATCGGGTTTTATTGGGCGATGATTATCGGCAATCGATAACTTCGTCGAATAAATGTGACCGGGTGCTGTTGGCTTTGGGCGCGCGTTTGAATAATAAAAAGCCAGTATTTGGAATGTTCTTTTTAAGTTTTAATGAGAAAGTTGAATTATATATATATATTTGTGACGGTTGGTCGTCACACTCGCCCCCCCCCCCCCCCCGTTTAGGAGGCCGTGCCTCCCGTGGTCGTCACGCTGACGTTGCCACTTTGCCCGATCCGGATCCTGGTTGCCAGTTCTCCAGTTGTCACCCTCCGGGTCCCTCGGTTTCCTGGGCGGCAGGTGGACTTTAGGGCTATGGCTTCCGCCACCTTCTTCTCGTGCTGGGTGTCGATGAGTGGCTTTGCTGTCCTTCCGCACTCCTCATCCCAATTCTCCTCCGACTCCTCGGATAGATCCACTGGACCAACTCCCAGGTCCTTATATAGGTCAGATAGGCGTCTCGGCTTCACCCATGCCGTCTGTGGTCGCTGTATGTCCATTAGTTGGTTTCGTCTAGTTCCTGTGGATGTCCTTTGCTGTGGGGATCTTGATCTGTGGCTATTCCGTTGCGGTTGTTTCGTGTCGTATCCTGTTCCTTTTCCGTGTCCTTGTGTTGTCATTATCGTCGTCCTTGCGTTTGTTTCTACTCTTCTAGCTGGTGCCTGCCTTGCGACCGGTGCCGCCCTGGTTGGTCTTCTGCCTCCAGCTGGACCTGCCACGTCCACGGCCCCGAGTATGATGACTCGACGCCGCTGCTGGTTAAGGCTTTCCAAGTTTTCCCGGTATTTCTTTAGGTAGCTTTCCAGTTTCTTGTCCATTCTGAAAATTAAGTAATGGTTTTGATGATTAGTTAGGAGATATCACTTCCAGCTACTTCGTTATCAACTACGGGTTTCAGTTCCTTTATGTATGCTCTGTGTGTTTTTCCTGTCGCGGTATGTCTTATTGTCGCTATAACTGTTGAAATGAAACCCGTCACTTTGAATGGGCCCTCGTATTTCGGTGCTAACTTTGCTGCAAACCCCATAGCTGCCTTTGACAATGGGTGTTGTCGTTCCCATACGAGATCGTCTACTTTGGGTCTCCAGTCTCTTTTCCGTAGGTTGTATGATCTGGCTTGGTCTTGTGCTGCTTTTCCCATGTTCCGATGTGCTAGTTTGCTCGTTTCTATCATGCGTTGCAACCTTGTCTCTATCGTTTCCTTTACCATTCCGGATCCAGTTATGGTTTCGTTATACAGGCTCCCCGGTAGTAGTATTTCCCGTCCGTATAGTAGGTACGCCGGGCTGTATCCTGTTGATTCTGATCTGCTGCTATTGATGGCCATTGCTATTTCGGGTAGCCAGTCGTCCCACCGTGTGTGTTCGGTTCCGGAGAATTGAGCTATCATAATTTGTATTGTCCTATTTGCCCTCTCGGCTGGGTTCTCTTGCGGGGTGTATGGCGCTGTTAACTGGTGGACGATTCCCCATTTCTGTAACTGTGCCTTAAACTTATTACTCGTAAACTACCCGTTGTCCAATATGAGTTTTTTCTGTGTACCATATCGTGTGAGGATCTGTTCCCGTAAAACCTTTAATACACTTTCTGTTGTTGCCTTTCTGACAGCTGCCAGCTCCACCCATTTGGAGAACTTGTGGAACATCACTAGAAGCTTGTTATTGCCGTAATTGGACCTCGGTAACGACCAACGACGTCTATGCAGAGCGTTTCCCAGGGTGCTTTTGCTAGTTTTGTTAGCAATTTCCCTGCTGCCTGCTGCTGTGAGGTCTTGTACCGTTGGCATGTTTCACAGCGACGTACGTACTGTTGGATGTCTCTGTGCATCCCTTGCCAGTAGTACGATGCCGTTACCCGATGCTTCGTTCTTCTAACCCCTAGGTGGCCTGCTGTAGCTTGGTTCTTTGCCACGCATAGCTTCCACGGTTGTGTATCCTCGTTTGCGGCCCATGACGGTAGATGTCTGTATAGTTTTCCTTCTATTAATGCGTAATCTTGCCATGTTTCTGGTTCTTTTTTTAATGCAAGAAGTTTCTGTTTTATCCACTCGTCCTCCTTTACTTCGGCTCCGTGTATTTCTTCCTCGAGCATTCGGGATAATGCGTCTGCCACGACGTTAAGCTTGCCTTTGCGATAGCGTACCTCGAATGAGTATGGCTGCATTGCCAATGCCCATCTGGCAATCCGTCCTGAAGGGCTCTCGATCGAGTTAAGCCATTTAAGTGCTTGGTGGTCAGTGATAACGACGAAGTGGTACCCTTCCAGGTACATCCTCATTTTCTGGATGCCCCACTGTATTGCCAGGCACTCTTTTCGGTAGCCGAGTAGTTTTGTTCTGTTTTTGTAAGCTTCCGACTGGCATATGAAATAACGTGTTCTCCGTTTTCGTACTCTTGGGTCAGTACTGCTCCTAGTCCATAATTACTGGCGTCCGTCTGAAGTATAAAGGTTTTTCCAAAGTCCGGACAAGCCAGGACCGGTGCTTCGGTTAGGGCTTTCTTTAGGTTTTTGGTCGCCTCTTCTGTCTCCTCGGTCCATTTGAACTTTGTCTCCTTCTTGACAAGGTTGCACAGCGGTTGCGCTAGTTCAGTGAAGTTCGAGATGAATCTTCTGTACCAGGAGGCCACCCCTAGGAAGCTGTGTTTTTGCTTCGTTGTCTGTGGGCTTGGCATGTTGAGGATCGCGGCTATCTTTTCTGGATCGGTATGTATACCTCTTGCGCTGATTACGAGTCCTAGGTATTTAAGTTCTTCCTTAAAGAAGTGGCATTTCTCTGTGTTGATCTTAAGATTTGCCTTGCGGAGTCGCCTCATTACCTCCTGTAGCTTCTCCAGGTGTTCCCGTTTCGTGCGTCCGATTACCACTATGTCATCCAGGTATGCGAGAGCGAATGGTTCCATCCCTGGACCGATGACTGAGTCTAGCGCTCTTTGGAAGGTCGCTGGTGCTGTGTGTAATCCGAAGGGCACTACTTTCCACTGAAACAGTCCGCGTCCTGGTACCGTAAAGGCAGTGCACTGTTTACTGTCTTCGTCCATCGGTATCGACCAGTAGCCACTTTTCAGATCCAGTGTGCTTATGTATTTTGCCTCGCGGAGTTGGTTGAGAATGTGATCCATTCGTGGTACTGGGTATGCGTCTCGCTCAGAGTGCTCGTTCAGTTGCCTATAGTCTATGCAAAGCCTCCATTCCTTGTTTTTCTTCTCCACGATTACCACTGGCGAACTGTAGGCGGAGTGCGAGGGTTCTATGAGGTTCTGTGCTATGAGTTCGTCGACTTGTTTGTTTATTATTGACTGCATTGCTGGGTTTCGAGAGTAGTACCTCTGTTTAATTGGGCGGTCGTGCTTCATGAAGATTTTGTGGCATGCAATGTGACTTACTCCTTTGATTTGGCTCATCATCTCTAGCTCTCTTTTGAGGGTCTCTTGTCTGTGCGTCTGTTAAATCCCCTGTTTCTAGTGATCCGATGCCGTGTCTCTATGTTTCTTGCTTCTGCGTTGGCTCCTCTTCTACTTTTTAATTTTCGCTGTGATGGCGCCGCATTCTAGTGTAGCGTTGCATTGTTCTAAGGAGTCTATTCCCAAGAGTAGGTCTCCGATCACCTCGTCGAGGACTAATAGTGTTGTTGTGCTTGTTTGTGTCCCGAGTTGTATTGGTACTTCTAGTGCCTCTGTGACCGTTCTGTTTGTACCGTCTGCCAGTCTTATGGGTTCGATTACTTGTTTTCTTTTCCCATGTCTAGGCTTTCTGCTGGCTAGTTCTTGGCCGATAAAACACCATGTGGCTCCTGTGTCAATTGCACCGCGAATTCTTGTGCGGCCTATAATGACTTATGCTAGTAGACGTCGACCGTTGATTTTTATTGATGTTGCGGGTGTGGTGTGTGCCCTGGGTGCCCGCTCTGATCCCATGGGCATCTTCCGTTTCCCGTCGCTTCATTCCTGCGGCAGCAATGAATTGTTCGTATCCATCCTGTCCGCATACCCAGCAAAACAGTCTTGGTTGGTTATTGCATCCGCGTGCTATGTGTCCCACTGCTTTGCACCGCGAGCATCTATTGCTCATGTTCCAAGATCTTGTGACGCCTCTGTTAAGTACTCCACGTTTAGCATATCGCTTGAACTCCACTCGACTGTTTCGGTACACCCACTCCAGTTTTTTTTCTTCTGTGAGCGTAGTGAATCGCATGATTTTCCTGAGTTCTAGCGCATATTCCTTCGCTGGCTCGTTCTCGCCCTGGTATCTATGTGTGATGCTCTCCATAGCTTTCTTCTCATGATCCGTTGGCCTGTAATACTCTAGGAATTCTTTCCGAAAGGTGCTCCATGACGGCATCGGGTTTGTGTGGGTGTGCTACCAATCCAAGGCACGGCCTCTGAGAAGTATTACCATTGCTCCTGCTGCATGATCTTGATCTATGCCGTATGCCTCTGCTAATTCCTCTGTTCTACTAATAAACTCTTCCGGGTTTCCAGTTCCGTCGTATTCTTCTCCCCAACTTCGTATTACTCCCATCGTGGCCACTTTATTTCCTTCGACAAACTCCGTCGGGTTCGGCACTTGCAGGTATTTATGTTTTTCCTCGATGTGTTCCTCTGTGTCGGTTGTCCCACTAATGCCTTTCGGTTATTTTCCTGTTCCGTTAGGTGCTGGTGATAGGCTTCTTTCGTGTTTCTGAGCCAGTTTTAAAAGGCGTTTGATAGTTTCCTCGCCGTGGTTGCCGTTCTTTATAAAATCTGACATTTGTCTTCGCATGTCCTCGCACAGTGTTCCAGTTGGGCTTTATTGGCATTGCTTATCCAGCCTCGAGTTAATTTGTCTGCCATTGTATTATTTTGTGTTGTGTTGAGGAAGAGGGTAAACGATCTTTGGTGTTTCTATTTAAGGATACTGTCTTTTTGTGTTCAATTTGCTCGGGCGCAGACAGAAATTTATTTCCTCCTTTGATCGGTTTACCTCCCTTTCCCCAAAGAATAACACAAATCGAACGCTACAGAGTATGGTTATATTTAAATAGTACGATTGATTATGACTACGTTTTCTAACTATAATTATATCGAGCGAGATACTGCTTGCAAAGTGGTGTCGGCGCTGCTGAAGGGCCGAATGTGGTACTGCTTGTTGATATCGACGCTGCGGAAGGGCCGAGTATATCGGAGCTCGTTGAGTATCTCACTGCTTGATGTGCGGGATCGGCGCTACGGAAGGCCGTATGACACTGTGCAATGGTTCCATGAACTGCTTGGCGTTACCGAGGTGTGATTACCGAATGTACTGCTTGTTGTCGACGTTGTGTGGTAGCGGGGTGCACTGCTTGGTGTTGGCGCTTCGGGAGGGCCGATTATGCACTGCTTGATGTCGACGGTGCGCTGTGGCTGGGTGCACTGCTTGGTGTCGGCGCTTCGGAAGGGCCGATTGTGCACTGCTTGGCGTCGTCGTGTCTCGTCGTTCGAGTACGTCGGCTTCGTAGTGTTCTGGGTCGTTTTAGAGGAACGAACTACTTGGATTTTCTAGTGAGATGAGGGAATGTAGGGCATCGTTAGTTTCGAGCTGCCGTTTTATTCCGTATCGTTTCCGGGTCGGAAGCCGGAAACGTGACTTCTGGGAGGAACTCACTGAGATGGACCGGAGTTACGAAAACCATGCCGGGCTCAGCGATCTCGACCGAGCCTGGGTGCGTATTCCTAAACCACACCGGGCGTCGATGATCCTCACCAGGTGGTAGAGCCGAATTTCAAACCGAACTCTTACGGATCCACCACCACTACCAAGACTAACTACCGGGTATTCCTCCTAGTTGTTGTTTCCTCGAGAGTCGTCGGAACGCAAGTGACTGGTCTGGGGCGGTGTCTCCGCTTATATAGGCGCTGCTTAGTGTGACCAGATCTGACGATGATGATAATCCCGCTTTGGGTAATCGGGTTTTATTGGGCGATGATTATCGGCAATCGATAACTTCGTCGAACAAATGTGAAATGTGGAATGTTCTTTTTAAGTTTTAATGAGAAAGTTGAATTTTATATATATATTTGTGACGGTGGGTCGTCACAAAGCACATGAATAAAAATTTTACAAACGTTTTTTTATTTATGTAGGAAACTCAACCTTAAACTGGACCCAGAAAAGTGCACAAAAGGATACAAGTGTACTGACAAAGGTATTTTGCCTGACAGTAAGAAATACGATGTAATAGAAAAATACCAAGTCCCAACGGACGCAGACAGCGCTAGAAGATTCCTTGCATTTTGCAATTACTTAAATTTTTTCCGATTACTCACGTCACATAACTAGATTATGTAAAAAGAATGTTAAAATTAAATAGACAGATGACTGTCAAAACGCTTTCGAAAACCTTAATATTCAATTGATGAAACGCACACTACTGCAATATCCAGATTTTACTAAAGAATCTTGTATAACAACAGATGCAAGCAAACAAGCGTGTGAAGCTATTCTTACTCAGGATTACAATAACACCCAGCTACCAGTAGCCTTTGCATCGAGATCGTTTACAAAAGAAGAAAACAACAAAAATACAACTGAAAAAGAGTTAGCAATAAATTAGCGATTCATTATTTTCGACCATATATTTATGGAAGACATTTCACAGTCAAAACATAGCCATTAACTGAACTCAAAACTAACACGAATGGGATTAGACTTAGAAGAATATGATTTTACTGTGTAATATCTTAAGGGAAAAGGCAATCATATAACCGACGTGCTTTCAATAATAGCTATAACAGACTTAAAAAATATTCAAACGATAATAAAATTCTGAGAGTCACTACCAGAAATCAAAGTAAACAGAAAAATTCCTGCGCAGGAACAGAAAAAGAAAAAATAGATTTGCTTAGGCCAACTCTAAATAAAGCTTCTCAGCCCAACGTATATGAAGTCATTGTAAATGATGAGGTACGAAAAGTAGTGACCTTGCGAAAACTGATTCACTATGCTTACTAAAGCATGGAGCAAGAATTTATGCTAGCGATTTGAACACCAAAAGAATTCTCGACTTAGGTCAGTTTTTTCAAGGGTTTGAAAAGGAAGCCGGTATACTAAATATCAGCCAACTCAAAGTGGTACCGAGCGAAAAGATCATTGACACATTCTCAATGGAATTTTTAAAGGAATGGGCAATAAAAAATTACAATCCTTAAGAGTAGCGCTACTCAAGCTGGTGACCCTATTATCAAATAATGATAAGGAGAAAGAAGCATTACTGTTAACATTCCATGACGATCCAATATTAGAAGGTCATACAGGCATAGCTACAACATTAGCAAAAATAAAATCGCTATATTATTGGAAAAATATAACACGATATATAACAAATTAAATAAGAAAATGCCCAAAATGCCAAAAATCAAAAACAACAAAACATACAAAAAAAAATTGCCTATTACTGAAACTCCATAAAGGGCTTTTGACAGGGTAATTGTGGATACGATCGGTCCAGAACCTAAATCCGAACAAGGAAATGAATGTGTAATAACCTTGATCTGCGATTTAACTATATACCTTGTGGCAATACCAATTCAAAACAATAGTGCAAAAACAGTATCAAAAGCCATATGCCAAGATTTTATTCTGAAGTTCGGTCCAATGAAGAGGTTCATAACGGACATGGGAACAGAATATAAAAATTCGATAATTGAAGATTTATGTAAAATTTAAATATCAAAAACATAACTTCACCCGCACACCATCACCACACACCGTGAAGCGAAGACACAGAACATTAAATCCGCTCATACATCTCAGTTGATAAAACAGATTGGGATGTATGGCTCTAATGCTTCGTATATTGTTTCAACACAACACCTTCTATGACAGATGACTAGTTTCCATATGAGTTTGTTTTTGGTAAAACTTCAAATTTGCCTAAACATTTTAAAAAAAATATAATTTAGATGACTAACTAAACAATCTAGGTTTATACTAAAACAAGCATTTAAGAGAGCCAGATTAGTGTAAGAATCTCATAAGCAGACACAAAATATTAGCTATGACAAAAATACTTTAGATTTTGATTTAAAAATAGGAGATCAGGTTTTATTGAAAAACGAAACAGGGCATAAACTAGACTTTAAATATACTGGACCCCATAAGGTTGAAAGTATAGAAGAAAAAGATAACATAGTAATTTTAAATAATAAAAATAAGAAACAAACAGTACATAGGGATAGGTTAAAAATGTTTACTTCATAATCATTTTAATTCTCTTATTTATTCAAGCGAACATAGTACCCCTCTCTCCCGCGGCGACCCTCCGTCAGCCTTACATTAGTATACCCATTTATACACAAGCGTCGACCGGATGGAGATTTAACTCATTTATAGCGTATCCTCGTCTGCGGCCCATGATGGTAGATGTCTATATAGATTTCTGGATCTTTTTCTATTGCCAGGAGTTTCTGTTTTACCCTTCTTCAAGTTTTTAGTTGTGTCTTCTGCTACCTCTTATTAAAAAACGGTGTTTACTACCCCACTTGTTTGGTTGAGAATGTGATCCATTTGAGGTAATGGATATTCATCTTGTGCTGAGTGCTCGTTCAGCTGCCTGTAGTCTATGTATAGTCTTCATTCTTTGTTTTTCTTTTACTTATTACTTACTTATTACTACTGGAGAGCTGTAAGCGGAACACGAGGTGAAGCAGATAATTGGCTACTTTCCATCATCGATGGGACAATTGATAATGCTTGTGTTTTATTCAATATTTTAAGTTGTTAAGTTGTGTTGTTAGCGTAATAGACAAAATCAAAGCGAGCTGCGCTTCCGCGCTAACATTGACGTGACTTAAGTTTAGAGAATGTAATGCGTGGCGCAGTGTTGGTAAAAAGTTAAATGCAACCGTGTGTGGTTGCTACATTATTTCAGTTACGTTAAATTTAAATTCAAAACTTATAATTATAACAATAGATCTTCTCCAACACGAGGGTTCTATGGGATCGTCCACTTGTTTTTTATGATTGATTGCCATGCCGGGCTTCGAGAGTATCACCTCTGTTTGCCATACCGGGCTTCGAGAGTATCACCTCTGTTTGATTGGGCGGTCGTGCTTCACAAAGATTTTTTTGCTGGTAATGTGACTTGCTCCCTTGATTCGGCTCATCATCTCTAAACCCATATTGATCGTTCAGGTGACAGCAATGAATTGTATGTGTTCCATTCGTCCACACACCCAGCAGAACAGTCTTGGCTGGTTGTTGCATCCTAGTGCCCTGTGTTCCACTGCTTTGCACCTTGAGCATATATTATTCATGTTGAACGCTCTAGTTATGCCTATTTTTGGTGCTTGTGGTAGCTCTTGGGGTCTCCATTGGTTTCTTGGTGGTCTCCAGTAATCTCCGGGTGTTTGTTATAGTCCCCAGCGAGTTTCCGGCGTTTGTTGTATTATTCGCTGTGTTGTGTGTTCATGTGATTGGAGGGCCTGGAATTCTTCGGCTAATCGGAGGTATTCCGTTTGAACTCTACTTGACTATTTCGGTAAGTCCACTCCAGTTTTTTTTCTCCTTGTTATTGGCGTACGCTAGGTGCTCTCTGAATGACAGCCTGGTGTCAATCATCACGTTTCACAGCTCTCTGGGATACTTTACTGACCCCGCCAACCATCAGCTTTCCTGTCTCGACAAGCTGCCGGATGCTTACGATGACAGCATCCGTCTTGTGGTCAGCAAGCTGGAGATCACTAAGTACCAGCCGTGACTTCATCTTCCTCACTGTGTTGACCAAATCCTTCACTTGGGCTATCGTCTGAGCCATGATCGTGATGGCGCGCATTGGAAGCCTCAGCACTCTGTCGTACAATGTGCACCCCAGCAGAAACTGTGTACACTTTGGGTCCGTCGCTCGTTTCGTACAGCAGCAGGTAGCTGTCGACGATCTTTATTAGATACTCCGGGAACTGTTGCCGCCTCAGAGTCTGCATGAACCTTCGCCGTGTTGAAGGCGTTTCTAATGTCGAGCGTTACCAGAAGGCAGTATTTCTTCGTTCCGTCTTTTCATCGCTTTTCCTTATGGCTTCCACTGCTATCACGGTGACCGTTTGGATCGCGTCTAATGTGTACTTTCCTTACCGGAAACCAAACTGGGTAGGGGAGAGACCGCCAGAAGTTTCGATTGCTTGATTTAGCCGTTTCGAAATAAGATTCTCGAACACTTTGGCAACTGTGTCGAGCAGACAGATTAGTCTGTAGAAGGAAGCGTTAGTTACCCTCTCTACCCTATTCGTAGAGATGGAGAGTCTGCGACGAACTCGAAGAGGCACGATCCAACTGGACACAATCGGGAACTACCGTTATAAACAGACAAGAGAAGACAGAATCGCGAAGTGGCGATTCTGCTCGGCCGAGTCAGTCGAGTGTGAACATCGTTACTAAACAGACGATACAAAAATAAATGAAAACAAGAATAAATAATAAAAGTGTATTTATTGAATAACTAACCCTAGGAGATATCTACACCAATATTGTTATCAACATATTGGTAACTGGCGCAGCCGTACTCTTACCTATTATTCCATATTAAGCCGGACACAACATTATAAAATGTATGTATGCATGTATGTATTTGATTTATTAATTCCGAGTAAAAACACACAGCATAATGGTGAAATTTAATAAAATAAATGGAAGGAAGAACATACATGTATGTATGTGTGTATATATCTATGAAGCGGAGTAAATGATTTGCTTATTGTAATTCCGTTATTCTGTGTTTTTGTACGAATATGTTGGAACAATGCGTGAAGCACACACAGATAACGGGATCGTTCGATTCAGTACGGAAGTCGTCGAAACATTTATTTTTTTTTTTTGCCTGAGTACAGTTGTGTGTATACGTATGTATACAACAAAAATCAATGCATAGAGACGCGCAAAACAACAATATGTGCTCAAACCGATCGAACGTGTCGTCAAAGATGTTTGAGACAGTTGCAATTAGTTCTGTGTTTCAGTGCGACTCACAGACTAAGAGCAACAATATGTGCTCAAACCGATCGAACGTGTCGTGGAAGATGTTTGAGACAGTTGCAGTTAGTTCCGTGTTTCAGTGCGACTCACAGACTAAGAGCAACAATATGTGCTCAAGCCAATCAAACGTGTCGTGAGGATGTTTGAGATAGTTGCAGTTAGTTCTGTGTTTCAGTGCGACTCACAGACTAGGGGCAAATATACGTTTTCAAACCTTTTAACGTGCAGTTGATACATGTTCGAATGATATTAGTATATATTTAGGTGCAACCTAAGTACCAAATGCAACAATATATTAATATACGCATTTGGTTTGTTACACGTAAAACTGAAAAATAAAATACATATTTTATATTAACAGATAGGAGCTACCATGAGAGGAGCAAAAAACCATACTCCAAATACCAGGAGTCAAACTGGAATCAACACCATCGTATCCGAGAATACAGAGGCCATTGTAACAAGACAAAACGATCAATCATCCACTACTTCTTCATCAGAATACGTCCCTTCGAATCAAGGAGAGCAAAATGCTAATCCACTTGATATCCTATCAACACTGAAAATACCAGACGCAATTCGTTTTTTACCTGTATACGACGGTAATCCAAAAACTTTACATGAATTTATAACCAATGTGGAGGAAATTCTAGCACTGATTAGCGGCACTAGTAAAACGCCATATGGTCAGCTGCTTCTAAGATCGATTCGAAATAAAATCGAAGGAAAGGCCAGCGAAGGCATCATCGAAGCAGGAGCCAGTCTTGATTGGGAAGAAATTAAAGACGCCCTCATCTTGCATTGCGCGGACAAGAGAGATGAACCCACTCTTATGTTCGAGCTCCACAATACTGTGCAGGAGGGTCTTTCCTTACGTCAACTATATAACAAAGTCTGTGAGATTAAATTAGCATTATTTAGAATAGCGGAAACCACAAAATCGGAGCAGATTGTGGTTAAGACAAAAAAAACATTGTTTGCTGACATATGTCTCAACTCATTTTTAGCAGGCATTAGAGGCCCATTAGGAGCTACAATAAGATCCATGAAACCGACCAATCTCCGAGAGGCCTTCGAATGGGCGTTGAAAGAAAGAGAAACTTTTTTCGCTCAAAAGAATATAAAAAAACCGGATCAAAAACAGGAATATGGATCTCAACAATATTATAATAGAAGTATAGAATATAATAGAGGAAATGATGACAGACGTAGCCATAAACGTAGTAGAGACGGTTCTAACGATAGAAACGGTAATAGAGGAAATGACGACAGACGTAACTATAAGCGTTATCGAAACGATTATGACAATATTGATAATAATTACAAAAGAAATAATATGTTAGCAATTATGCCAAAAGATAATAACTATAACAATAACAATCAACAGAAACAATCCAATAGACAAACCACCAACTATCAGTCCAGAAATTCGAATAGTAATGCTAATCAACACGCACAAATGCACAATTTTAATGAGGCGGCA
Source organism: Drosophila gunungcola (assembly GCF_025200985.1). Lineage (NCBI taxonomy): Eukaryota > Metazoa > Arthropoda > Insecta > Diptera > Drosophilidae > Drosophila > Drosophila gunungcola. The sequence goes on along the minus strand of NW_026453218.1, from coordinate 605,547 downwards.
AATTTTCCACAAGAAGCCTCAGACAACAGACCGGATACCTGATAAATAAAGACAAGTCAAAACTACCATATATTATGGTAAACAAGATTTTCGATAAAACTCTCAAGTTCCTTATAGATACTGGTGCTACCTTTTCTTTTATTAACCCTAATTATATTGAAAAAGAAAATCAAATTAAATTACATACACCAATAGTCATTAAGACAGTACTAAATCAATTCCAATTATATAACAAGACTATGATTCCATTGTTTAGTGAATTCTCCGATGTGTCAGAATACTCATTTCTTTTATTTGATTTTCATCCATATTTTGATGGACTTATCGGGATAGATATATTGCAAGAAATAAAAGCTATTGTAAACATTCCGTTAAAAATACTTGAAACAAAAACTTCAAAAATAAATATTGAGCTAGAAGAGAAATCAAATTCTGATATATATACAATAGAAGAAGAATCAAAAAAGATTATTCATCTACCAGTAAACGTAACAAATGGAATGTTCTTGTTTGAAACCACAACTATTTCCGAAGACATTGTCATATCAGGTGGACTTTATACTGCCGAAAATAATCTTAGTTATATGGAAGTTAATAATTTTTCAAGCCAGGACAAAAAATTCTGCTTAGATACATACTTAGAAATACAAAACTGTAGAGAACAAGATTATTTTGAAGTGAACTTAATTCAAAAAGAAAATAACGAAACGACATTCGATAATCAAGATTTCAATACTTATATACGAACTCAGCATCTTAATAATGAGGAAATTACCCAACTTAAAAAACTCTGCTTAGAATTTCCGATGCTGTTTTTCAAAGACGGAAATACCTTACCTTTCACTAACTTAATAAAGCACAGAATTAGAACCACAGACGAAATTCCCATTCACACTAGACCCTTTCGTTATAGTCAAACAGAAAGACAAGAAATGAGGAAACAAATCGATAACCTGCTGGAACAAAAAATAATTAGGCATAGTTATTCTCCATGGAGTGCTCCAACGTTTCTGGTATCAAAGAAAATGGACGCCTCAAATACAAAAAAATGGCGATTAGTAGTGGATTATCGCAAATTAAATGAAAAAACTATCAAAGACAAATATCCTATGCCCAACATCAATGATGTGTTAGATAGAATTGGCAGGGCTAAATACTTCACAGCATTAGATTTAGCTAGCGGGTATCACCAAATCGAGATGCATCCGAAAGATATAAACAAGACGGCATTTTCCACAGAAGGAGGACACTTTGAATTTGTAAGAATGCCATTTGGACTTACAAATGCCCCAGCCACCTTCCAAAGGGTTATGGATAACGTTTTAGCCGACCTAAATGGCAAATGTTGTCTTATATATCTAGACGATATAATAATATTCTCTGCATCTCTACAGGAACATATTAACGATTTAAAAGCAGTCTTTAAAAAATTAAATAATGCTAACCTTAAATTGCAACCTGCAAAGTCTGAATTTATGAGAAAGGAAATTGAGTATTTAGGTCACGTGGTTACGGACAGAGGAATTAAACCAAATCCAAAAAAGATTAGTGCTATAAAATCATTTCCACTTCCAAAGACCAGAAAACAAATAAAATCATTTTTAGGTTTGCTCGGTTACTATAGAAAATTCATTAAAGATTTTGCGACGATCACCAAACCCTTAACACAACAATTAAAAGGTAAAGATTCAGTCAAAATTGGCAAAGAGTTCTTAAACGCATTTGAAAATTGTAAAGACCTATTATGTAATGATCCATTGTTAAAATATCCGGACTTTTCAAAACCTTTCACTCTTACGACAGACGCAAGTAATGTGGCAATAGGAGCAGTCCTTTCTCAAGGCACATCGAACAATGAAAAACCAGTATCATTTGCTAGTCGCACACTTACAGACACAGAATTAAAGTATTCAACCATCGAAAAAGAAATGTTAGCCATTATATGGGCTACTAAATATTTCCGTCCTTATCTATATGGCCAAAAGTTTAAAATTAACACCGATCACAGACCACTAATGTGGCTAATGAATTTTAAAGAGCCTAATTCTAAATTGGTTCGGTGGAAACTGCAACTTCTAGAATATGATTATGAAATCTCATATAAAAAAGGTTCTGAAAATGTAGTAGCAGATTCACTTAGTGGTTTTTCAGCGGAAGTACACACCAACAGTTCTATAAAAAATACCCTTAATAAAAAGACAAACACAATTTTAAACGTAAATAAACCAATTAACGAATACAACATGCAGATTATATTTAGAATTCATACAGACTCTCAAATAATAACCTCAACTCTTTTCAAAAAAAAAAATAAGGAGAGTAGTCACGGATAGTTCATTTGATAATAAAAAAATAAGAGAAACATTTAAAACAATATTAAAACCAAATAAAGTATACGCTATTTTTGCTGCAGATGACATTTTCACCATCATTCAAGATGTATTAAAAGAATATTTCTTACCCACAAATCTTTATAAAATTGTAAGAACTACTACAATACTGAAAGATGTTGAAAGTATTGCAGAATTAATCACAGAAATACAAAATTATCATATAAACAACAATCATAGACGAAACGGTAGCTCATTTAAAGAGACAAATATATTCTCCACAACTTAAAAATCAAACGTCCCGATTAATTAATAGTTGTGATATTTGTCAAACTTTAAAATATGATAGACAACCACAAAAACTATCCTATCAAGAAACAGAAATTCCAGATTTTCCTATGCAAATATTACACATCGACTTGTACAGCATCAATTACAAAATAATTTTAACAATTATAGATAAATTTTCAAAATTTGCAGCTGGATATACTATTCCAGCAAGGGATAGTCTGAATATAGTTAAAGCCATTAGAAATTTCTTTGTACTCTTCGGTACTCCAAAAAAACTTGTCTGCGATCAAGGCGCTGAATTTGCAGGAAAAATATTTAAAGACTTCTGCCAACAATATAATATTCAAGTACATTTCACGTCTTTCCAACAATCATCTAGCAATTCACCAGTTGAGAGGTTACATTCCTCCTTAACAGAAATATATCGCATCTTATTAAATAAAAAAAAGGAGAAAAAATTGGAATGTGATCATGATGATATTCTTACTGAAACATTTACTACATATAATAACGCTATCCATTCTACCACTAAATACACTCCATATGAGATTTTTTACGGTAGACCACATTTATTTAACAAAGAGACGACCTTCAGCAACGAACATGATTATATACAAAAACTTAATGATTTTCAGAGAGTAATATATCCCGAGATTAAAGATAAAGTTGAAAGAAAAATGAAAATTAGAATCAATAAGTTGAATAACGATAGGCAAGACCCGGAACGACTAGAAAATAATGATATAATATTTAGAAAAGAAAATAGACGAAATAAGCTTACCCCTAGATTCACTAAGCATCAAGTATTACAAGATAAAGGTCCAACCCTTATCACATCCAAAAATCAGAAGATTCATAAATCAAAAATTAAAAAAAGAATAAAGAAACAGGAAACTCAGTCCATTTAAATTCTAATCCTTAAAAAAAAAAAAAAAAATAAAAAAAAAAAAAAATGAAGTTTGTTACAAAAGTAAGATATATAAATATATATAATATAAATAATGAAAGTTAATGAACAAAATAATGAAGCCTTAATATTTTTATAAGTTGATCATTTTTGAGAAAAACATACAAAATAGTTATATTATATAAGCTCAAAATTCAGAATAATAAGCATAATAATATAAAAGTTACAAACACTGTATGTATAGAATAGGCGATGAACGCAATAAAAAATGTACTTATGTCACAATATATCTAATAAGGCAAAGTAACAATATTTCAATAACCACATACTTATTCATGTTATATTAATCGAATAAACTACTAACCATGCTTAATCTAAGACTAGAGCAGGGTCTCGTTTTAAGGAAGACACCTTCGTTCGTGCCGTCAGATGTGTCTCCATTCCGGACCTCACTCAGCACTTGGGGGGGGAGGAGTTACCCTCTCTACCCTATTCGTAGAGATGGAGAGTCTGCGACGAACTCGAAGAGGCACGATCCAACTGGACACAATCGGGAACTACCGTTATAAACAGACAAGAGAAGACAGAATCGCGAAGTGGCAATTCTGCTCGGCCGAGTCAGTCGAGTGTGAACATCGTTACTGAACAGACGATACAAAAATAAATGAAAACAAGAATAAATAATAAAAGTGTATTTATTGAATAACTAACCCTAGGAGATATCTACACCAATATTGTTATCAACATATTGGTAACTCGTTCCCTCTAGCAGGCAGGCGATTTAGAGCTCAACAAACGTGCCTGTCTGGAGCTCCAGCGCCAGCGCCAGCTTTATCGCTTTGGTGGGCACTGCATCTGGTCCTGGAGCTTTTTTGTTCTGCAGACTGCGCCCGACTTCCGCAACCTCGGCGTCCGTTATTTGGTTGATCTCCCATGAAGGACCCATTTCGTATTGTGTTCGCTCCTTGACGCTACCCTTTAGAAACAAAGTGCGCACGAAAGCGGCTGCCTTCGCTTACCAATTTGGAGGATGTTTGTGAGGGGACAACCCCATTCTTCCGTCCACGCGTTGAAATCGCCGACGATGATAGTTGAGTACCGGCGATCGAAGGCGATCATGTCCAGTGCATGGCTAAAGGACTCAATAGACAGATTTGGTGCTATTTCCTGCTTCCTGCTTGGTGGATCCTCGACTTCTGTCCTCCTTCAGTGCATAAGAAGTATACGCTCTCGTTGTGTCGTTAAGAGAGTTGTGCTCAGTTTTGCCACATTTTATGCAGCACCCGCATCTGTCAATTTTGCTCATGCACTTTGCGGCAATAGGCCCAATATTGTGTATTTTTTTTCATTTCATTTAAAAACTAGCTTAACTTAAACTAACAGAAGAGAGGGGGGTGTGCGAAAGAGAAATAGAAATCCTGTAAGTCCGACGACGAGCGGTTCGGCCGCAAAGCATTGCTTCGCCCGCATGAGACCATCGCGATACGCTTGGCCTAGCCGCTGCAGCGAACTCCGCGACGGCATTCCAAGACTCCTGACTCCTAAGCACGATGCTCACCAAAGAGGCTTCCGAGAGAGCAGATTGCACCGCCTCTTCGAGCATGTTCCTCTCTCTGGCAAACCTGTGGCTCTCAAAAATTACGTGCTGCGGGTCTTCGATAATCCCGCTCCCGCATTCCGGGCATGATTCGCTAGAGTCGTGGCCGAAGCGCCTAGGGTAACTCCGGAAGCAACCGTGGCTTCTTAGGAGCTGGGTCAGGTAAAAATCGACCTGGCCATGCTACTTGGAATGTGTCTGTGCATCCAGAGGGCCTTTGTTGAGCAATTCCTCCTATTCCGCCACGCTCATCAGCAGGGGCCTCCTGTGCTGCTTAGGGCTTATCGAGCTAACAGGATCCTAGAGATATCCTGTACTGTACCCAGAGCATTGACTTTGGCATACTCGAGTTACTTTATAAACGACAGTCGGGTGTCGATCATGACGTCTAGGTACCTTATCACTCTCTGCGAGGAAATCCCGGTACCGCCTACCTCAATGTGGGCTGTTGCGACTGCCTATCAGCACTGCCTCAGTTTTGTGGGGGGCCAGTTCCAGTCCTTCCACCGCCAGCCAGGTTTCCACAGCCTGGATTTCTGCGTTAGCTGCCATTTCTGTATCCCTTAGCTCTTTGGCCACCACTACCAGAGCCACGTCGTCAGTGAAGCCAAACGTTGTGGTGCCATCCGGTAGCGGAAGCTTAAGCACCGCATCGTACATGGTATGCCAAAGAAGTTGGCCAGCACTGGTCCCTTCAGAACGCCTGCCGACACCGTGTGCGACCTGACTCCTAAGGTTAAGTCGTAAGGCAGCATCATGTGGCCGAAGTAGCTCTAACTATTCCCAGTAGGTACCCAGGGACGTCGGACGATTCCAGAGCTTCCAAGCGTGCGGTTCCAGTTGAACGCGTTGCGGATGTCAAGAGTGACTATTAGGCAGTACTTTTTGGAGCCACCTTGCCACCTTGAGCCGGCTATGGCCATCTAGGCAGTATCCGTTACAGCATGATGGCATCGACCGTGGACTTGCCCTTTCTAAATCCAAACTGGCGTCTGGATAGTCCACCAAATTCCTCAATCGTTGCATTCAGCCGTCTAGCGATGACTTTATCGAAGACCTTCCCTAAAGTGTCCAGCAGGCATAAGAGCTTGTACGAGGACAGCTCCCCTGGTGGTTTCCCTGGAGCAACAGCAGCGTCTGTACCTTCCGCCTGCTAGGGAAGGTTCCTTTGAACAGCGGAAAGTGGCTGAAAGTTTGGGTGTAGAGTGTTTGGCAGCAGAGGACATTACATCCGTTATATGCTTAAGTGAATCTTCAATATCAGCTTCACAGGAGATTTTAGGTTCGATTTTAAAGTATGTGCCTATATATATTTTATAATTTAGCCAGTTTGGTCGTTCTACAAAATGCGGATGTTCAGATAGACAGAGTAAAAAAGGCGAGTGGTCTGATGACAGTTCCGCCAGGGTTCCAGGGTTGTGTCTGCCTGGATGGCACTCTCCTAGTTACAGCAAAATCGATAATGTCTGGTCACTATGTGGCAGTACCTGGTGAAACTCTAGCTTGTTACCGGATTTGATAATAGCGTTGTATAATTGGCGTCCTTTGGAGTTAATTAGACGAGAGCCCCAGTAGTGGTGTTTCGCATTATAGTCACCGGCAGCTATAAAACAGTTACCCAATGAGTTATAAAAGCCTAAAAATTCATTCTCTGAAATATTAAATCGTGGGGGACAATACACAGCCGATAGGGTGACTGTTCCGCTGGTTATGTTGATTCGTAAGGATGTGGCCTGTATGTGGTTGTAAGCAAACGCCTCCAGAGGGTGATGCCTAATGCGCTGTTTGATAAGAATTCCGGTGCATCCGTGAGCTTTGCCGTGTGGGTGGTTGCTCGCATAGAAGATGTAGCCAGTGAGATATAAATGGCTTTGATTGGTTAGGTGCGTTTCTGAGAGGAGCATGATATCGATGTCCTGGGTGCTTAAGAACTGTAGGAGTTCAAGTCTGTGCTGCGAAGCACCGTTAGCGTTCCAAAAGCATGATGCTCGTGAGTGTAGCTAAAGTAGCTTCGATGCTGTTTTGATTTGTGGAGTGTAAGTCCGGTTTTGTTGGTTATAAGCTCCGGTCGCGTGTGGACGTGTATTCTTAACGCTCCGGAAAAACAAATAGTTATTCAGTCGAAAACGTCGAAAAAATTTATAAACGCGAGGTTTTGCGATTCGCGATGCTAATTCGCATTTCGTAAACTAAAGTTTTAATTAATTAATAAATTAATCTTTACGCTCTAACAATAAACAAATGAGTAAATACGGAATACGGACACACCAGGGCTTACTGCACCCTCAGGTCAGTTTGTGTAGCTTGTGGAAACTGCCACGGCTCCGAACCCTGCCCTGCCAACAAGGAAGACTCTCTCACTAAAAAGTGTGTTAACTGCCAAGGAAACCACACAGCAAACTACAGAGGCTGTCCAGTCTACAAGGAGATGAAAAGTCATATGCGACGAGCGACAACGGCACGCCAGAACATCTTCATGAAATCACAAGCGACACCGGAAGTTTTCTTCGCAAAAGCAGCCAGGTCATCATTTGGGCCCTCAATTACCACCAACGGCATTTCCTACGCCAGTGCTCTAAGATGAGGCACAGCTCACATAGAGCCGAAAATCGATAACATACAGCCGGCCATGGGGCAGCCACAAAGTAACTTGGAAACTATGATGATAACTTTGCAACAAAATATGATGGAATTTATGTCCTTCATGAAAACTACCATGCAAACTCTAATGCAAAACCAAAATATCTTGTTACAAATGCTTGCAGCTCAGCAGTCCAAATAAATTATGCCTAGCCTTCGAATAACTCTGTGGAACGCCTTGTGACCCCCAAAGGAAGGCAACTATATAATACACTCATCAAAACATGTAGCAAACTGGAAAACGTTTCACCAGGCAGTCCTACATACTGGCCTACAGATCTTAGAAAACTACCTGATTTAATTGATTTTGCTGTGACAAAAAATATTCCTCGCAATCTAATATTTAATATCGGACCACTCACCAGTGCTAATAACATTTCTTCAAAGCCTGGAATTAATCGAGCGCTCTTGCAGGCTGTCGTCGCATCGAACCAACTGGCTGAAGTTCAAAAAGTACGTAAGTTCCCACATCGAACTAACTCCACAGCTCAACTTCAAGGAGGACATCGACTGCTATGCCAATTCACTGGAGTCTGTACTCGTCGCAGCAGCCAAAGTATCTACACCGCAAGGGAGGGATGGGCACACACACCAGCACAAAACTAACCTTGAAATCGAACAGCTTGTTTTGGAGAAAAGACGTTTGAGGCGTGCTTGGCAAACCAGCAGATCGCCATCCTCAAAACATAGTCTTAAGGAAGCTGGTCGCAGACTTACCAGGGCTCTAAGGCACGAAGAAGAAAAAGCACAACGCCAGTACATTGAGAAACTTTCACCCACCAGCACCAAGCATCCCCTGTGAAGGCCCACCCAAATCTAAGTGCGCCGGCCGAAACAGTAATTCCCGTAAGAGACTCTTCAGGCAGCTGGGCCAGAAGCGACAAAGACAGAGCCTGTGCATTTGCTTTACACCTTCGAAATTTTTTTCAGCCAAACCCTGCAAGGTGGTGCGAGGTGGAACTGAGACGGCGCCAATTCTGTTCCAAACAAACAAAGTTGCAAAAGTCATCAGCGAGCAATTAAAAACAAAAAAGGCCCCAGGCGGTGATCTAATAACTCCTAAGATGCTAATTGAACTCCCAAACTGTGCAGTTGAGGTAATTTGTAAACTCTTTGACGGGATTACACGACTTGGCTACTTCCCAAAAAAAATGGAAAAATTCGCTAATCATAATCAGCTTCATACAGACCGATAAGTTTACTCTCGTGTCTGTCAAAACTACTCGAAAAATGCCTTCTGACGCGCATAATCCCACATCTAAAAGTGCACAACGTTATTCCGGCACATCGATTTGGCTTTCGAGAAAGCCATGGAACAATAGAGAAAGTGAAATACGAACTGCATTCGAGCTTACGTACTTTTTGAACTTCAGCCAGTTGTTTCCATGCGACGTCAGCCTGCAAGGGTGCTCGATTAATTCCGGGCTTTGAAGATGAGTTATTAGCACTGGTGAGTGGTCCGATGATAGATCCAAAAGCGATTTTGCAGATATTAGATAGCGAGAAATATTTTTTGTCACAGCAAAATCAATTAAATCAGGTAGTTTTCTGTTGGTAGGATCTGTTGGCCAGTATGTACGACTGCCTGGTGAAACGTAGTCCAGTTTGTTGCATGTTTTGATGAGTGCATTATATAGTTGCCTTCCTTTGGGGGTCACAAGGCGGGATCCCCAGTGTGTGTGCTTGGCGTTGTAATCACCTGCTGCTGTGAATCGCTCTCCAAGTGAATTGTAGAAGTCCATGAATTGGTCTTCGGAGACTGTAAAGCGGGGTGGGCAGTTGACAGCGGCAATGGCAAGGTTGCTGGTGCCCAAGTGTAATTTTATCGATCTAGGTCCGGTGTCGTTTGTGATTTCATGTAGATGTTCTGGCGTGCCGTTGTCGCTCGTTGCATACGACTTTTCATCTCCTTGTAGACTGGACAGCCTCTGTAGTTTGTTGTGTGGTTTCCTTGGCAGTTTACACACTTTTTAGTAAGAGAGTCTTTCTTGTTGGCAGGGCAGGGTTCGGAGCCGTGGCAGTTTCCACAAGCTACACAAACTGACCTGAGGGTGCAGTAAGCCCTGGTGTGTCCGTATACCTGGCAATTTGTGCATTGCACTGGCCCGTTCCGTTTGTTCGGCTCTTCTACTGTGCTCCCACGGTTTCTTGTTTTTGTTCATAATGTCTATAGCATTTTTTGCGCAAAAACCGTTTTCTTTGAAAGCCTCTATAATTTCGGAGGGGGTCACATCAAGTTCTTTTTCCTTGAGCACAACTTGTACGCCTTTGCAACTTTTCCGCTGGTACGTGTAGTAATTTTTTTTGACATCGTTTAAGTACTTCGACACTGCTCGGAAATCATCTTCTGTTTTGGTTTGAAGTTTGGTTTCGCTTATATTCCCTTTCATAAGAGGATTAACATGAAAGTTATCCTTCCCGACAAGCTCAACTATTTTATTAACTAGGACGTTGGAGATCTTCTCCCGAATAAAGATAAGTGGGGGCTTAAGTTTCTTTGGGGCTAATTCTTCGTACTCTGTTTCAGGCTCCGCCAGAATGGAAAATCTATTTTCATTTAATGGACCGAGATTTTCAGGGCCTTTGTTGGTACGGTTTATTTTGGGCATATTGCCGTCCGATTTTTTTGGGGATGTTAGCTTGCGCTTGAAAATATTAATGTAGCGATCCATGCCTGTCTGCATGGCCGAACCCGCTTACGGAATTGTCAATTCACCTATCGTAGCTTTGTTGTTGCCGTTTGACCTGATTTTTGCACTTAGTTGTGTTGTTGCTTTACCCGCGACAGAGACCGTTGTGGTTGACGTAGTAGTTACTGTTGTTGTTGCACTAGGTGGCGGAAGCTCGGTTGGAGTTTTGCATTGCTCACTCCATGGCGTTTGAGCGGTGAAAAGTAAGGCGGGAGAGCAAGAACTAGCTCTCTGGTTTTCGGCGGTCAGTAAACTTGCTCTTTCTTGCACTTTCGGATCTAGAGTATTACTCGTGAAAGAGAAATAAGCATTGTTACGGGCCAACGAGAGACGACGTTTACCTTGCTCTCTCTGGGCTTTTTCACGGGCTTCGTCTTGTTGTTTTTGGCGTTGAGTGCGCTGATCCACGTTCTTACTCATTTGTTTATTGTTAGAGCGTAAAGATTAATTTATTAATTAATTAAAACTTTAGTTTACGATATGCGAATTAGCATCGCGAATCGCAAAACCTCGCGTTTATAAATTTTTTCGACGTTTTCGACTGAGTAACTATTTGTTTTTCCGGAGCGTTAAGAATACACGTCCACACGCAACCACTAGCTTTTGCTAGTGACAAGTAATATATATTTTTGTAAAAGTAAATGGAACAAATATAAAAATCCGCATTTTGTTTGTTATTTTAATGATAATTTTTTAAACTTTAATTGTACCAATATCTTGGATTAAAACGAATTGTTTAAAGACAATTACAATTGTTAAAGACAATTAAAATTACACTGCGAATCATTAAAAAATAAATCAACCAAAGATCACTGTTCATTACGTTTTTAACGTCAAAACAATTTTATTTAAGTCCTTCAGCTATATCAGCTGCTGGGACGGTTGACTCGATACCCTTTATTACAACTTGAAGTCCTTTGCTACTTTTGAGTTGGTAGGTGTAATAATTAACACGCTCACCGTCCATGAAGTTTGTTGCAGAGCGGTAGTTGGCTTCATTGATGATCTGGAGCTTGGTTTCAGATATAGTACCTCTTTTTAAAATAGTAATATAAAAGTTGTTTTGCCCAATTTTTTGCTTAAGGTTATTAATTAGATCTGAACAATTTTGATCTATAATGTACATAGGTGGTGGCTTTATAATTTTATTGGCTTGGGGTGGTTGACCTTCATCTTTTTCGAGCTCGCCAAGTATGGCAAATTTGTTTTCAGAAGTTGCCTTAGTGGTGTTGTTTGAGGTTTTCGTAAGTTTGGGCAAATTTGCTTCTTTAGCTTTTTGCGGACCAAGTTTTCTTTTTATTTGTACATCCCAGTCTGTACAAGCGCAGATTGTGAGAGCTCTTCAGCAGAAGCGAGTATTGCTCGCGATGCCAAAATCGGCCACACGTTGTGCCTATAAGTACAATATAAGCGAGATTAATATCAGGGATAATATAGGGATGACTTGGTTATGTTTCATCTTCCTCGGCTTGTCTGTAATTATCATATTTACTCTTTTTAATCTTCTTTTGTTTTTTGAATTTTGACTTATAATGTGTGATTTTCCTGCCTCTATTTGTTTCTTCAAAGTGTTTGTTGTCAACCTGTCTTATTAAACCTGTTTTCTTGAAAGGATTGGTAATCTTAGTTTTGGCTATCTGGATATTAATGTTCTTCTTTAAACCAGTTGATAGTTTTTTCGATTCCTGGGTGTAGAAGTTCCTTATGCATTTTTAATATCATATTTTCGAATTCAGCATAAGTCAAAATATCTTTTAATATAAGCGTGCATTTTACCAGTTTCGTCAAATTGTTGGGACTTATTATTTGTACGTATGCCCCTTGGAATGTTAAGAAATCATCATCATTATGGAAATAAATTGCGCTTTTCTTAGTGCATACATATTCTTTAATGATGTTTTTAGCAAAGTCATCTGTCATTTCTTTGTAAGTTATTTTGATTTTTAATTTGTGAAAATAATGCTTTACCTCAGTTTCATCGTTATCTCCTTTCTCTAATTCTATTTGTCTAGAGAAATAATTAAATGGTCGTTCGGTGATGGATATATAATTAAGATTATCTTCAGAAGCGCTATGTATGGTTGCATCTACACTATTGGCAACTTCGCCAAGCATTAGTTCTTCTATTTTGGTACGCGATAATGGATCTGCTACATAATTTTCTTTCCGGGAAGATACTTAATCTTATAATCAAGTTCGTTTAATTTAATTTTCCATCTTTGAAGTTTCATATTTGGTTCTTTAATATTATTAAGCCAGACAAGGGGTTTATGATCACTCCCAAATAAGTATGATCTGAAATATTTTGTCGCCCAAACTATAGCTAGAAGTTCTTTCTCTATAGTGGCATAGTTTATTTCATGCTCATTCAATGTCCTACTAGCATAACAAACGGGTTTATGATTTTGAGACAAGACTGCACCGATGGCAATATTACTAGCGTCAGTAGTTAAGGAAAAAGTTTTACTAAAATCAGGGTAGATTAAAATCGGATCTGATGTAATAAGTACCTTTAACCTTTTAAATGCTGCTATGTAATCTTTATTTTCTGTGTCTATTGTTGCTCCTTTTTTCAATTTAATGGTCATGGGTTTAACTATGTTAGCGAAGTTTGGAATGAACTTACGATAATAATCCACATAATCCCAAAAGTGATTTTATTTGTTTTGGAGTCTTTGGTAGTGGGAAATTTGTGATAGCATTGGTTTTATTTGGATTGGGTTTGAAACCATTAGTGGTTACAACATGACCTAGGAATTCTGTTTCTCTTTTCATGAATTCACATTTATCCAATTGTAATTTTAAGTTTGCATCCCTAAGTTTTCCAAAAACTTTCTTTAGAGATAAGATGTGTTCTTCCAATGAAATGGAAAAAATTATTATATCGTCTAAATAAACTAAACAATATTTGTAGATTAATTGGCATTCGAGTGTACTCGTAATGACCATGTTTCGTAGAAAATGCGGCTTTTGCGATTGACTTGCTGTCCATTTGGATTTGATGAAATCCTTTAGCTAAATCTATGGTTGTGAAATACTGGCATTTTCCTAATTTGTCAAGGATCTCTTCCATTCTAGGAACTGGAAATTTATCATTGATAGTGATTTTGTTTAAATTCCTATAATCTACAAACAACCTAAATTTTTCCTTGCCAGACGCGTCTGTCTTTTTTGGAACGATCCAAATAGGTGAACAGTAAGGAGATTTCGACTTACGAATTATTCCCTGCTCTATCATTTGTATATTGTAGATACGTAAAGTAATGGGTATATTCAGGGTGTTATGGGACTGTGTATGTGTTGCTTAAATATGTGCAGAGTCTCATAGGAATATGGGCATGTCACTCCCCCAACCTTTGAATTTGGCCTGTCCTCAGGGCGATGACGTAGGGTATAACATAATATTTCCTCAGTAGTTTTTACATTCTTATTTGCTATGATTGGTTGTTCTTCACGTTTAGAATATTTTACAATAAGTTTCTTAGGAATATTTTTAAATTTGTAAATTAAATATAATGTCAAACTTATTATAGTGGTTACAAATGTGGTTAAACATATTATCTGAAATGTATTGTAATATTTTATATGTGATTCGACTATTTCTTTAGTTTGGATATATGACAATGGTTCGATTTTTGTGATATTGTTGTTAACATAAATTGATTGTGTATAATCTGCTATATTGTTGGATATTATGAACTCATCTAACTGTATAGTACAATTTTTTATTTTAACAATATTATTACCAACGATCGAAACTTCTGTGCTTATACAATTTTGATTTATAGTTGATTTTTGTATATTCCATGTTAACAAAATATTTGGTTCAATGTAATTTATTTGGAAATTTTTATGGGTTTTTACATATTTGCATTTTGCTGGTTCTTGTTTTAGGATTCCAATTATGCATTTGTCGAAAATAATTTTACCTGTGTTTTCATTGAATACTTTATCTTCATATATGTAATATTTATCAAATGTGTTTTCTGTTAGGATATTATCAAATTCATCTGGATATGGAATTATTTCATATACAGGAGTTTTCGTTATTTCATTAGGAATTTGGGAAATTATCAGGATTTCGTTCGTGTCTGTTTTGAGCCAAGTTGATGTTTTTACTTTGAACAACTTTTCTGAATTAACCTGTTTTAAATAATCGTGTTTTAATAATTTTGGGTTAAATATACCTAACCTAGTTAGTTGCATTCCTAATTCTATGTCCTCTATGTATTCTGTGAATTGCTGGAGATTAAAAATCAGAACTGCAGCTTGTTCTTGCTTATTTTTAGATTCTTCAAATTTGTTAATTAGGTCAAGACCGTTATTAACAACGTCAATAATCATATTTAAATCATGATTTTGGATGGAATTATCTGCTAAATTATTAATTTTCATTTCGAGTTATTCCTTATCTTCTTCATCTAGTGTGCCAAAGCCCGCGTTTACTTCTTCTGACTATTCATAACCCATTCATTTCTCTTTTTAATTTTTCAACTAAATATTGGATTTGGACAACGTGTTGGAATTCTTTGGCTTCGTCCAGTAGGTTGTCGAATGCTATTTCGGTCTTTGTTAAATTTATACTTAAATGGTGGTATTCAAAATTCGTTGGGATTTCCATTGATCCAGTTTTAAATATCAGATATCCGTTTTTTGCGTTTATTGGACTTATTTCGATACTTTGTGCCTTGGTTGTACTTATAAGCAAGATTAATATCAGGGATAATATAGGGATGACTTGGTTATGTTTCATCTTCCTCGGCTTGTCTGGAATTATCATATTTACTCTTTTTAATCTTCTTTTGTTTTTTGAATTTTGACTTATAATGTGTGATTTTGCTGCCTTTATTTGTTTCTTCAAAGTGTTTGTTGTCAACCTGTCTTATTAAACCTGTTTTCTTGAAAGGATTGGTAATCTTAGTTTTGGCTATCTGGATATTAATGTTCTTCTTTAAACCAGTTGATAGTTTTTTCGATTCCTGGGTGTAGAAGTTCCTTATGCATTTTTAATATCATATTTTCGAATTCAGCATAAGTCAAAATATCTTTTAATATAAGCGTGCATTTTACCAGTTTCGTCAAATTGTTGGGACTTATTATTTGTACGTATGCCCTTTGGAATGTTAAGAAATCATCATCATTATGGAAATAAATTGCGCTTTTCTTAGTGCATACATATTTTTTAATGATGTTTTTAGCAAAGTCATCTGTCATTTCTTTGTAAGTTATTTTGATTTTTAATTTGTGAAAATAATGCTTTACCTCAGTTTCATCGTTATCTCCTTTCTCTAATTCTATTTGTCTAGAGAAATAATTAAATGGTCGTTCGGTGATGGATATATAATTAAGATTATCTTCAGAAGCGCTATGTATGGTTGCATCTACACTATTGGCAACTTCGCCAAGCATTAGTTCTTCTATTTTGGTACGCGATAATGCATCTGCTACATAATTTTCTTTTCCGGGAAGATACTTAATCTTATAATCAAATTCGTTTAATTTAATTTTCCATCTTTGAAGTTTCATATTTGGTTCTTTAATATTATTAAGCCAGACAAGGGGTTTATGATCACTCCCAAATAAGTATGATCTGAAATATTTTGTCGCCCAAACTATAGCTAGAAGTTCTTTCTCTATAGTGGCATAGTTTATTTCATGCTCATTCAATGTCCTACTAGCATAACAAACGGGTTTATGATTTTGAGACAAGACTGCACCGATGGCAATATTACTAGCGTCAGTAGTTAAGGAAAAAGTTTTACTAAAATCAGGGTAGATTAAAATCGGATCTGATGTAATAAGTACCTTTAACCTTTTAAATGCTGCTATGTAATCTTTATTTTCTGTGTCTATTGTTGCTCCTTTTTTCAATTTAATGGTCATGGGTTTAACTATGTTAGCGAAGTTTGGAATGAACTTACGATAATAATCCACATAATCCCAAAAGTGATTTTATTTGTTTTGGAGTCTTTGGTAGTGGGAAATTTGTGATAGCATTGGTTTTATTTGGATTGGGTTTGAAACCATTAGTGGTTACAACATGACCTAGGAATTCTGTTTCTCTTTTCATGAATTCACATTTATCCAATTGTAATTTTAAGTTTGCATCCCTAAGTTTTCCAAAAACTTTCTTTAGAGATAAGATGTGTTCTTCCAATGAAATGGAAAAAATTATTATATCGTCTAAATAAACTAAACAATCTTTGTAGATTAAATCTTCCAAAAGGTTGTTCATACATCTTTGAAAAGTTGCGGTGGCATTCTCAAGGCCGAATGGCATTCGAGTGTACTCGTAATGACCATGTTTCGTAGAAAATGCGGCTTTTGCGATTGACTTGCTGTCCATTTGGATTTGATGAAATCCTTTAGCTAAATCTATGGTTGTGAAATACTGGCATTTTCCTAATTTGTCAAGGATTTCGTCCATTCTAGGAATTGGAAATTTATCATTGATAGTGATTTCGTTTAAATTCCTATAATCTACAACCAACCTAAATTTCTTCTTGCCAGACGCGTCTGTCTCTTTTGGAACGACCCAAATAGGTGAACAGTAAGGAGATTTCGACTTACGAATTATTCCCTGCTCTATCATTTCTTTGATTTGCCTATTTACTTTCTCATCAACGCTCTGGGGGTATTTATATGGCTTACGATAAACTGGATCTTCATGCTGAGTTTGGATTGTATGTTTAATAGTACTTGTGAAAGTCAAATTTTCACCTTCTCTGTACTGAATGTCACCATATTCAAATATAACTTTCTTTAAACTTTCAATCTCCTCGCTATTCAGATGTTCGAGCCTAAATTCATTGTTTTCGCGTAAATCATTATGGATCGCGAAGCTTACCGATTGATCTTCTGTAGAAGGTAGATTAAGGCACTCCTGTGCGGTCTTATCTTCTTCCATGTCCTCATCGTTGTATCGGAAATTATATGTTTTTGGGCATAGTTTAATTGTTTTGTTTTCATAATCAATTTTTGCTTTAGCAGCTTCTAGGTAATTTCGACCTAACAGGATATCATAATTATCAGAGAATTTATGTAAATAAAATTTTTGTTCTGATGGACATGTTACGCTTGGTTTTACTATGATACTTTTATGTATTTTTACCGGACCTCTAATAGTATACACTTTTAAATCTTCTTTTGTCTCTTTTAATTTAGCAATTTTTACATTATGTTGATTGATGATCCTGTGTCTATCATTCCCTTATAAAATTTATTGTGAAAGGCAATTTTTACATATGGATTGAGTCTTCGGTCTCCGAGGCAGTTTGATGAAAATTTACCACTAAATCTATTTGTATTAGCCTGATCATTTGAATTTTGATGGTTATTCGGATTTTGTAATCTGGCTTGATTCAAACTGTTTCTAAATGTTTGGTAATTGCCTTGCAAATGTGGGGGAATGGGACGTTGTTGATATTGATTTTGGTTATTCTGGGAAGTTGTTGCATTAGAATTTGAATTTGAATTGTAGTACGAACTTAAATTTCTTTGATTATCGTAATATCTTTGATTATTACTCTGATATTTTCCTTTATTCCTATGATTTTTATGGTTATTTCTATTTTGTGTATATTCTTCTTCTGGATTTGCATCATAAAATCCTAACTCCATAGATGCTTGTTTTAATTTTGAAATACTGGTTATATCTTTTCTTGCTAGTGACATATACATGCGATCGGGAAGTTTTCGATCAATGGTAATATGAACTGTTCTATCCAACATTCTTGTATAATTGATTTTATCTGATGGATCAGATTCTAATTCTAATTTATCGAACACATTCCTATACTGTTTTTCTAATTCGCTTATAATCTTACTAAGACTCCCTTTGAATTGTGTTTCCGCCAGCTTCTTGATGATTGTTTCGTAGGGTCTATGATATTTGAAGGCGGTGATTAAAGCTGTCTTCGTTGTTAGCCAGTTATTGGCTCCAGATTGTGCGACGGTTTCTGCTGCTGTGTCGACTATCACTCTTCTGATTGCTCCGAAAATGACGTGTGCCTGTCTTGGTTCTTCGGTTGGGTACAGTTGTAACAAATATTCGAGTTCGTTGATGAATCCTGAGAGTTTTCCTGGTGTTCCATCGAAGTACTGTAGCTCCTTGATCTGACCCAATAACTGGTTCAGATGGATCTCTGATAATTGTTGGACTGCCAACTCGTCTTGAGTTGTGTTTGGGCTTCTTAAAATGTTTATATCTGACCGAATTGGATTTTTGGATGTTTTATGACTACTCGGATCGTTTACGTCCCGTAATTTTATTTTCAGAATGTTTTTATTTCTGACCGAATTGGATTTTTTGGATGTCTTATGACCACTCGTAGGATTTACGTCACGTAGATTCTTTTGCGGATCTTTTTAAGTGTACTTTATTCAATTAGCTGATCAAGATAACTAGTTGTGTAGTATATCTTTTTGTTGATCAGTACCGTATTTAAAAGGACTTTATTTTTAGATCCTACCGACTGCGCCAATTAAATGTTTGCAACTCCGATTAAATAAAAAAATATAATTTTATTTTATTCAACTGATGTTTTACAGAGTTTAAACTTATTAGTGAAGAACACCGACCTATTACTTTGAGGTCTCAAACTGAACTTAACTTGCTGATCTGATTCTGTTGATGATCAAGCCTCGGTCTCGAGCTTTTCGGGATTTGAGTGAGTTGTGAAATTGTTCTGAGAAACTTTCAGTTTCTTTTGAGTGAAACTTTAATTACTCTTGGATTCAAGTGTCTTGACTCTTGGATACAAGTGCGCTCTTAGATTTTACGACTTTGAATTGAAATAGGAGTTTATGTGTCTGCGAGCCGAACTTTGATTATATTTGAACGTGTGAACGTGACAATTGGGGTGAGTTGTTTAGTCTACAGTTTTGGGTGATAACATATTTGGGGATTTTCCGTTGGCCTTCGATTTTGGGATCTTGTTACAAGGGTGAATAATTCTAGGGTAGTATAGGGTATATTGTAGATACGTAAAGTAATGGGTATATTCAGGGTGTTATGGGACTGTGTATGTGTTGCTTAAATATGTGCAGAGTCTCATAGAAATATGGGCATGTCACTATATATATATATTTTTTAAAAATTATTTTATTCAAGATTAATGTAAAAGTGTTTTACTTAATTTTTGTTTATAATAGGATATTATATTGTTTATTTTTATTACACTAAGCTTTTTTATGCTTTTCTTGATCGCGTTTCTTGGCGCAGTTTTTCTCGAAATGAGTATCAGATGCGCAATAATTACAATATATAAGCTGCATGTATCCCTTTTTGCGGGGATCATTTCCAAAAAATTTTTTAAGAGAATCCATAGTTAACGATCAGGTTGGGTCCACTAATTATTTTCTACCAAATCTTAAACGGATGTGTCACCATTACTATATATTTCATAATTAGAGTTTTCTAAGAATACAAAAAGCTTAAAAAAATTATTTAATGAACATCGTAGTGGAATTTTTTTCTTATGTATTGTACAATTAGTGAAAAAATTGGGTAATTTATTTAAACTTTTTCCAATATCTATATCGATTATGTTAGTTGATAAATATTTGTTTAAAAAGCTTTTCTTTGTTTCACCCCGAACAATAACTGTTTGATACTTGTTAAGTGGTGAAAGTATATCTTCAAGACATGTATACGGTATATCACCAGCTGACCAATCCAATCCATTTATATTTCGCTGATTTATGTGTTGTTGCTTAAGAGTCTCATTATCCAATTCTTTGATATTAAACGGCGGTTTAAAATGAAAGAAATTAGGTGTCACAGTTCCAGCCGGCATGAATGCTAATTCCTTAACAAAAACTTGTTTATTGTTTCCGAGTAAATATTGAAAATCTACTATAATGCTTGAATTTCGACTTGGAGTGTTCATGATTGAATGAGTTTTTTTTTTATCAACTGGGAGTGAGTTTGCAAGGGCTTCCGCCTTTATATACCCGCAAGACAAGAACCAATTTTTAGTTTAAATAAAGTACTCTAACCCAATGGACATGTGTCTAACTAAACGAAATAAAACTTTCCGAAAGACTCAGGACCATGGCGTAATTTTCGGATTCGAATATTATGTCGTTCATAACTTAAAGTTGAAATGTGGCTTGTCAACTTCCAGAAAATTTTCTCCCATGGTTTGGATGCAGCAAAGTAAAAATAATTTCGTGGGATTTGATAAAGACGAATGGATGCAACTGCTAACATATAAGGAATATATTCAATTGAAGCTTGACCAGTATGACTTTTTGATGTCGGATTCAATTATTGGTCACCCACGCATGTCTTCAATAAAGTGTACTTTTAGATTTAGGAAAGCAGATAAGCAGTACGTTTTTGTAATTACTCAGTATGGTAACAAAATTGAGTTCGATTCGGAGTCATGGAGATCTTTGTTACGATTGAGTATATTTTTTACAACATATATCTTTATATATCTTTATCA
Source organism: Drosophila gunungcola (assembly GCF_025200985.1). Lineage (NCBI taxonomy): Eukaryota > Metazoa > Arthropoda > Insecta > Diptera > Drosophilidae > Drosophila > Drosophila gunungcola. The sequence goes on along the minus strand of NW_026453218.1, from coordinate 584,641 downwards.
TAATCATATTATTCCTAAGTGTGCATCTTTGGAAAGATTAGATATTCAACTATCTGATTTAGATGGTTCCTACGATCCCGATGTACAAATAGATTTAACTCGGTTATGTTTTGAAATTTCAAAAAAATGCGTGCTGAAATAAAAAGAGATGTACAGGTGTATAAGCAATCACTATTAACTAAGCAATCATTGTGTTCTAATAAAAAATAATACAAGCAAACCACCGCCTTAAGATGAGTAAACTACAAGTCGTTAATGAAATTCATAAGCCCGCTCGGAAAAACTTTAGACGCCGAAAATTTGTTCAAAAAGGGATAAATGATACGTGGCAAATTGATTTAGTCGAAATGATACCGTTTAGTAAAGAAAATGGAGGTTTTAGATATTTACTGACCGTTATTGATACGTTTTCAAAGTATGCGTTCGCTGAACCAGTTAAGTCAAAGTCTGCACCGGATGTAGCAGATGCAATGAAAACTGTTTTTATAAATAGTAAATGTACACCAAAAAACATTCATTCAGATCAAGGAAAAGAATTTTATAATTCCACTTTTGGGGAACTTATGAAAAAATGTCATATAAATCACTATCATACATATACACATCTCAAGGCTTCTATATGTGAGCGATTTAATAGAACCCTCAAAAATCGTATGTGGAAAATGTTTAGTATTCAGGGTAAATACAAATAGATTCATAAAATCAAATTTCTTGTAGATCAATACAATAATTCTTACCATCGAACTATAAAAATGAAACCTGTAGATGTATGCCCTAAAAATGAGGAGTTCATTTTAAAATCAGTTTATAATATTCCCAAAATATTCCCAAAACATACATTTTCAGTAGGGGATTTCGTTAGAATAAGTAAATACAAGGGAGTATTTATGAAGGGATATGAACCCAATTGGTCCACCGAAGTTTTTAAAGTTATAAAAGTTAAGTCAACAGACCCAGTAACTTACGATATAGAAGACTATATGAGTATTCCTATTGAAGGGTCGTTTTATGAAGTGGAACTTCAAAAAGTAAAAGACAAAAATGCTTACCTGGTGGAGAAAATACTTATAAGAAAAAGAACAAAGTATTCGTAAAGTGGAGCGGTTTTGATTCCAGCCACAACTCATGGATATCGGTAAATGATCTGCTTAAGTAATAAAACACTGAAAATAAATTTGATTTCACTTTATTTACATTTTTTATTTGTATTTTATTTTTTTTTTTACATTTTATTATTGTATTGTACAAGTATGGGAACACATTTTTTTATTATTATTAATTATTAGTTTGATCTCTGCTTAATATATGAGATATTTTAAAATGACCGTGGGCTAGTGTATTTACATTATCAGTTAAAATATATCTCTTATCATCCTTATAGTTAAGAATAATTTTATTTACAATTTCAGTATAAAGAATGTGAGACCTACTACGAATAACTCGCTGTGCTTCATAAAATGTTTTTTATGTCTAACACATTCGATATAATCTTCATGATTTAGTTTTTTAATAACTGATTTTTTTACACCTTTAATTTTTTTTAATACATTCTATATAATTTCCTTCTCCCTCAACTAAACAAGAGTATGCCTTAGCCTTAAGCCCAGCAAAAGAAGTCATAATCTTACCGGCATGTTCGTCCTTCATTTTTCCAGGTTCTTTATTATTAGCCATAACTATATTAAATTGGTTTTCCAGCTTATAGTTAGAGGTATCAAAGCGGTCGGGATTGTCCCTTATAGTTTGGTAAAAATCTTCTTTAGAAGATAATATAAATGAATCTGTATCCATATATATTATTTTCGTAGAAGGACTTTTAATTAATAGAAAGTTATAATAAAATTCATACATTAACCACTTTGATAATTCTAAAACAAAGGTTTTATGGGTATGGGTTTATCATACATAATTTTTGATGGTGTTGATTCAATTGCTGCTAAATCTGAGTCGAATATTTCAACGCTATGAAAATCATGCCTAGCTATGCGCTGCCTAAAACCTGTTGAATTTTGTCGCGATTGGTAATGCCTTACTAAAGCTACTTTTCGGCGCTTGGCCACGTTTTCCATGGTCTTCCCGTAAATAGCATTGTTCATAAGCTTAAAAAAGTTTTTCTCAAAATCATTTTCAGCAATTTTTCTTTGGTCTGTATTCAAATCAATATAAGGCTTCAGCCAGCATGATTGAGTAATAGACAAGACTGTATGTATTTTTTTTACAATTAAACCCTGTTCTAAGCAAAGTTGAAGCTGTTTTAAATGAATTATGTATTCACTTTTATCAGTTAGGTCAGCAATCAACTTTCCTTGCTTACCCCCTCGCGGAACTTTATTTTCTGGACAGAAAGGCAGGTAGTTATGTAGGTCATGTCGATTGGAAGGGTACTCTAGATCAACTTCTAGCATATATCCTATATTACCATCAACAGATATATTTTTATAGTCAAAAGATTCTACTTCTTCTTTGTCTAAAAACTTAAACCCTGAAAGCGGTAAGGGCTGACTCATAGCCCATCCATATAAATTATTTGCATCGATATAACTTAGAAAATTTATTGGTTTTATGGGATCAAAGCTTTTTAAATATTTATTATTGGCTATGGAAATACGCTGAGTACATTGAGTTAACCCACCTCGTACTGCTCTTTTTAAAAAATTGTACATATTACCATCGCTTATTAGTTCTAATTGTACATTAGTAAATATAAGCATTGCATCCCATGATATTGATGGTGCGGTAACATAATTTACGGGGTCCAACTTGTATATCTGTTGACAAATTTTTCTAAAATTTTCAAGTACATCGACCAAAATTAACTTAACACTTTCTAAATAAAGTTTTAAATAATCTTTTATGGTCTGACAGTTGAAAGATTCCCAAACTTTTAGTGCAAAATTATAATCGTCTATACTACATTTTTCGTCACTGAGTGAATTATAAAACCTATCAATACTCAATACTAGGAAGTTGTGTCTCATTAAATTTCTCTGTGCTATCTATATAGTCATACGGGAACACGTTCTTCCTCCTCATTTGCTTAAATTGTTCTCCCTCAAATTTTGTACTAAGAAATTTAAAATCTTTGTCTTCCATATAGCTCGCTAGTTTTTCCAAGCTTGAGTTTAAAAATCTAACTGAATATATGTATCTAATTTTATATCTATTTGTGCTGTTAATATTTATTGTCTGCGTTAGTGCTATATATAGTTCTTTATTACAAGGTATTGGACTTAATTCCTCCTTTAGTTTTGTAATGAACAAATGTAGATCGTATTTCGATAAGTTGTGGAAAACTACTGGGAAGAATGGATCACTTAACTTGTACTTAGGCTTACAATTCTTATGAATAGGACCTACGTATTGTCCAGTAAATTGGTTGTAGCATTTATCCAGATCGCCCGCATTTATTTTCATCTCACAGGCGGTGCAATTACCTTCTTGGGCGCGAACATCTATGGGGCTGACACTCGGTTTCTTCGGGGTTGACCAATATATGTTGTACAGACTCGAAGTTTTTTGTTTCAGAGCTGTACAAAATTTTTGCATGCAATCATCACCTGAAATTTTGATAAATTTTAAATAAATAAATCATTTAAAAAAATCTAACAGTTAAATAATTTGTAATATAGTTTTTTCTGTTTACCGTCGTATGTCCACAAGTCGTTTTGACTAGGATTATATTTGTGTACAACATAAAATGATACTGCACAGGCAGTGTGCTTCTGTACTTTTGTTGTTGACGAAGATGATGGTGAATTTAGGCATGTTCTGTAACTTCCCAGAACAGCCTCAATATCGGCATATATCACCACCGGAGGAGATAATTTCTTGTGGTATTCTTTAAACGACGTTTTTGTGTTAGGCTCTAAATAAAACGACGCCACTTTTCCGCATTCAAATTTGTTGTGAGTAGTGTTTTTAACTTGATAACACTGAAGACAATTTTCACAATAGTATCCTCCCGATTTGGCTTTGGAAAATTGTGATGAACATAATGTAGACACATTTGTTATATAGGCGTAGTGCATCATATTTTGGTGTATATTATCGATACCCAATATATTTATGTGGTTTGGTCTTCTTTCTTTTGTTTGAACAGTTGGTCCAATAATTTTTTCGCCAGCTTCATCAATTTCATAAATGTTACTGCTGAAGTCCGCATTATTTTTCTCAAAATGTCGTACACCAAGTTTATTGATTGGAAATATAATTCCCGAAAAATTCAACGTTATTCCGTCATATGTAATAATTTCATCATTGATGTTAATGTTGCAGTTTTTTGGTTTTGTCATTTTTTCTCTTGAATATTTCCTTTGTTGTAGTGTTGAGAAACTAGCATTCTCATGGGCTTTATTTGCTATGGATGCTAGTATGCACCACTTAAAACAAAATACGTCAGTATTCTGAACGTTTATAAGCGCATTTCGGGCTCTTATTTTTTTAGGAGCCTGTATATAACCGCTAGCAGGAATATTTTCGAGTTTTGTAATGGTGGTTTCAAAATAGTCAAAATGTTGAATAGCCCAGCCAGAGTCTTTTTCTTGGAATTCATTGCTCAATGTTAGTAAACATTCTTTTGCAGAATTCAGCTGATTTACAATATCTTCATAAATATATAAAGCTTTGTATGCAGTTCTAAAATGCTTTATTGTGCTAACTGTCTCTCCGTCATCTCTTTGTTTTACATATGTACCATATACACTCAAATTAAATTTTATGGCTCGATAATCTATCATACAATGCTTTATAATTTCAATTATGTTTTTTTGACATTGTTGATAAAATTCATTTAAGTCTATCATATCCTTGATTCAAAGAGTAATTTTTAATTAAGAATCGTGACAAGTATAAAAAAAGCATTTTTCAAGACCTTTCCAATGGTATAGTTGTCACGATTCTTAATTAAAAATTACTCTTTTTGATCAAAACTATCAAAATTATAATTTCACACCTTCGCGCACAAGCAGTCGTGAGGACACACAAGAGGGTTGGGGTTGAAATTAGGGTTCGTGGGTATGCGGGTTCACTTGCTCGTACATTGTCTCAAACGATAAGGATCGGTCCGAACTTTTGCGAGAATATTAAGAAACCAAATAAAACGAGTGAGTTCCATCGGATATCATGTACACTGATTATGAAATTTGTATGTGAATGCATTTGGAAAAAATTCAACTGATTATAAAACCGTTAAAAACCCCCCGCTCCCGCATATTCCAGCTACTTTCAGCTTAAGGCTTTGGGAAATGTCCATGGTTGCAATGCAACATCTTAAGCAAATGTTGACCCTAACCTAAGGACAAGGTTGATACACCATCAATATTTACCTACAACCTGAAGCCTCCTACACCACGTTCACCACCCGATAGCTTGTTATCCATCCTTGTATTGATTTGACCTCTGATATCCATTAGACAGGTGTCTGGGCGGGTTTCTATATTCAAGAACCAATCGGATTGGTTCTAGGAGTAAAACATACCTGTATGCACTCCCTGTATATGTCAAACTGTTAGGTGAACATTCTTGACTATAAAAATGACACCACTCAAATTGCTCAGGATCAGTTCTTCAAATGCCTCAGTACTGCATACCAATGGATGTAACTGTGCAATTCATTGACTCCGAGGACGAGGTGGAAGTACCCCCTACCCAAGACTCGGATGTAATTATTATTGAAAACACAGATCAGGAGCCTCTGGATGCTTCAGACTCTCAGGATGCGGTTGAGCTGGTCCTACGAGGCGTGTTTGCGCCTGCTACAGTGTCAACCCAAACGGAGCCTATTGGAGCTGACAATGGCTCCCTTGAGTGGAGCGATTTTCCATTGGGGAGGACCACTGAAGAAGTTTTAAATCAACTAATACGGGACGATGAAGACGATGAAGACGATGATCAATTTCAATGTGGACAGAGATTTGAATTGGACGAAGCTTTCTCAAACTCTCAAGGCAATACGTTTCCAGATGATGATCACATCTTTGATCAGATCATCGAGTCCAACCCCTCGAACGAATATTTAAAAATGATGGATCACGACGAAGATCACAACCTACTAGACGTTTGATTTGATCTGGGATTGTAATTTCCATGTTGAAAAAAAAAATTATAATAAATAAAAAACCTTTTACAAAAATGCAGTTGCTAAAATTGTTTTTTCTTTATTTGATAATTTCCTTGTGCCTTGCGAATGCTTTTTAAGACTGCATCGTGCTTCAACAGGAGATGAGCGCTATAATCATATCGCAACCAGAATGTTTGTACTTTTGGACAGAAATAACAGCAATAATATGACGTTCTTGATTTTTGATAATTAAAGTTATGTAACTTTAAGATATGATTTTTGAGGCCTATGCGTCTAGTAAACGATTTTGATTCTGGACACAACTCACAAAGGAACTTCCTCATTTTAATTTAAAGAAATATAAACTGAGTTTTCTTTAAAAATGTTGTCTTATATAGGGTCATGGGTACATTTTTATTTGTAACTATTTACTTATTTAAAAAAGAGATAGATATAATAAAGTAAACATGAAAGCATTACATAGTTTGAACTATGTTTCGTATATGTTTTCTTATAACGAGACATAGATATATTTTTTTGTAACTATTTCTTAAAGATAGAGATAGCTATAATAAAGTATATATGAAAATATAGCATAGTTATGTGTTTTAGTTTTATTGTGTTTGTGTATATATGTATGTATAAAAGAAAAAAAAGATATCGGTATATTTTTCATGTTCTGGATAGTATAAAAGACCAAGTAATCTTAGGTAAATCAATTAGTACACAACTGTTAGGTACTAGAGCACATCGAATCAAAACTAGCGCTGTTCAAAAATGGTATGCATATATATTGACGATAAATAAATCATAAAGTAATTTTTGTTGATTTCTTAGGACTTCTTAGAGACATTGAACGAATTGAAGCCTGTGATTGGTTATACAAAAATTGAAAATCTATGTATTCGATTCGAGTATAAGATCACTGGATGCAAGTTGAAAAAGACACCATATGGAACCAAAGTAGTTTTTTATTTAACAGACAAGGACAACAAAGATGTTTGGATATTTTTACCTAAAAGTTATGTAAACTAATTTTGTACTAAGACACCTTATAGGAAATTAAATGAGAACGGAATTACTCATATAATATATAAAGGAAAAGATGTAAATAGATATAGTTGTGCGCAAATAGAATTTTTGTCAGTAAATAAGAAAGAGAAATAAATGCATTTTTCCAATATAAAGCCCTGGGTTTCTAAATCCAACATCAGTCTTAAAGCAATCGTAAGAAACGACCACATCTCCCTTAAAATGTACGCTCAACAAATTGAAGTCTTCTTGATGCAATTTGAAGACATGCTTTTCGAACAACACTTGGAGAGGCTTAAATACCTAAAGGCTACTCTGGAGGATTTGGAGGAAAAGGAGCTAATTCATTCTAAATTTGGATTTCATTACAAACTTTGTCCCTGGAGCGATGATGATGCCACGTCTGGCCCTGACACATGCCAGTGTCATATGCTGCCTGTATTAGAAAAAGAAGCCCTTAGTCTTATGCTTAGATATTATAAGTTAAGCCGACGATTGTATCGAACTGAAACATTTAATAAACTAAATTAATTATCTTTTAAAAACTCGAATTTTATTTTTTAAAATTGGACTTAAACATTTAAAGTATTATTTTGTCATTGTATGAGAAGTCATTTTTCTTGAAATATTTTAAGAAATTTTTAAGTGATTTGTTTTTACTTTTAAAAAGGCCATACAGCATGCAATAGTGACCGCAGGTATTAAAAAAATATCCCTGTAGTTGTTGCTTATTACAAAAGTATTTATAAGCGTTTGATCTTAAAAATGATACGAATTCTTTTTTCTGGGGATATTGTCCATATGAATCGAAAAATTCTGCTGATCTGCGACTATTAAAATAAAATGCAATCCAATAAGTTCCGGGCTGATCTGAAATGTCGGTGTTCGCAATAATTAGAGCAGGATATTTAAAAATGGTTTTGGGTAGCTGGTCCGAAGGAAAAACTCCTTTAAAAATTGATTGTGTTTTGGCATTTTAAAAAAGCGTTCAAATATTTCAATGTTTATCAATATCAATCATGGAATCATATTCACAGTATACCAGACAAGTAACTGCTTCACTTAGGGGTTCTGAAAATCTTCCTTTGATTCGTATAGTGCCTTGTGACATCAAATTTGAGCATACAGTGAAATTTGAATGATCAGTAGTTAGGTCAAAGGCTAATATGAAACTGTTAGTATCAAACATTTCCTTGGTTATTTGTAGACCACGATCATAATGCTTTATTCCAGTCGATCTGAATAGCATATTATAGCTTCTAGAGCTTTGAACATTTTCAGCGTTCGAGTAATCAAATTCTAAGGCCTGGGAGGGAACTTGAACTCCGTTAACCATTAGGTTAAAGCGTTGCATTTTAAAATTTTCAAAATGAAATGGATCTAAGCCTCGGTTTCCTGAGTATGAGCGGTTTGTAAGCCAAGAAATTGGGTAGTTGCCCAATGACTGCGTTATCTATCGATAGTGTATTGTTGCCTGGATATATTGTAAAAGATTTGACTTCTACACTACTGAATGGGTATAAAGCATTTTTTGTTTGTAAAACATGATGATGAGCCAATAAAATGATTGGGTTAACTTTTATATGATTCATAAAGAGTTATGCTTCTAGTATCTTTAAATTTGATTCAGTTTCATTTTCCATTAAATAAAATGCTGTTTTTTCAATGTTAAAATTAATTCTTAGATCTACATTATTAAGAAGCAGTTTGCTTTGGTTAAAAATATCACCATGAACTTTTCCGAATAATTCGACCTTATTACTATTTTGGAAAATATTTTTCAGAGTTTCATTAGTGGCTGGATAAACGTATTTTCCTGCTGTTAATCTTCCAAAATTCGGGAAATAGCCTTGGGAAGCCAAGTGGCTTTCTGATGCATCACTTCCATAGTTTAAAATTGTTTGCAAATAAGCTCTATAATGATAATTATTATCACTCTGCGATACTAATATGTTATTTAAATAAACTGAGGAACTTCTAAATATTGAATGTAAAATATTGTTTACTACACCGACAGCGTTTCCTTCAATGACGTTATTATCATTTTTTTTGAGTTGCACCACAAGCCGTAAATAAACACTTGATAAGTCTCGATATGTTTCACCATTTCCCAAGCAAACAAATTCAATTGAGGAGGCGCCGTCCAAGGATGCAATAGGATTGTATGAGACTTCTTCAGTTCTTAGAATAGAACTTTGCGTAGGGTGTGGTGTAAACAAATCTAGTTCGCTTTTTTTTCCGCTACCACTTTGAGAGCGTGTCATTTTATTTATTGCTTTATTTGAGAGATTTGTTAACGCAATCTTGCTCTGTTCTTGAATAATATTTCTTAAGGGCTTTCGGCCAAATTCATTTATTACTGCTTTACCAGTCTCTGCAGCCTGATTTTTTATAGCAGTTATACCCGAAAGGAAAAGGGGTTTTATATAATTAAAAAAAACCGCTAAAAAAATTTCCAATTCCTCGTCCTTGCTGAATAATTCGTGGAGACACATACAGACTGCCAATATTATTTAGTCCGGCACCGCACCGCACCATGATGACTTTTCTTGTTCTAATTAAACATCATTGGGGTATGTATTATTTATAGGCTTAACCTTCTTTTTTTCAAAAGTGTAGAGTTACAAAAATCGGAACAGCTGAAGTTTCAAAAGGAACCTTATATCCATTTGAATCAGTAATTATTATTGAGATTTCGTTTGGAGACCATATATCTAAAGGATAATATTCAATATTTTTAAATTGAATATTTCTTTCTTTTCCATTATAATGCATTACACGAAGACATCGAGGTCTTTTACAACCTACAGACCTTGGTTTGATTATGTCAGTATAAATAAAAATCAATCCATTTTCAGGTATTTTAGATTCAACAGGAACATTTGAGTATCTAAATGTTTCAGCATTTACTAAGCTAACAAATTCAGTTTCTTCAGCTATATTTCTTTCTTTAGTAGTTGTTTTGTAAATGTAATTATTCAGATATATGTCCGTAATGCCTACCTCCCAGAATTCATTCATGTCTTGTGGTATATTTACAATATTTGTAAATGCACATTTTACATTATCAGGAAATACATTCATTGAATCATTACTAAGCAATGTGACAAACAACTCATTTGAATAACACATCTTTATATTGAAATTTCTGTTATTGATAATATAACCAATTAATTTTTTTTTTTCCCTATTTGCACCGGCTTAGTTCGAACCGATCTAGACAACTTTTCTCGTCCTGTTATATATTTTAAATCTTGAAATGGTAATGAAACCGCTTTAATTTTTTTTAGCTTAACTCTCAATTTGCGTTGTTGATCACTAAGCTTTATTTTTGGTACTGCCAGTTTTTTGATATCCTCTTTTTCGTCTAAAAACGAAGTATCTCTTATTTTTCGTTTAACGTTCAATAAATTTCGTGTTTTAGTTAATTTAAAATCTTCTCCATCACTCTCGGTAGGTAAGTCCATGAACTCTATCTTTTTTGGGAGTGATACATCAGACTTAAACTTTTGTTGAAAGTTAACAGAATTAGGAATTTTTTTTGATTTAAAATCTTCATCATCACTTTCAGGGGACCCAAGTGTCGCATCAGTCTTTGGTTTTAATTCAGAAGTCGTAGGTTTTATATCAATCCAATCTGTAGTTTGCGATTCAGTTGTTTTGGTTGACATAAATGGCGATTTTTGTTCATTTTGAATGTTCCATGATTTGTTACGTTTTTTATTTTGATAGAAACTAAGTTCTTGTCTAATTTTAAGCCATTTATCAAAATCACTTATTTTGTTATTATTTAAAATTGTTAAAAATGTTGTAATTATCAATTCATTTCCTCGAGAGTTGTAATGGTTATATGCACTGAAAATAAGAGTTTATTTTTAGTCCATAGAAACTAAATTAGACAGCTGAGTGTACAGCGGAGCGGGACCCATGTCATCTCTAGCTCTTCCGGGAATTGGGGGGGGGGGGGGGGGGGGGTTTTGCTGACCCTTCTGCCTAACATTTCATTAAGAATAATTTTTAGAGTCCCTTTCTGAAACTAAATAACCACACGATCATGGTTGAAATACTCAAGCGGTTACCAAACCAAACAAAGCAACAACTAGACGAATTGACTCAAATCATTGAATAAAAGTAGAACTTTTCAGAAACCAGATTGTGTGATTGACTCACACGAATTCGCTACCCACCCTACCATGTCTTTTACCTTGAACGGATTATTAAAGAACCCAAATTGTAATTGATCAAATATTTACATTCCCAGGTCGCGAAGTAAATCAGCTACTCACTCATAATGTTCAATTTAGGCATTGTTATACAAATGATTTATTAAGTCGGAGCTAAACCAAACAATTAATTGCGGTACAGTTAATGTTCTGCTTCATTATGATTTTCTTTTCTCTTATTTCTCAATTAAATTCATTTTGTGCCTCTAACTAGTTATCTATTTACTTATGACATGATTAACTTTAATAATATTACATTTTTGTTTTTGTTTTTTGTTGATGGATTTTATACACTGTAACGAACTGATTTTCTTTATTATCTGCTCGCTACGAATGTCGTGCGGCTAGCTCAGACGATGCAATTGTTCGACCCACCAAATTTATATATACGTGACCGCCCTTTTGACCAGTGAAAACACACAGAAAGATTGTTTATGCAGTGATCTTTTATTCGCCGACTTGACCCTCGGCCGGGGTGGTGTAATGGTTATGTAGAATTACGTCCTGCCGTCGTCTCCTGCCCACGTTGAACGCCTCTTTGGATCGTGCCGTCTGCGAAGTGGTGTCTTCCTCGCCGGCTTTGCTCGCGATGTCTTCTGCCACCCTTGGCTCGGCGGGTTTACAGGGACTAGGGATGCGTCACCGTTCCCAGACTAGGGTGAACAGGCACTGTGCTCTCAAGGCGTACGCCCTTCGCAGCCGCAGCCTCCTGTCCCTTGCTCTGTCCCGGCCGGTCGCACCGGACGTCGGCTCAGTTTCTACTTGACGGTTCAGGCGTACGCCGGAAGCCGCCAACGCAGTCCCTGGGTCAAACGCCAGGTTCTAGACGAACGCTTCCACCCTACCCTCTCTGCCGCAGGCTTAAGAATTCGAAGAGTGGTCTGCTCGCTCGATGCTCGTTTTCGTCGTCCTGGGGTCCTCGTTGTCCTTGTCCGCCTCCAGCTATCTCGACCAGCTCCGCTCCTTGTTGGCGACTCGGTAAGCTGCCGTTCTGGGACTCTAGCGGTGGACCGCTGTGCTCTCAACGCATACGCCTTTCGAGACACCAGCTGAACAAACGCGCGTCCTTCCGGGCTAGTCGCACCAGGACCTTGTACAGCTCCTGCAGGACGATCAGGCATACGCCGGAGTTCGCCAATGCAGTCCTTGTAGGCAGGTAGCTAGTTCTAGACACTTTGCTTCTGAGCCCACGGTTCTTCGTCGAAGGACTCTGCTTGTCCACTTTGTCGGACACGCCGGGTGGGATGCCAAGCTCAAATCACGACAGAAGTTGTAACAAAACGCCTGGACTTAGCCGTGTGATGCCGTAAGGACCTCAGCTACCTGTGTCTCAGTTCGGAGACTTTAGCTCTAAGTTTACTTAGTGCTCCTTCACGATGTTTCACTGGTTACTTGTTCACGTGATGACTGTTACTTGTTGACTTGATAGAAATCGACTGATCCAGCTTCCTGCGCTCGGCCGGTTTATGTAGGCCTCCATTTACCGCTAGTTATCGGCGTCTCCTTGCCTCCTGGTCCAAAGTCCACGGTTTTACCGTTCGACCTTTCGTCCTCTGTGCCCGGCACTAATATAAGGGTCCAAAGTCCGGTGCCGTCCCGTTACTTCCTTCTACCCACGGCCCTTCGCCGCTCTCTTGTATTGCTGTCCCTCTCGGACTCTCCTTGGCCTTGTCTGGTGCTCAGTTCACCACTCTCTCTCTCCGCACTACCGTTACTACGGGCGAATTCGCCGCGTAACTGGTAACTGGTAGGACACTGCTTGCATGTGCTCACTCTGCTTGCTTCTTAACTTGTGGGGAGTTATTCAACTCCTCACATTCTCCCCTTACTTCGGGAATGAAAAAGAGACTCGCTGTTCTCTCTGCCTTGGTACACTCCACATTCTGACATTCTTCCCTCGACGTGTCTTCTCGTACTTGTCCTCGTTCGCCTGTAGTCTTCTAGTCGACTTGCTCCTCCCGACGGTTCCCACGACGCTCACAGCTCCTTCTTGAGTTCCACAGCGCCGATCCTCCTTCCAGATTTTGAATTTCCCCCCCCAAGACGTTTCCCCCGTAGACTTTAAATTCCCGCCCAGACGTTTCCCCCGTAGACTTTTGAATTCCCGCCCAGACGTTTCCCCCGTATACTTTTGAATTCCCGCCCAGACGTTTCCCCGATGATTTTTGAATTCCCGATATGTCTTCTCCGTCGGATGGCCACTCTACATCGTGCTGATCGGTCTCCAGTCGTTATCGGTGTTATCGATAGTCTCTCGTGTGACTCTCTGTTGTATGGTCACTCTCCGCCAAATCGATCGGTCTCCAGTTGCTATCGGTTCCGTGACCCAACGGGGTGTTGCCACTTAATATATCGATGTTCCACGGTGTGACTCCCTGTGCCGATATTTCCAGTATTTTGTGCCCACCGATCGACACTATCGTCTAGTGCCGATCGGCCGCCATGAATCGAAGTGCCCCCATCCCTTGTTTATAGTGACTTCGCACAATGCTTTGGTAAGCGCAATTTCCTGTCTATTTCATTTTTACTTATTTTCTTTTTCCCCCAAAGCTTGGCCCAGGTTTGCAGAGTTGACCTTTCCTGCCCTTGGGGTCGGGGTCAACGACCCTGCCCGGCTCATCGCTTTCTTGCGTCGTTCTGCGTCTGGCTTATGCCTGACGCTATAGGCTGTGCTTTTTGTCGTTGCATGCTTGTGCTACCCTGCGGTCTATATAGACTCTGGCTTATGCCCGACTCTATAGTCCGCACCTTTTGTCGTTGCATGCTCGTGTTATCCTTGCTTGTCTGTACCGAGTCCTTGTGTTTGTTGTTTAAGCTCACTGACGTGGACTGTTCGTTCTTTTTGCGTATCCTTGTGGCGGATTTTACAAATGACTGGTGAGACGAAGTCTATTACCGTGTACGGTCCGTCGTATCTCGGCGCTAGCTTTGCCGCGAAACCCTCGGCTGCCTTTGACAGATGGTGCTCCTTCGCCCAGACTGTGTCCCCTATCGTTGGATTCCATTGCCTCCTTCGTAGATTGTAATGCCTGGCTTGGTCCTGAGCAGCCTTCTCCATGTTCCGGCGCACAATTTCGAAGATCTCCTTCATCTTATTGGCCTTATCTTCAGGCGTTTCCGTCTGCTTTCCTGTACCGATATTTTCCCTGTCGTACAGGGCGCTGGGCAGTCGAGGCTCTCGAGCCTGCGTGAGGAAACACTGGGAGTACCCTGTTGACTCCGACGTTCTTGAATTTTCCGCTAGCATAATCTCCGGCCACTTCTCGTCCCAATTCCTCTGGTGCTGTCCCGCAAACTGCGCTATCATGGTTTTAACTGTCCGGTTTGCTCTTTCCGTCGGATTCTCCTGCGGTGTATATGGTGCCGTGAATTGTTGCTTAATGTCCATTTCGCTGAGGAATTTTTTGAATGCGCGGCTGGCAAACTGAACTCCATTGTCCGTTATTACCACCTTCGGGACTCCGAACCTAGCGATGACTCTTTCTCGGAACGCCTTTTGAAGTGATTCTGCCGTTGCTGCTCGCAGTGGCACCAATTCTGTCCACTTTGAGAACCTATCTATCAGCACTAGTAGCATCTGGTTGCCATGCTTCGACCTGGGCAATGGTCCGACAAAGTCTGCACATACCGTTGCCCTTGGTTCTTCGGGTATTTGCGTCAGCATTTTCCCGGCTGCCTGCATCTGGTTGGGCTTGTACCTGAGGCATGTCTCGCATTTCCGTACGTGTGCTCGGGCGTCCCTATGCATTCCTGGCCAGTAATATCGAGCCGCCAGCCTTGCGATCGTTTTCCGACTTCCCACGTGTCCAGCAGCTGGTGAGTCGTGATTCTCCTTCAGGACTGTTTCCCTCAGCCCCCGTGGGACACAGAGCTTCCATGCTGCCACGTCTTCGCTGCCTGCTCTGTGCGGGATATGCCTGTACAATGCGCCTCCCTCCATGATGTAATCCGGAAACTTCTGTGGCTGTTTGTTAATCTTCTCACACATATCCTTGATCCAACTGCATGTTCCCTGCGTGTCCTCCGGAGTTTCTTTAGCTAGCCTTAAGGCTTCTGGTAGAGGCAGTCTTGACAGTGCATCAGCGACCACGTTAAGCTGCCCCTTCCTGTATGATATTTCAAAATCATACTGCTGCAGCTCCAGGACCCACGACCCACCTCGCTATTCTTCCTGAGGGACTTTCGATGCTGTTCAACCATTTAAGCGCCATATGGTCCGTCACCACCTTGAAGTGGTATCCTTCCAAGTATGGTTTGAGCTTCCGGATTGCCCACACGATTGCCAGGCATTCCTTTTCGCTGGTTGAGTAGTTCTTTTCCGCGCCATTCAGGGTCCGGCTTGAATATGAAATGACCTTTTCGCCGCTTTCAGTTTCCTGCGTCAGGACTGCCCCTATACCATAATCGCTTGCGTCCGTCTGCAGTACGAATGGCTTATCGAAATCCGGGCATGCCAGCACAGGATCGGCCACTAGCCTTGCCTTTACCTCCTCGAATGCCTGCTGGTGCTCTGGAGTCCATGTCCATTTCGTGCCTTTCCGCAATAGATCGTCTGTACCACGATGCTACGCCCAAGTATTGGCGCAACTCCCGGATGGTTGTGGGTGGTTCCAGCTCGGCTATGGCTGCTACTTTTTCGGGATCGGTGCCGATTCCTTGGTCCGTAACGCGGTGTCCCAGGTAAAGCAGTTCGCTTTTGAAGAAATGACATTTTTCGGGATTTATCCTCAGGTTAGCCTGTTTAAGGCGTCGGAACACTTCCCTCAGGTTCCTTCTGTGTTCTTCCAGTGTCCGTCCGATCACGATGATGTCGTCTTGGTATGCAAACGCGTGTGGTGACATCTCCGGTCCAATAACCTGATCCAGTGCTCTCTGGAAAGTCGCCGAGGCGGAGTGTAAACCAAATGGCATTACTTTCCACTGGAAAAGCCCCTTTCCTGGCACTGTGAACGCCGTGAATTGCCTGCTATTTTCTTCCAGAGGAATTTGCCAGTAGACGGACTGCTTATGTATCTTGCCTCCCTCAACTGGTCCAATATGTAATTTATCCTTGGCATCGGATAAGCATCTTTGATGGATTTGGCATTGATCTGTCTAAAGTCGACACAAAGCCTTCACTGACCTGTCTTTTTCTTCACCATGACTATCGGGGAGCTGTACGGGCTTCTCGAGTGTTCTATGCACCCCTTCTCCAGAAACTCGTCGACTTTCGCATTGATTTCCCCTTGAACCTTTGGATTTTTCGGGTAGTATCTCTGTTTGATTGGTTTGTCGTCCTTCATGGTGATTCGGTGTTCGGCTATGTTGGATGTTCCACTCATTGTTCGAAACTCCGCGAGCTCCTGCTCTAGGAATTTTTTAACGTCGCATTCCTCAGAGTTGGTTTGCACCACTGCCACGGACAATTTTTCCTCTAACCACCCGTTGTGCCTTCTTCTTTCTGGGATCACCACTGTATGTCCGGCACACCTTATTTCGGCGCCGACTCCTGTGAGGAAATTCCATCCCAGCACCAGCGAGTCTACCACTCCTGGTAAGATCAACAGGCTCATGGGCAATCGCTTATTGCCGAATTCGATTTCCACCTCCCGCTGCACCTGCCATCTGCCAACCTAACTTGCCTTCTCGTCCTTGTAATCTTTCCATAAGCAGCCAGTGTATCCGCCAGCTCCTCGCTTATAAAGCTCGCTGTTGTTCCGGTGTCGATTGTGGCTTTGTGTGAGGTTCTGCCAATCTGTACCGCTGCGGATAACTGCTGCTCTTCTTCGATTAAATCGCCAGTTAGTTTGGAGAGACAACACCTTGCGACCCCTGCTCGCCTCTCTGTGGCTGGGATCGCAGGCCATTTCCCGAACTTTGGCAGCACTCTACACTCCTCACCCCCACCTTGCCGCAAGTCCAACAGAAAAGCATCCTTTGGTTTTGGCATCCTCTTGCCCAATGTCCGTGACCGTCACACCGTCTACAGGCTTCGTGTGGGTTCACGATGTGTGTCTGTGACCTGTTCGCTCTTGGTGCTGCGCTGGGTGGTCTCTGATTGGTATTGGGTGGCCTCCATAACGTGCTCTGGTGGTTGTAGGTGTTTGGAGTCCATTGCCTTGGACCGTCAATAGGTGCTTGGTGTCCGCCTTCTTCTTCGCACCTTCTACACGTGACTTGTGGTGCTGTTGTTTTGCTTCGCGAGAATTTGTTTTCTTGAATAAATGCTTCTCGCTCTTTCTCGAGTTCTTCATACTCGTCAGCCAGCACCATTAGAGACTCTAGATCGTCTATCTTATATGTCCTCAGGGAAATCCTCAGGTCAGGCGTGCAGTTTTCCTTTATCTGCTCGAGTGTTTCCTTTGGGGAGTAGCCAAGTGGTCTCATCATGGTCTGCATGTCAACCATAAAGTCCTTGAACGACTCTCTAAAGCCCTGTTTCCTTTGTTTGACCTGATCTGCGAGCTTTGTGAAGAAACCCCTTGGCAGGAAATACGTTTGAAAACTGTCGCTGAACTCTCCCCATGTCCTCCAGTGTTTATTGTTTGATATGAACCATTTTAGGGCCTTGCCTTGCAGCAATTCAGGCATGGCTCGGGGAATGAGGTTCAGGTTCAAACCGTATGTGTTTGCTGACCATTCCACTTGTTCCAGAAACTCCAGTGGTTTCTCCGTGCCGTCAAACTTGAACGACCATTCCCTGACTTGCTTCGCGACTTTTGCATAGTCTGGTGCGCTGGGCCTTTGCTGTTCTGTTCTTCTTTCTTGGCTTGGGCCCCTGGATCTTCCTGCCTCCTTTATGCTCTCAACGCCCAGGCTGGCTATGAGCTGTTCGGCGTCTGGGACTTGTAACTTGCCGCTCGAGCTTGGTTTGTCGTACAATCCCTCCAGCTCAGCCCAAATTTCCGCCATTCCTGGGAAACATACTCTGAAAGGGCCTTTCGCATGTCGTCCGACTTGCCCTCCAGGATAATGCCAAGCTTAGCTGCCACCTTTGGGAAATCCTCTTTCTTGAGGAGACAGATCCAGTTTTTCCTCATTTCTGTTTATTGCTGTATTTTCACTGTCAGGACAATCACGTTGGGCGCCAGATGTAACGAACTGATTTTCTTTATTATCTGCTCGCTACGAATGTCGTGCGGCTAGCTCAGACGATGCAATTGTTCGTCCCACCAAATTTATATATACGTGACCGCCCTTTTGACCAGTGAAAACACACAGAAAGATTGTTTATGCAGTGATCTTTTATTCGCCGACTTGACCCTCGGCCGGGGTGGTGTAATGGTTATGTAGAATTACGTCTTGCCGTCGTCTCCTTCCCACGTTGAACGCCTCTCTGGATCGTGCCGGCTGCGAAGTGGTGTCTTCCTCGCCGGCTTTGCTCGCGATGTCTTCTGCCACCCTTGGCTCGGCGGGTTTACAGGGACTAGGGATGCGTCACCGTTCCCAGACTAGGGTGAACAGGCACTGTGCTCTCAAGGCGTACGCCCTTCGCAGCCGCAGCCTCCTGTCCCTTGCTCTGTCCCGGCCGGTCGCACCGGACGTCGGCTCAGTTTCTACTTGACGGTTCAGGCGTACGCCGGAAGCCGCCAACGCAGTCCCTGGGTCAAACGCCAGGTTCTAGACGAACGCTTCCACCCTACCCTCTCTGCCGCAGGCTTAAGAATTCGAAGAGTGGTCTGCTCGCTCGATGCTCGTTTTCGTCGTCCTGGGGTCCTCGTTGTCCTTGTCCGCCTCCAGCTATCTCGACCAGCTCCGCTCCTTGTTGGCGACTCGGTAAGCTGCCGTTCTGGGACTCTAGCGGTGGACCGCTGTGCTCTCAACGCATACGCCTTTCGAGACACCAGCTGAACAAACGCGCGTCCTTCCGGGCTAGTCGCACCAGGACCTTGTACAGCTCCTGCAGGACGATCAGGCATACGCCGGAGTTCGCCAATGCAGTCCTTGTAGGCAGGTAGCTAGTTCTAGACACTTTGCTTCTGAGCCCACGGTTCTTCGTCGAAGGACTCTGCTTGTCCACTTTGTCGGACACGCCGGGTGGGATGCCAAGCTCAAATCACGACAGAAGTTGTAACAAAACGCCTGGACTTAGCCGTGTGATGCCGTAAGGACCTCAGCTACCTGTGTCTCAGTTCGGAGACTTTAGCTCTAAGTTTACTTAGTGCTCCTTCACGATGTTTCACTGGTTACTTGTTCACGTGATGACTGTTACTTGTTGACTTGATAGAAATCGACTGATCCAGCTTCCTGCGCTCGGCCGGTTTATGTAGGCCTCCATTTACCGCTAGTTATCGGCGTCTCCTTGCCTCCTGGTCCAAAGTCCACGGTTTTACCGTTCGACCTTTCGTCCTCTGTGCCCGGCACTAATATAAGGGTCCAAAGTCCGGTGCCGTCCCGTTACTTCCTTCTACCCACGGCCCTTCGCCGCTCTCTTGTATTGCTGTCCCTCTCGGACTCTCCTTGGCCTTGTCTGGTGCTCAGTTCACCACTCTCTCTCTCCGCACTACCGTTACTACGGGCGAATTCGCCGCGTAACTGGTAACTGGTAGGACACTGCTTGCATGTGCTCACTCTGCTTGCTTCTTAACTTGTGGGGAGTTATTCAACTCCTCACATTCTCCCCTTACTTCGGGAATGAAAAAGAGACTCGCTGTTCTCTCTGCCTTGGTACACTCCACATTCTGACATTCTTCCCTCGACGTGTCTTCTCGTACTTGTCCTCGTTCGCCTGTAGCCTTCTAGTCGACTTGCTCCTCCCGACGGTTCCCACGACGCTCACAGCTCCTTCTTGAGTTCCACAGCGCCGATCCTCCTTCCAGATTTTGAATTTCCCCCCCCAAGACGTTTCCCCCGTAGACTTTAAATTCCCGCCCAGACGTTTCCCCCGTAGACTTTTGAATTCCCGCCCAGACGTTTCCCCCGTATACTTTTGAATTCCCGCCCAGACGTTTCCCCGATGATTTTTGAATTCCCGATATGTCTTCTCCGTCGGATGGCCACTCTACATCGTGCTGATCGGTCTCCAGTCGTTATCGGTGTTATCGATAGTCTCTCGTGTGACTCTCTGTTGTATGGTCACTCTCCGCCAAATCGATCGGTCTCCAGTTGCTATCGGTTCCGTGACCCAACGGGGTGTTGCCACTTAATATATCGATGTTCCACGGTGTGACTCCCTGTGCCGATATTTCCAGTATTTTGTGCCCACCGATCGACACTATCGTCTAGTGCCGATCGGCCGCCATGAATCGAAGTGCCCCCATCCCTTGTTTATAGTGACTTCGCACAATGCTTTGGTAAGCGCAATTTCCTGTCTATTTCATTTTTACTTATTTTCTTTTTCCCCAAAGCTTGGCCCAGGTTTGCAGAGTTGACCTTTCCTGCCCTTGGGGTCGGGGTCAACGACCCTGCCCGGCTCATCGCTTTCTTGCGTCGTTCTGCGTCTGGCTTATGCCTGACGCTATAGGCTGTGCTTTTTGTCGTTGCATGCTTGTGCTACCCTGCGGTCTATATAGACTCTGGCTTATGCCCGACTCTATAGTCCGCACCTTTTGTCGTTGCATGCTCGTGTTATCCTTGCTTGTCTGTACCGAGTCCTTGTGTTTGTTGTTTAAGCTCACTGACGTGGACTGTTCGTTCTTTTTGCGTATCCTTGTGGCGGATTTTACAAATGACTGGTGAGACGAAGTCTATTACCGTGTACGGTCCGTCGTATCTCGGCGCTAGCTTTGCCGCGAAACCCTCGGCTGCCTTTGACAGATGGTGCTCCTTCGCCCAGACTGTGTCCCCTATCGTTGGATTCCATTGCCTCCTTCGTAGATTGTAATGCCTGGCTTGGTCCTGAGCAGCCTTCTCCATGTTCCGGCGCACAATTTCGAAGATCTCCTTCATCTTATTGGCCTTATCTTCAGGCGTTTCCGTCTGCTTTCCTGTACCGATATTTTCCCTGTCGTACAGGGCGCTGGGCAGTCGAGGCTCTCGAGCCTGCGTGAGGAAACACTGGGAGTACCCTGTTGACTCCGACGTTCTTGAATTTTCCGCTAGCATAATCTCCGGCCACTTCTCGTCCCAATTCCTCTGGTGCTGTCCCGCAAACTGCGCTATCATGGTTTTAACTGTCCGGTTTGCTCTTTCCGTCGGATTCTCCTGCGGTGTATATGGTGCCGTGAATTGTTGCTTAATGTCCATTTCGCTGAGGAATTTTTTGAATGCGCGGCTGGCAAACTGAACTCCATTGTCCGTTATTACCACCTTCGGGACTCCGAACCTAGCGATGACTCTTTCTCGGAACGCCTTTTGAAGTGATTCTGCCGTTGCTGCTCGCAGTGGCACCAATTCTGTCCACTTTGAGAACCTATCTATCAGCACTAGTAGCATCTGGTTGCCATGCTTCGACCTGGGCAATGGTCCGACAAAGTCTGCACATACCGTTGCCCTTGGTTCTTCGGGTATTTGCGTCAGCATTTTCCCGGCTGCCTGCATCTGGTTGGGCTTGTACCTGAGGCATGTCTCGCATTTCCGTACGTGTGCTCGGGCGTCCCTATGCATTCCTGGCCAGTAATATCAAGCTGCCAGCCTTGCAATTGTTTTCCGGCTTCCCACGTGTCCAGCGACTGATGAGTCGTGATTCTCCTTCAGGACTGTTTCCCTCAGCCCCAGTGAGACACAGAGCTTCCATGTTGCCACGTCTTCGCTGCCTGCTCTGTGCGGGATATGCCTGTATATCGCGCCTCCCTCTGTGAGGTAGTCCGGAAACTTTTGTGGCTGTGTGTTTATCTTGTCAGCTGCATCCTTGATCCAGCTGCATGTTCCTTGCGTGTCCTCCGGAGTTTCCTTGGCTAGCCTCAAGGCTTCTGGCAGAGGCTGTCTTGACAGTGCATCAGCGACCACGTTAAGCTGCCCCCTATCCTGTACGATATTTCAAAATCATACTACTGCAGCTCCAGGGCCCACCTCGCTATTCTTCCTGAGGGACTTTCGATGCTGTTCAACCATTTAAGCGCCATATGGTCAGTCACCACTTTGAAGTGGTATCCTTCCAAGTATGGTTTGAGCTTCCGGATTGCCCACTCGATTGCCAGGCATTCCTTTTCGCTGGTTGAATAGTTCTTTTCCGCGCCAATCAGGGTCCAGCTTGAATATGAAATGACTTTTTTGCCGCTTTCAGTTTCCTGCGTCAGGATTGCCCTTATACCATAATCGCTTGCGTCCGTCTGCAGTACGAAACCGAAATCTGGGCACGCCAGCACAGGATCGGCCACTAGCCTTGCCTTCACCTCCTCGAATGCTTGCTGGTGCTCTGCAGTCCATGTCCAATTCGGGCCCTTCCGCAATACGTCATTTAGTGGCTTCACTATTCGCGCAAAGTCGGGCACGAATCGCCTGTACCACGATGCTACGCCCAAGTATTGGCGCAGTTCCCGGATGGTTGTGGGTGGTTCCAGCTCGGCTATGGCTGCTACTTTTTCGGGATCAGTGCCGATTCCTTGGTTCGTAACGCGGTGTCCCAGGTAAAGCAGTTCGCTTTTGAAGAAGTGACATTTTTCGGGATTTATCCTGAGGTTTGCCTGCTTTAGGCGTCGGAAAACTTCTCTCAGGTTCCTTCTGTGTTCCAGTGTGCGTCCGATCACGATGATGTCGTCTTGGTATGCAAACGCGTGTGGTGACATTTCCGGTCCAATAACCTGGTCTAGTGCTCTCTGGAATGTCGCCGAGGCGGAGTGTAAGCCAAATGGCATTACTTTCCACTGGAAAAGCCCCTTTCCTGGCACTATGAACGCCGTGAATGGTCTGCTATTTTCCTCTAGGGGGATTTGCCAGTAGCCATCTTTCAAATCTAGGCTGCTTATGTACCTTGCCTCCCTCAACTGGTCCAAGATGTAATTTATCCTTGGCATTGGATAAGCATCTTTGTTTGATTTGGCATTGATCTGTCTAAAATCGACACAAAGCCTCCACTGACCTGTCTTTTTCTTCACCATGACTATCGGGGAGCTGTACGGACTTCTCGAGTGTTCTATGCATCCATTCTCTAGCAACTCGTCGACTGTCGCATTGATTTCCCCTTGGACCTTTGGATTTTTCGAGTAGTATCTCTGTTTGATTGGTTTGTCGTCCTTCATGGTGATTCGGTGCTCGGCTATGTTGGATGTTCCACTCATTGTTCGAAATTCCGCGAGCTCCTGCTCTAGGAATTTTTCAACATCGCCTTCCTCAGAGGTGGTTTGTACCACTGCCACGGACAATTTTTCCTCTAACCACCCGTTGTGCCTTCTTCTTCCTGGGATCACCACTGTATGTCCGGCACACCTTATTTCGGCGCCGACTCCTGTGAGGAAATTCCATCCCAGCACCAGCGATTCTACCACTCCTGGTAGGATCAGCAGGCTCATGGGCAACCGCTTATTGCCGAATTCGATATCCACCTCGAGCTGCGTGTTTATCCCGCTGCACCTGCCATCTGCCAACCTAACTTGCCTCCTCGTCTTTGTAATCATTCCATAGGCAGCCAGTATATCCGCCAGCTCTTCGCTTATAGAGCTCGCTGTTGCTCCGGTGTCGATTGTGACTTTGTGGAAGGTTCCGCCAATCTTTACCGCTGCGGATAACTGCTGCTCTTCTTCGATTAATTCGCCAGTTAGTTTGGAGAGACAACACCTTGCGACCCCTGCTCGCCTCTCTGCGGCTGGGATCGCGGGCCATTTCCCGATCTCTGGCAGCACTCTACACTTCTAACACCACCCTTGCCGCAATTCCAGCAGAACAATAGCCGCTGGTTTTGGCATCCTTTGGCCCAGTGCCCGTGACCGCCACACCGCCTACATGCTTCGTGTGGGTTCACGATGTGTGTCAGTGACTTGTGGTTTCTTGGTGCTGCGCTGGGTGGCTTCCATAACGTGTTCTGGTGGTTGTAGGTGTTTGGGGTCCATTGGCTCGGTCCGTCGATGGGTGCTTGATGTCCGCCTTCTTCTTCGCACCTTCTACACGTGACTTGTTCTGGTGCTGTTGCTTTGCTTCGCGAGAATTTGTTTTCTTGAATAAATGCTTCTCGCTCTTTCTCGAGTTCTTTATATCGTCAGCCAGAACCATTAGAGACTCTGATCGTCTATCTTATACGTCCTCAGGGAAATCCTCAGGTGAGGCGTGCAGTTTTCCTTAATCAGCTCGAGTGTTTCCTTTGGGGAGTAGCCGAGTGGTCTCAACATGGTCTGCATGTCTGGTGCGCTAGGCCTTTGCTGTTCTGTTCTTCTTTCTTGGCTTGGGCCCCTGGATCTTCCTGCCTCCTTCATGATCTCCACGCCCAGGCTAGCTATGAGCTGTTCGGCGTCTGGGACTTGCAACTTGCCGCTTGAGCCTGGTTTGTCGTACAATTCCTCCAGCTCAGCCCAAATTTCCGCCATTCCTGGGTCGTTTTGTATCTTCGTAACATACTCTGAAAGGGAATTTCGCATGTCGTCCGACCTGCCCTCCAGGATGATGCCAAGCTTGGCTGCCACCTATGCGAAATCCTCTTTCTTGAGGAGACAGATCCAATTTTTCCCATTTCTGTTTAATGCTGTTTTTTCACTGTCAGGACAATCACGTTGGGCGCCAGATGTAACGAACTGATTTTCTTTGTTATCTGCTCGCTACGAATATCGTGCGGCTAGCTCAGAAGATGTAAGTGTTCGTCCCACCAAATTTATATAACGTGACCGCCCTGTTGATCAGTGAAAACGCACAGAAATATTGGGAGAATACAGTGATCTTTTATTCGCCGACTTGACCCTCGGCCTGGGTGGTGTATTGATAATGTAGAACTATGTTCTGCCGTCGTCTCCTTCCCACGTCGAACGTATCGTTGGATCGTGCTGGCTGCGAAGTGGGGTCTCCCTCGCCGGTTTCGCTGGCGGTGTCATCTGCTGCCTTTGGCTCGGCGGGTTTACAGGGATTAGGGATGCGTCACCGTTCCCAGACTAGGGTGAACAGGCACTGTGCTCTCAAGGCGTACGCCTTTCGCAGCCGCAGCCTCCTTTCCTTTGCTCTGTCCCGGCCGGTCGCACCGGACGTCGGATCAGTTTCTACCTGACGGTTCAGGTGTACGCCGGAAGCCGCCAACGCAGTCCTTGGGTCAAACGTCAGGCTTAAGAACTCGACGTATACGCTGCTCGCTCGATGCTCGTTGTTCGTCGTCCTGGGGTCCGCGATGTCCTTGTTCTGCCTCCAGCTATCTCGACCAGCTCCGCTCCTTGTTGGCGACTCGGTAAGCTGCCGTTCTGGGACTCTAGCGGTGGACCGCTGTGCTCTTAACGCATACGCCTTTCGAGACACCAGCTGAACAAACGCGCGTCCTTCCGGGCTATTCGCAGCAGGACCTTGTACAGTTCCTGCAGGACGATCAGGCATACGCCGGAGTTCGCCAACGCTGTCCTTGTAGGCCGGCTCCCCTCCTTGTTGGCGACTCGGTAAGCTGCCATTCTGGGACTCTAGCGGTGGACCGCTGTGCTCTCAACGCATACGCCTTTCGAGACACCAGCTGAACAAACGCGCGTCCTTCCGGGCTAGTCGCACCAGGACCTTGTACAGCTCCTGCAGGACGATCAGGCATACGCCGGAGTTCGCCAATGCAGTCCTTGTAGGCAGGTAGCTAGTTCTAGACACTTTGCTTCTGAGCCCACGGTTCTTCGTCGAAGGACTCTGCTTGTCCACTTTGTCGGACACGCCTGGTGGGATGCCAAGCTCAAATCACGACAGAAGTTGTAACAAAACGCCTGGACTTAGCCGTGTGATGCCGTAAGGACCTCAGCTACCTGTGTCTCAGTTCGGAGACTTTAGCTCTAAGTCCCGAACGTCTCGACGTAGCGATCTTGTTTCCTTGATGACTCCGCACGGCTTTACTTGCTCCTTCACGATGTTTCACTGGTTACTTGTTCACGTGATGACTGTTACTTGTTGACTTGATAGAAATCGACTGATCCAGCTTCTTGCGCTCGGCCGGTTTATATAGGCCTCCATTTACCGCTAGTTATCGGCGTCTCCTTGCCTCCTGGTCCAAAGTCCACGGTTTTACCGTTCGACCTTTCGTCCTCTGTGCCCGGCACTAATATCAGGGTCCAAAGTCCGGTGCCGTCCCGTTACTTCCTTCTGCCCACGGCCCTTGCTGTCCCTCTCGGACTCTCCTTGGCCTTATCTGGTGCTCAGTTCACCACTCTCTCTCTCCGCACTACCGTTACTACGGGCGAATTCGCCGCGTAACTGGTAACTGGTAGGCCACTGCTTGCATGCGCTCACTCTGCTTGCTTCTTAACTTGTGGGGAGTTATTCAACTCCACACAACACAATATTGGATCAGTACGTAAACACACAAACTAGCTGAAAAGGCGTAGAAATTGTATATATATAAGTTAAAAGATTGATTATGATTTTTATATAAAAAAATCTAACTTTTCTTTATTGAGTTGGATTAAGAACTAACTTACTTAGATTAAACAATTGTTTTTATAGCTACGCGTCGCTCCATCGCTGCCGCCGTCTCTGCCGCTGTTGATGTTTCTGCTGACGTTCTTTCATATTATTGGTTGCTGTTCTTGGTCGCCGTCGCCGTTGGCCAAACTTAATTGTAATTGGCCAGTGCATTTTAATTATAGTTTTTGTTGTATGCACTAAGTTGAGTTCGATCAACTTTGGAAATTGGCTATTCTGCATTCCCACGATCGCTGACCAAAAGGTGCAAGCTAAGTTCGTTAGAACTTTATTGAGAGCATTGCTTTGCTGTTAGTTGTGCAATTAATGCTCTCTTCTTCGGTTTGGGAAATTCTATTATTGAGGGCATTGCTTTGCTGTTTGTTGTGCAATCAATGCTTACTCATTTCCTCTGTCTGAGAAATTGTATTATTTTGGGTGTTAACTCTTCCTTCCTTAAACGCGACTGTCCTCGGTCGCAACGTAGTAGAGTACAGGTCCGGAGTGCGTGGGCTTTTCTTGCGTTTCTGGCACGGAAACTGGTGTCCTTTCCGTTGACCTACGTCTTCGTAGGAGTTCCGTGATTGATCCTATTATAAGAAGTAGTAGGATGATGGCGGATCCGTAGCTAACGGAAGATTCTATGGTTGCCTTGCTTCTTAATTTTTCCAGCGCTTTTGTGTTGTTAATGTTGAGTTCCTTGACCATTTGTAGTGAGAGAACTTCCTCTAACTTAGTCTTTTCGCCCAATAGTTGGAATAACGGAGGTTCTGGTTCGACTACGTTGATTTCCTTTGACTTGAAGATGGTTTCACCAATTGTTACCGTCGAATTACGATATTGTATTATGAAAGAGCCTTGCAGTTGTAGAAGTTTTTCATCTAGTGAGACTGGTCCATTGAAGTTGTTTAGTAGGATGGTGCCTGGTAGTATTTCTTCGAAATCCGGTATATGTTGATTGTTGATCATCTTACATTCTGGTTCTCGAAGGTTTAATAGAGCGTTTACGCAAGTACCATTGCTTAAATCTAACAAATTTTCTGAATTACAAATTGTCTTATCATTATAGGATTCACAAGGTTTAATTATTGCCAATAATTGTCTCTTACATTCTAAAAAATTTTCATATTTTATATCATTGATTATTTGGGCTTTTTTTATTGCTTTAATTTTTAAAGTTCTACAATTATCTGATTCAATGGTTGGTAAGCTAATAATGTAAATAAGGTCGTTGCCATTTGTGGCTAACTTGATTCGAGCAAATTCCAATAATTCTTCTATGTTAAAAAATAAGTTATTTTCTTTTTTAAAAATTTCTTCCACTATTTTGGTTTCTGTGTTTGTAAGTACAAATGAATTTATTGTATAAGATTTGGCCCATGTAATTGCGTATATTATGTTAATTATTTCTTCTTTTTATTAATTGAATTTTATACTTTAAAATATTTGCTTTCTGATTTATGATTTCTTCCGAGCTCTGGGTAATTTTCAACATTGCATTAGTAGCGTTAGTAAGTTGGTTTATTTTTTGATTAATTAATCTGTTAATTACTACTTGTCTATTGTTGTTTTCTAGCTGCTCATTTATCTTGTCTTCTAAGATCTGATAGTCGTGAATTGTTCTGTGAATTGGAATAGTCGAGGACTGTAGTTATTCCCAAGCATGTTGGTAAAAATAATCTGAAAAATTATGTTCTTATATTATTTTTATGTATGATTTTTCCGGTTTGTGTTTTAATGGTGGTCGTTCTATTTTCCGCTACCTTCTCGGTTTTGTATCTCGGTGTAAGTTTAGTTCCTAATCTTTTATCTATTTTTACATGTACAGTTTCGCCTGGCTTAAAAAGTTTTGGTAATATTTATCCTTGATTATGGTATTCGAGGTCGGCTGTTTGTTTATTTTTAATTTTCTTTTTTATTTCTTCTCGTTTCTTTTCTATGTCTTCTGTTGAACTAGAGATTGTGCTTCTGAAAAATATGTCTATGGGTCTTTCTTTTGTTACAGAATGTATCGATTTATTATATTCTTGAACTGCTTTAAAGATTAAATCTTCAAATGATATGCTCCCGTTGTCTTTTTTGAGACACCGCATGATTTCAGATAGGGTTGAATGAAACCTTTCTATTTGTCCGTTACTTGTCGATGCGTACGGTGCGGTGGTGTGTAATGATATTTTGAGTTCATCTTCTAACATAAACTTTATTGCTGCTGAGCCAAATGATCGTCCGTTGTCCATTATTATCCATTTCGGCATACCGAAAGCAATTAACATTTCCCTCAACGGATTTTTAATATCTTCAGATGCTCTTGACTCTAAAATTTTTACTTGAACATATTTTGAAAACTTGTCAATTCCCGTTAAGACTCTATGTTTTTCGGTAATATAAATATCTATGTGAACTATTTCTCCTGGGTAATTAGGAATAGGGGTCGGTTGGATTTCTCCTTTTGGGGGGTGTCTATCGTATTTTGATTCTTTACAAGTTTGACAGGCTTGAACTATTGCTTGGATTTTCTTGGTAAGTTGTGGAAAGAAATAATTCTTCAAAATTTGTAATTTGTTCTCTTTTGCATCTCTATGGGCTCGTTTATGTTCGAGGATAATTATTTCGTTTTGTTGGGACTCCGAAGTTACGTCGTCTATTTCGTTTTGAGTAAACCTTACCTTGTATGATTTAAAATAGGTAGGGTAAATGTTTTGAATTTTTCCCATTACCTCTTCGGATGTAATGATTCCGTTTATAAGCTTCGGATCAAGTTTACTAGTTAAGATTGCAATAAGTTTTTCTTCCGTGTAAGATTTTTGTTTAATTATGTGTCTGTGGTATGTTGGGAATGGCATTTCGAAGCTATAGGAATCTGTATCGGCAGTCAGTAATAATAATTGGTTTTTAAATACGTTAATTGGAGCTTCTACTGAAAATATGAGGTTGTGTGACGAGCTTTCGTCGCTATTGGCTGATGCTGAGGAGCTGATTGAATTAATTTCTGCGGGGGCCCGGGACAACGCGTCCGCTACCACATTAGCTACTCCGGGCTTGTACCTGATCTCGTGGTTATACTCGCCAATGAGGTCTCTCCAGCGTTTAAGCTTAGCGTTATGGTTATTTACGCTATTCGAAAAACTCAAGGGTTGGTGATCCGTGTATATTACCACTTTTGAATACCCGTAAAGATAATGTCTTAAACTTTGGAGCGCCCAAACGATCGCGAGCATCTCTCTTTCGTTAGTTGCGTAGTTCTCTTCAGTCTTTGACAGGGTGCGTGAAATGAACGTTATTGGCCTATGATTTTGTTCCAATACTGCGCCTATTGCGTAACTTGAAGCGTCAGTAGTCAATTGAAATTCTTTTCCGAAATCTGGATAGGCAAGGGTAACCTCCCTGGAGACGAGAGTATTTTTAAGTTTCTCGAATGCTGTAATCGCATCTTTGCTCAAGTTGATAGCAGTTCTGCTTGACTTGGTCTTAGATATCCGGCCTTCTTCGCCTCTTAGAAGAATGGTTAGGGGTTTTGCTATTTTGGCGTAATCTTTTATGAACCGCCTATAATAACCTGTCATGCCCAAAAAGGAACGGAGATCTTTTAATGTTTTTGGGACTGGAAATTTTGTAATCGCTTTTATTTTATCTATGTTGGTTTTTACTCCATTTTCTGATATTGTGTACCCCAAGAAGTCTACTTCGTTTTTAAAAAAATGGCATTTCTCTATTTGAACCCTCATATTTGCGTTTTGTAGCGTTGAAAATACTCTTTCCAAGTTTTTGCCGTGCTCCACTTCGTTTTTGCTAAAGACTATAATATCATCAACGTATACATAGCAAATTTTCCTTATGTATTCTCTCAATATGTCGTCTAACGCTCTTTGAAAAATGGAAGGGGAATTTTTCAAACCGAATGGGAGTCTCGTAAATTCATATTTTCCGCCATTTACCGCGAATGCTGTTTTTTCTATGTCTGTATCTTTCAGTGGTATTTGATGAAAACCGCTCTTGAGATCTAATACCGAAAAATATTTGTTGTCCCCGAGCTGCGCAATAATTTCTCCAATTTCGGGTATGGGATACCGATCTGAGATAGTAACTTCATTAAGTTTCCTATAATCAATTACTAATCTGTACTTTTTTTCTTCGGACTGGCCGGATTTTTTCGGAACTACCCAGACTGGTGCATTATATGGTGATCTTGAAGGTCTTATAATACCATCTCTTAGCATCTCAGTTATTTGTTTTTCTACCTCTTGTTTGAGTGATATTGGGTATGGGTAATGTTTTCCGTAAACTGGAGAATCTGATGAAGTTCTGATCTCACCTACTACTTTAGTTGTGTATGCTAACTTTGAATCGGGATCTGCGAAGAGGATTTTGTGGCTTTGTACGAGGAGTTTTATTATTGATTTTTGTGACTCGGTCATATGGCTGACTTGCGGTCCAATTGTATTTACTGCTTGTGTCGCTAGTTGATGAATTTTAATTTTGCGTTTATTTCCGAGAATTAATATATCATTTTTTACATCTATTATTGCTCCTAGTCTTTTCATTGTGTCATTGCCCAAGATACCATGAAAGGTTTTCAGGGTGTCTAGTAAAAAGAATTTCATGGGTGTATCCGAAATATTAGCGAGCTTAAGTATTGCGTGTTGTGTTATTTTATTGTTACCACCGACTGAACTAACTGAAAAAGTGTTCTCATTTGGCTTTGGATTTGGTACTAATTGATTTTGAATATAATTTTGATTAGAGCCCGTGTCGATTAAGAATTTTAGAATTTTTCCGTTCCCCGTGGTTACTTTAAAGTAAGGTAGTGAGGAACGATTTATTCTAAAAAATAAAGTTCTGACATATCTATGTATTCTTGTTGTTCGTTATCGCTTTGCCATACATATTCCTCCTGAAGTTCGTTAACGTTATTTTCTTCTGCCAACTGATAATACTCTTGTTCTGAACTTGATGAAGCTTCATCTGA
Organism: Drosophila gunungcola; assembly: GCF_025200985.1. Lineage (NCBI taxonomy): Eukaryota > Metazoa > Arthropoda > Insecta > Diptera > Drosophilidae > Drosophila > Drosophila gunungcola. Next base: position 552,945 of record NW_026453218.1, on the reverse strand, counting down.
ATTTTGCTGCGCGTTACTTCCTGTCTCTGGTTGAATATGGAACTGTCTTGGCATCTTATTATTATTTGGGGCATTAGCGGTGCTGAGAGGTCTTTTCCCTGCATAATCATTATTTGCTGGTTTGTTCATATAATTTATATGACGTGATCGAACTGACTGATCTACGTCCATAGGTACCGGTTTCGGTTGTGGTCGTGGCGGAGGTTTTGGTATGTTATAGGACGCTACTACACCGGATTGGTTTGTATAAGGTTGACTATAAGATTTGAATTGGTTAGTTTGAGTAATTAGGGGTTTTCCGGATTGGTTTGGGTTATGGTAGAGATGCGGATGGAAATTTTGTTTGACGGCTACCATCCGATATGGTTGTTGAGGTTTAGGTGGTAGCATGGGTGCCCTCCCTAAATACGGAGTTTTTGGTGTCTGGTTATTCCTAGCATTTTGATTCTCTAGCAGACTGCATAAATGTAGAGCGTGTCCTAAGTCATGTGGCTCTTTAATGGCCAGCAATTGTGCCAGGTTTCCATTAAGTCCTCTGACAAAAGTGTCTAAGGCTTTTTCCCTATACATGGCTGTCAGAGATTGTATAGTTTCTTGTGAGGCATCTAAGCTGCCAATTTGGTTCAGAATTAGTGATAATTGTTGATAGACTGCCTGATAATATTCATCTATAGTATTGTTACCTTGGTTAAGAGCATATAGTTGATATTCTAAGGTCTTTAAGTCGCGCTTGTCGGCGAAATGCGCTGTTAGGCATTTTGAAATAGCTGCCCAATCTAAGGGGGTATTATATGATTCTAATACTGCGTCCGCTTGACCAGTAATTTTGTTACGGATTGCTAAAAGAATTCCATAATATTTTGGTGAACCAATTCTGTTTTCATAGATTTTTAACACCCTCTCGACACTTTTCCTCCATGATGAATATTCACTTTTGTTTCCTGAAAAGTCTCTAAGTGTCCGAACAATGTCTGGTAATTTATCTAACTCACTAAGATTGTGCGTTAATTCTCTTTTAATTGTTTGGTCTGTATATTTGGAAAAATCTTTATTTGGATTAAGTATTTCCTTTACTAGTTTACTGAGATTTGTCTCTAAGATTGTTTTTATTTTTTCCTCAATGTCCCTCTCGGTCATGATTCGTGTGTTTATTTGTGTGGAACTGGCTGATGAGGGTCCGGTAAGATTCGCGAGTCTGTCTGCCAAATCTTGTTCGGTCATTTTGGGTATGGATATATGAGCAGCGAAAAGTTTAATTTAATTTTTTAATTTTAGTTATTCAGAATTCGGAAGTTGTCTTCTAAGAATTAGGGTGTGCGATTTTTTATTACCTTTGTAATTATTGTGTGGGAATTTTTATTTTCCCTATATTTTGGATTTTTTTCTTTTTAACTCACTAAAATATGTCTTCTACACTTTATATTTGGGTAAAACTTTTTCTTCTTTGAATATTTTTCGATTAAATATTTTTTATGTTTTTGTTAATAAATTGCTTAAAACTATTCTTACAGTAGTAACATATCTCGGCGTGCTCTCGTGATGACAGGCTCGGCAGATTCCGTTTTATCCCACTCTGCAACGATCTCTCCTGAGTGTGAGTTTACTAAGGGGCCTTCTCTGTACCTTAATTCACGTTCCCTTCGAACGGATACTAAAGGGATCATGGCGATAAAATTTGGCCTGATTATTCCACCGGGTACAAGTCCTATTTTTTTTTTCAGGAGTGACAATTTGCGGCGTTTTTTAAACGGCACTTTTGCACTTCCGAATCTCGGTATTTTTGGTTTTTTACTTCTCACTGATTAGGCGGAGGTTTGAAACGAAACGTCAGAATTTTTTACTTTCTGAACTTCGCGAGACGCGGAACTTGTTATCCTTTCGCGGTTTTAATCAGGTCCCTGCTCGGGCGCCAGTTAAAAGATTGATTATGATTTTTATATAAAAAAATCTAACTTTTCTTTATTGAGTTGGATTAAGAACTAACTTACTTAGATTAAACAATTGTTTTTATAGCTACGCGTCGCTCCATCGCTGCCGCCGTCTCTGCCGCTGTTGATGTTTCTGCTGACGTTCTTTCATATTATTGGTTGCTGTTCTTGGTCGCCGTCGCCGTTGGCCAAACTTAATTGTAATTGGCCAGTGCATTTTAATTATAGTTTTTGTTGTATGCACTAAGTTGAGTTCGATCAACTTTGGAAATTGGCTATTCTGCATTCCCACGATCGCTGACCAAAAGGTGCAAGCTAAGTTCGTTAGAACTTTATTGAGAGCATTGCTTTGCTGTTAGTTGTGCAATTAATGCTCTCTTCTTCGGTTTGGGAAATTCTATTATTGAGGGCATTGCTTTGCTGTTTGTTGTGCAATCAATGCTTACTCATTTCCTCTGTCTGAGAAATTGTATTATTTTGGGTGTTAACTTATATATGCAAAAAAAAATGTATTAGATTAATTATTACAACAAAACATTTTCCTTTTTAAAATAATGCAAACACAATGCAGATTTATGCAGACGGTTATAGCCGAATTACGGATGGATAATCAAAACAAAAGAAAGAACCGCTATGAACGTAACTGACTGCGCGATAACGGCATCATCGATGGTGTATAAGCATAACACGTCCAGAACTAATATTTGGATTAAGATAAAATTGATTCACCGTATTTAGAATACATTCTTTTGGTACACTTACTCGCGTCCAATCCTCGTTGAAGGCCTTCAAGAATACATGGATGACGAGTTGATTAGTCCCGTGCTTTAGTGTATGGGGAGGAAGTTTTTTTTAACTTAATGCAAATAATTAGTTCCTGAAAATTGAGTACGCATTATTTCCTTTGTTTTGATTCGATTTGCACTGAAAGATTTATGGCATCGCTTGCGCACTTCCAGACAGTGTTGTGTGTTTCCGTAACTAATCTGCGAGTGAATTCACAAATCTGAAAAATGTATTGTTGTCGTTCTGACTAAAGCACAGTCGGGGCTGGCCATAAACGATCGCATAGGCTTATATGCACATATTGCTTAGGTATCTAAAGATGACGTGTATAACCCGAGCGCATTAGCTGGGGTGGGGCTGGTAACTTGTCGGTCTCTACATGGCGGCGCTAGTTTTCCAAATCCGCCCGTAAATGTTTCGTCCCTCGCCGGAGCTACTAGTGATTCTGTTTCTTTGCTTGCACGATCCTAGAGTAGGGAAAGACACCGGGGGAGTCTGTGTGTGGTGATAGAAATGCTGTGGCGCGCGGCTGATCGGCACAGAAGTGGCAGAGGACCGGATTTGATGGTCTCACTCTGGCTGATGGGAAGCGGGACGCTTATGCCGGTTTGAGGTTAGGGCGAAATGATGCAATTTTTGGGGCCCGTTCCCCAAGACTTTGTTTGGTATTTCAACGTAACCTGGCCGTTTGAGAAGGCACGATTTGTTGGGAGCCAGTGCAACCTAGACGGAACGGAATTAAAGCTGGTGGTTCCTTATTTTTCTTTTTATGCGGCGTCTGCCGTTAATATTTACCATGTCGATTCCAATTGAAATGATTGCAAATGTTAATTAATTAACTGGAATGCGGAGGTATAGGACGCACTTGATTTTTATAGGTTTAACTAATCATGTGGGCTTAATTGAGGATCTGGCCACTTGGTACGTCTGGTTATCTTCACGTTGCAATCGGAAAAGAAAAGGTTGTGGCCGAAGTTTTTTTCTGGGAAACGTGGATGCAATTCGATACTGCACCAACAGCTGACCTCATTTTTTTTTTTCGATACTCGATATACTCAAAATACTCAAGATTACCGAACAGGGCTGCAGAGTAGTTGTGAATATCGTAAGGCGCGTAAACAAAACAAATTTTTTTAAGCTAGACATTTAATTTGGTGAAGGCAACCATTACAACCACAGATAATCTGTCGAGTAATCGGAGACATGATTAGCTGGAATTATAATCGTATATCTTTGGCGTGATAAGTTCCGATTTCTTTTCCTGCCAACGTCTCTAATAAGACCAAGACCCAATTTTTTCTTTATTCTGCACTTAGAAAATGAATGAGCTAACTTTTTGTTATAATTTTGACTAAAGTTACTAAGGTTGCGTTTGAAAACTTCCTGACCTTCTCGGTATGTAACTGGTCTCGATCGGAGATTGTATTGCTTAACATTGGTTTCGTAGGCTTTACAACTATTTCTCTTAATTTCCTCGCGTAATAAAGCTAATTGGTCGACTCTTTCTAGCCGAGTGGATTCTTCTAGTAGTGATAATTTCTTTAACAAGCTATAATCCGATCCATGATTAACCATGTTAAATCCGAATAGTGATTTATACGGAGAGCAACCTATGGACTGATGTAATGCTGAGATAAGCGCTGAAGAAATGCTTGTTAAATGTAGATCCCAGTCGGTCTGATCTTGACGGAGGTATGAACTTATTGCTGCTATTAGGGAGCGATTAACTCGTTCTGCCGCATTACTCTGTGGAGAATAAAGTGCTGTGTAAATATGCCGAATACCCCATTTTGTCAGCATTGCTTCAAATTCCTTAGCTTTAAATTGTGACCCGTTGTCACTGATTATAGTTTCCGGTACCCCAAATTCATAAAAAATTCGCTCACATAGAAAATTGTTAATTACTGCGGTCGTACCCTTCTTCAATGGGCAGAGCCAGTGATATCGGCTAAAATGGTCCAAAACAATCAATAATCCGGTATATCCTCTCTTACTGCGTGGATACGGGCCAAGAAGGTCAATGTACAGACGTTGAAATGGTCTTAGAGAAACACTTTGCTCACCCATAGGCGGTCTCAAAATTTGGTTGGGAGCTTTGGTTTGCTTACACATTTCACACGCATTGATATAGTTTCGAACTTCTTTGGGCAACCCTGGCCAGAAAAGATTTCGTCGTAGCCGCTCGATCGTTTTTTGAATACCTCCATGCGCAGAAACAACACTATCATGTGCCTGCCAAATTGCAACTGCTCGAAGTGTTTCGGGAACCCAGAGTTTCCAGCTACTGGCTTCCTGCTCGGTATTTCCTGAGGGATGCTCTGTCCTAATGTAAACAAATTTTCCATGCACTCGTAAGTCTGGAAATTTATCAACATTTGCTTCCACCCTCATTCTAAGCTCTATATATTCAGCATCATTAAAAGAAGGCGATTCGAGATCGATTTCTGGACCAACGATTTCTATGCTCTCGATTTGATTATCGCACATCCGAGACAATGCATCCGGAACTATATTATCCTTTTCTTTACAATGAGTTGTGGAGAATTTAAATCCCTGTAACCTAAATATCCATCGTGATAGTCGACCTGTAACATTTTGCTGTCTCATGAGCCAAATCAAGCTTGAATGATCAGTGATTACCTCGAATTCTTGTAACTCAAGATAGCAACGAAATTTTTCAATGGACAGTATTACGGACAACAATTCACGTTCCGTGACACTATAATTTCTCTGTGCTTTAGAAAGCTTCTTGGACATAAAGGCAATTGGTCTTTCCTCTCCCGATTCTGATAATTGTACTAAAACTGAACCAATACCAAAATCACTTGCATCGCAATGGAGTAAGAATTTCTTCGTGAAGTCAGGATTATGTAATACCGGGGCAGAGGTAAGTTTGGCTTTTAGTGCATCCATGGCTTTCTGCGCTTCCGGTGACCACTCAAAGGGCTTGCGTTTTGTTAAAAGTTCAGTTATGGGAAACGTCAACTCAGCAAAATTCGAAATAAAACGGCGGTACCAGCCACAAACTCCTAAAAATCCTCTAACTTGTTTTTTATTTCGAGGTGATGGCCAGTTTCAAATACATGATATCTTGGCCGGATCCGTGGTATTACCTCCTTCTCCAATTATATAACCCAGATAATTGACTTTAGTAACACAGAAATGGCTTTTGCTTATGTTTAACGTTAGATTGGCCTTTCGAAACTGATCTGCGATTCGTATGAGTACAGACAAATGGGTTTGGAAATCCTTCGTGACCACGCATAGATCGTCTAAGTATCCAAACACACAATGCCGTAGATCTGGAGGAATCAAATCGTCCATGAGACGGCACATTGTGGATGGTGCATTGCATAGGCCGAAAGGCATTACAACAAATTGATATAATGCGCGTCCAGGCACGGTGAAAGCCGTAAGTGGCTTTGCTTCTTCAGTTAACTGAATCTGCCAATAGGCATCCTTTAGATCCAATTTACTAATAATATTGGCTTTAGGCAACCTGGAGAAAATACCTTCTATGCTCTGCAATGGATAAGCGTCTTTTTTAGTTGCTTCATTTAATTTTCTAGCATCCAAACAAAGGCGGACTTTATTCGGATTAATTACCATACGAATTGGTGAACTCCAAGGACTTGTTGATGGCTCTATTACCCCAAGCTCTAACACACGATCTATTTCAGCGTACAGGACCTTTTCGACAGCTGGACTAACGGGATAGTGTCTCTGCTTAACTGGAGTGGCTTTCCCGACGTCTATGTGATGCCTTATTAGGGATGTGCGACCTAGGCCCTGTTTCGCAAAATTAGGAAACAATTCCATTACCGCTTCTAATTGTTGCCGCTGAGTCTCATTTAGTGGGTAGGAATCTTCGACCTGCGAACTCTCTACTTGCGAATATTCTATGCATCCTATTATTTTGGGTGCCAATTCGAAAATTCTCCAAAAATCGATTCCTAAGATAAGTCTCTGCGCAATGGTGGGAATCACATATAGTTCAATATCTTGTGATTTCTCCTTATACGTCATGGTGACTTTTAAAATTCCGGAGACCTGATGCGGCTTAGCATCAGCTGTTTTAACTTGTGATACTATGGTTTTAAATCCTGAAAAACTACTAAAATCCTGCAAAGCTAAGTCTGATCCTATACAGCTGATATTTGCTCCGGTGTCCAGCAATCCCCATTCTGTAAAATTCAGAAAGGAAACACTTGCATAACTTCTTCTATCCGACCTATTCTGAAAAATGGTAGCTACTACCTTCTTTTTCTTATTTCTTGAATTAACATAATAATTTTTCAAGCGTACTGTATGCCTCTTTTTGTGCTTTTTCTTTTCATGAAAAATACGATTCTAAGCCGTTCTTCATATGGCCGAAACGCTTTTTGAACTTCACTAGATTCTTCCTTTTTTTCTGAACTCAATAAAATCTCGGGCTGAAGATCTTTTAATTCAGCGTTCAAATTTTCTAATTCTTTAATATTATCTGAATAATCAATCTGCTTATTGTGTACACTTGGGACACCCTTTGGTTGGTGGATGCCCCCGCCTTGCGGTTTGCCGAACGATTCTTACAGTTTAGGCAATTTGACTTGTATACTTGCGGTTTTCCGCATCCGTAGCAAAACACGCGACGTTCTGCTAAACAATCTTTCCATAAATGGCCGGCTGTATCGCAATTCCAACAAATGATCTTTAAGGGTATTCGTTGCAACGCTGAGATGTCCTTTTCCTGCTCTTCGCTTTCGGTTTCTGTCAGTGGATACTCGTCTACTTCATACACACGAAATGCGGACTCCTTGGGCTTTCCCGAAAAACGAAATGATTTTCCCGCATCTTGCAAAAAATGTTCTCTCTTTTGTACTAATCGACGCAACTGTCCGATGGAAAGTATTTCCTCAAAGAGTAATCTATCTTTCATATCAGTAAGCAAATTTCCTTGCACTAGTTCAATTAATTCCCTTTCCTCGAAATGAACAGACAGTTTGTCCATTAGCTTACAAATGGATTCGTAAAATGAGTCAAAGGACTCACCAGGTTTCTGTTTACGTGCACGAATTTGTTCGCGCAGCTCCGTGAACGATCGACTTTCTTTACATTGAGCACGTAGGGCGAAGCAAAACTGTTCCCAGTCAAAGTTGTCTACTCGCTTATGGAATCGCCAAAATCAAGAACTGGCTTTTCCCACCAACAACTGATGAATTTTTCTGCTGAGTGCTACAAAATCACCATTGAGATGTTCTCGAGTCAAAACTTGCATTCGGTATAAAAATTCTTCTACCGACAACCCCTCAGAAGTACCTTCAAAACGCACACCTGAATGATATCGGCTACTTTATTGGTAGCGAGGTGGGATGATATCTGTTGGGACCTCGGACTTTGGTCATCAGAAGCCGCTCTTCCCTGCTGTTGACTTTCCTGTCCACTCAACACGTTTCTAATGGATACCGAATTCATCATTCTCATCACCGTTTCCCTAACTATCAACTCAATATCTGGCTGCGACCAATTATCGTCATTTAAATTGTCTTCGCTCCGATGGTATTGACGGGGGTCTTCCTCGTCTTCCACTTCTTCGCACATAAGAACCTCTATCCAAATTATTAGTGTTACCCCGAGTACCTCTATTACTTGTGCCAGGAATAATTCCTCGACCAACGTTCTGTTGCCGTTCCTGTTGTTCCAATTCGGTCTCTCGTGGTGATGCTCCTAATTCAAGTAGCCGATTCACTGATCTAGTAATTGGACGTCGATTCTGTCCTTGACTTTGGTCTTCGTTCTTCTCCGGGGAGAAATTTCCTACCACCACTTTCAAATCTTTTACCACAACCTTTTCCAGACAGGAGGGGCATACATTCTCCCTATCCGGATGAAACCTGTTGTCAATACAAGTTTTATGAAACACATGCTTGCAATTAGTCATCACGCATGGCTGTGTATTAGTCATTGCCTTTTCGCAAATTAAGCACACATTTTGATTAGTAGCTGGGGCTAAGCTTCTTTCTGGAGAATGTCGAATTGGCATTTTTAAGTTTAACCTTTGTATTTTTATCTATAAATTTATTTTCTCTTTGCTTTGACCTTTTTGGGAATATAAAAATTTGATCTTTGTTTTACCTGGTTTCGAATTTCTTCTTTATGTTTTGGTTTTTGGTTTTGTTTATCGCTATTGCATTTAATTAAAATATTCTGGCTATTGATTCTATCTATAAGTAGCAATGCTAGCTTTAGTTCAAAGTTTTGCCAATCGGGGTTAACGGACAATGCACACATACCTATACTTCTTGTATTCCAGCTAATCGCGAGACTGCAAAATGAATACCTGCTAAACACAACTTTTCCCATAAAAATGATGATGACAACAGTTGTATCTACTACAGTTCCCTGTCCTAATATTGCCTACCATCGGTCGTGTTGATCCACTGTCTTGAACCTGCGATATCCAGATGCGTATTAAATATATTGACCTTGGGTGCTGTAGCAAAATCTAACTAATTTCATCGAAACGCAACCGAGCTTAAATGTCTAGTGAATCTTGTGGCTCTCCGTTCTAATGTTGACTGAGTGTTTTGTTTCAGCAACGTTATTTTGAGATGTCCATCAATGCATTTAGATGTTATTAACATATTTAAACAAATTCCCTAACCTTCTCTCTGGTCGATATAAATCAGCTCACGCTAACCCATTCGATATCCTAGAAACCAGAACGCAAAAGACTTTGTGTTATTTTAGATTTTTATTATTTTTCACTAGTAACTTGGGACTAAATATATTATCTCCTTTGTAAATTAAAGCAAACAATAAATTGCCCCACACGTTTGGGCGCCAAAACTTATGTAATGGTTTATATACACTGAAAATAAGAGTTTATTTTTAGTCCATAGAAACTAAATTAGACAGCTGAGTGTACAGCGGAGCGGGACCCATGTCATCTCTAGCTCTTCCGGGAATTGGGGGGGGGGTTTTGCTGACCCTTCTGCCTAACATTACATTAAGAATAATTTTTAGAGTCCCTTTCTAAAACTAAATAACCACACGATCACGGTTGAAGTACTCAAGCGGTTACCTGCACGGGTAAACCAAACAAAGCAACAACTAGGCGAATTGACTCAAATCATTGAATAAAAGTACTACAAATGATTTATTAAGTCGGAGCTAAACCAAACAATTAATTGCGGTACAGTTAATGTTCTGCTTCATTATGATTTTCTTTTCTCTTCTTTCTCAATTAAATTCATTTTGTGTCTCTAACTAGTTATCTATTTACTTATGACATGATTAACTTTAATAATATTACATTTTTGTTTTTGTTTTTGTTGATGGATTTTATACACAATATTGGATCAGTACGTAAACACACAAACTAGCTGAAAAGGCGTAGAAATTGTATATATATATATGCAAAAAAAATGTATTAGATTAATTATTACTACAAAACATTTTCCTTTTTAAAATAATGCAAACACAATGCAGATTTATGCAGACGGTTATAGCCGAATTACGGATGGATAATCAAAACAAAAGAAAGAACCGCTATGAACGTAACTGACTGCGCGATAACGGCATCATCGATGGTGTATAAGCATAACACGTCCAGAACTAATATTTGGATTAAGATAAAATTGATTCACCGTATTTAGAATACATTCTTTTGGTACACTTACTCGCGTCCAATCCTCGTTGAAGGCCTTCAAGAATACATGGATGACGAGTTGATTAGTCCCGTGCTTTAGTGTATGGGGAGGAAGTTTTTTTTAACTTAATGCAAATAATTAGTTCCTGAAAATTGAGTACGCATTATTTCCTTTGTTTTGATTCGATTTGCACTGAAAGATTTATGGCATCGCTTGCGCACTTCCAGACAGTGTTGTGTGTTTCCGTAACTAATCTGCGAGTGAATTCACAAATCTGAAAAATGTATTGTTGTCGTTCTGACTAAAGCACAGTCGGGGCTGGCCATAAACGATCGCATAGGCTTATATGCACATATTGCTTAGGTATCTAAAGATGACGTGTATAACCCGAGCGCATTAGCTGGGGTGGGGCTGGTAACTTGTCGGTCTCTACATGGCGGCGCTAGTTTTCCAAATCCGCCCGTAAATGTTTCGTCCCTCGCCGGAGCTACTAGTGATTCTGTTTCTTTGCTTGCACGATCCTAGAGTAGGGAAAGACACCGGGGGAGTCTGTGTGTGGTGATAGAAATGCTGTGGCGCGCGGCTGATCGGCACAGAAGTGGCAGAGGACCGGATTTGATGGTCTCACTCTGGCTGATGGGAAGCGGGACGCTTATGCCGGTTTGAGGTTAGGGCGAAATGATGCAATTTTTGAGGCCCGTTCCCCAAGACTTTGTTTGGTATTTCAACGTAACCTGGCCGTTTGAAAAGGCACGATTAGTTGGGAGCCAGTGCAACCTAGACGGAACGGAATTAAAGCTGGTGGTTCCTTATTTTTCTTTTTATGCGGCGTCTGCCGTTAATATTTACCATGTCGATTCCAATTGAAATGATTGCAAATGTTATTTAATTAACTGGAATGCGGAGGTATAGGATGCACTTGATTTTTATAGGTTTAACTAATCATGTGGGCTTAATTGAGGATCTGGCCACTTGGTACGTCTGGTTATCTTCACGTTGCAAACGGAAAAGAAAAGGTTGTGGCCGAAGTTTTTTTCTGGGAAACGTGGATGCAATTCGATACTGCACCAACAGCTGATCTAACTTTTTTTTTTTCGATACTCGATATACTCAAAATACTCAAGATTATCGAACAGGGCTGCAGAGTAGTTGTGAATATTGTAAGGCGCGTAAACAAAACAATTTTTTTTAAGCTAGACATTTAATTTGGTGAAGGCAACCATTACAGAGTTGTTTATTAATTTTTGAAAGGTATGGGGGTTCATTAAAACTACTTTTTTTAAACTATGTTTGTTTTTAATCATTTTTTAAAATTTTTCCAGAAACTCCTGAGAGCAACAAACTTAGTAGAATAGGTAAAAATCCACCTTTTTGAATAAGAACTTTTCTCTTAGAGTTTAATGTGCGCTTTGGACATGAAAGGTAGCGCAATGCACTTTTATACTTTTTTAGGTAATTTAGATGCGTTTTAGTAACCTTATGATTTCCTCGTAATGTGTTCAAAACTATTTCCACTATTGTTTTTACCAGTTCACTATCGCTATTGTTTATTATTGCCTTTCGTAGTTTATTGCTAGCCTTTTTGAGCACATACAATATATGTTTGTTCGCTTTCAAGCGATTTAGATTCTTTTTGTAAACCATTTACTTCGGAATAGCACACCGTATACTCAGAGTTAAAAATGTCTGATCTAAACCCTAAGAGATCGTTAATTCCCTGAGTGATATCAGTAAGTAAATATCTGTGGGGTTGCTCTGTTAATTCATTATATATTCTAAATAAATCTGTTGGGTTTTCTGGATAAATTTGTCTTGCCAAACATTGAAATTGAAGCTTATCTCGGGGATTTTTAAAAGCTTTTATATATTTGGTATTAAGTGAAATATCACGGGTATGCGATGATTTATGAAATATATTTTGAGTAACCACAACAACTGATAAATTCCGGTGAAGTGATCCTTTCATAAACAGTTCACAAACATTTTTGTTAAAGGCACCCATCATCAAGTCGTCTAGAATCAACAGAATAGGCTCATTAATTTCGTTTTCGATTGTTTCAGGAACTCCTTTAAAGTATTCAATATTACTAAAATTCGGTTTACCACTTTCCTCCCCATAACACCAAATAATTCGATCAATTGAAATATTAAAAAGATCATTCTTCTTGGAAATCAGGTTTTCTAAAAATGTTGTTTTTCCTGATCCAGAGGGCCCGCAAATTAACATTGTGAATGGATGTATAAATTGTGTAAACATTATTTTAGTTTTAGGTATATATAATTAAATGTTTGCAACTCCGATTAAATAAAAAAATATAATTTTATTTTTTTCAACTGATGTTTTACAGAGTTTAAACTTATTAGTGAAGAACACCGACCTATTACTTTGAGGTCTCAAACTGAACTTAACTTGCTGATCTGATTCTGTTGATGATCAAGCCTCGGTCTCGAGCTTTTCGGGATTTGAGTGAGTTGTGAAATTGTTCTGAGAAACTTTCAGTTTCTTTTGAGTGAAACTTTAATTACTCTTGGATTCAAGTGTCTTGACTGTTGGATACAAGTGCGCTCTTAGATATAACGACTTTGAAATGTCTTTGGATTGAAATAGGAGTTTATGTGTCTGCGAGCCGAACTTTGATTATATTTGAACGTGTGAACGTGACAATTGGGGTAAGTTGTTTAGTCTACAGTTTTGGGTGATAACATATTTGGGGATTTTCCGTTGGCCTTCGATTTTGGGATCTTGTTACAAGGGTGAATAATTCTAGGGTAGTATAGGGTATATTGTAGATACGTAAAGTAATGGGTATATTCAGGGTGTTATGGGACTGTGTATGTGTTGCTTAAATATGTGCAGAGTCTCATAGGAATATGGGCATGTCACTCCCCCAACCTTTGAATTTGGCCTGTCCTCAGGGCGATGACGTAGGGTATAACATAATATTTTCTGCTACAATATTTTCCTCAGTAGTTTTTACATTCTTATTTGCTATGATTGGTTGTTCTTCACGTTTAGAATATTTTACAATAAGTTTCTTAGGAATATTTTTAAATTTGTAAATTAAATATAATGTCAAACTTATTATAGTGGTTACAAATGTGGTTAAACATATTATCTGAAATGTATTGTAATATTTTATATGTGATTCGACTATTTCTTTAGTTTGGATATATGACAATGGTTCGATTTTTGTGATATTGTTGTTAACATAAATTGATTGTGTATAATCTGCTATATTGTTGGATATTATGAACTCATCTAACTGTATAGTACAATTTTTTATTTTAACAATATTATTACCAACGATCGAAACTTCTGTGCTTATACAATTTTGATTTATAGTTGATTTTTGTATATTCCATGTTAACAAAATATTTGGTTCAATGTAATTTATTTGCAAATTTTTATGGGTTTTTACATATTTGCATTTTGCTGGTTCTTGTTTTAGGATTCCAATTATGCATTTGTCGAAAATAATTTTACCTGTGTTTTCATTGAATACTTTATCTTCATATATGTAATATTTATCAAAGTGTGTTTTCTGTTAGGATATTATCAAATTCATCTGGATATGGAATTATTTCATATACAGGAGTTTTCGTTATTTCATTAGGAATTTGGGAAATTATCAGGATTTCGTTCGTGTCTGTTTTGAGCCAAGTTGATGTTTTTACTTTGAACAACTTTTCTGAATTAACCTGTTTTAAATAATCGTGTTTTAATAATTTTGGGTTAAATATACCTAACCTAGTTAGTTGCATTCCTAATTCTATGTCCTCTATGTATTCTGTGAATTGCTGGAGATTAAAAATCAGAACTGCAGCTTGTTCTTGCTTATTTTTAGATTCTTCAAATTTGTTAATTAGGTCAAGACCGTTATTAACAACGTCAATAATCATATTTAAATCATGATTTTGGATGGAATTATCTGCTAAATTATTAAATTTCATTTCGAGTTATTCCTTATCTTCTTCATCTAGTGTGCCAAAGCCCGCGTTTACTTCTTCTGACTATTCATAACCCATTCATTTCTCTTTTTAATTTTTCAACTAAATATTGGATTTGGACAACGTGTTGGAATTCTTTGGCTTCGTCTAGTAGGTTGTCGAATGCTATTTCGGTCTTTGTTAAATTTATACTTAAATGGTGGTATTCAAAATTCGTTGGGATTTCCATTGATCCAGTTTTAAATATCTTATATCCGTTTTTTGCGTTTATTGGACTTATTTCGATACTTTGTGCCTTGGTTGTACTTATAAGCGAGATTAATATCAAGGATAATATAGGGATGACTTGGTTATGTTTCATCTTCCTCGGCTTGTCTGGAATTATCATATTTACTCTTGTTAATCTTCTTTTGTTTTTTGAATTTTGACTTATAATGTGTGATTTTCCTGCCTCTATTTGTTTCTTCAAAGTGTTTGTTGTCAAACTGTCTTATTAAACCTGTTTTCTTGAAAGGATTGGTAATCTTAGTTTTGGCTATCTGGATATTAATGTTCTTCTTTAAACCAGTTGATAGTTTTTTCGATTCCTGGGTGTAGAAGTTCCTTATGCATTTTTAGTATCATATTTTTGAATTCAGCATAAGTCAAAATATCTTTTAATATAAGCGTGCATTTTACCAGTTTCGTCAAATTGTTGGGACTTATTATTTGTACGTATGCCCTTTGTAATGTTAAGAAATCATCATCATTATGGAAATAAATTGCGCTTTTCTTAGTGCATACATATTCTTTAATGATGTTTTTAGCAAAGTCATCTGTCATTTCTTTGTAAGTTATTTTGATTTTTAATTTGTGAAAATAATGCTTTACCTCAGTTTCGGTCGTTCGGTGATGGATATATAATTAAGATTATCTTCAGAAGCGCTATGTATGGTTGCATCTACACTATTGGCAACTTCGCCAAGCATTAGTTCTTCTATTTTGGTACGCGATAATGCATCTGCTACATAATTTTCTTTTCCGGGAAGATACTTAATCTTATAATCAAATTCGTTTAATTTAATTTTCCATCTTTGAAGTTTCATATTTGGTTCTTTAATATTATTAAGCCAGACAAGGGGTTTATGATCACTCCCAAATAAGTATGATCTGAAATATTTTGTCGCCCAAACTATAGCTAGAAGTTCTTTCTCTATAGTGGCATAGTTTATTTCATGCTCATTCAATGTCCTACTAGCATAACAAACGGGTTTATGATTTTGAGACAAGACTGCACCGATGGCAATATTACTAGCGTCAGTAGTTAAGGAAAAAGTTTTACTAAAATCAGGGTAGATTAAAATCGGATCTGATGTAATAAGTACCTTTAACCTTTTAAATGCTGCTATGTAATCTTTATTTTCTGTGTCTATTGTTGCTCCTTTTTTCAATTTAATGGTCATGGGTTTAACTATGTTAGCGAAGTTTGGAATGAACTTACGATAATAATCCACATAATCCCAAAAGTGATTTTATTTGTTTTGGAGTCTTTGGTAGTGGGAAATTTGTGATAGCATTGGTTTTATTTGGATTGGGTTTGAAACCATTAGTGGTTACAACATGACCTAGGAATTCTGTTTCTCTTTTCATGAATTCACATTTATCCAATTGTAATTTTAAGTTTGCATCCCTAAGTTTTCCAAAAACTTTCTTTAGAGATAAGATGTGTTCTTCCAATGAAATGGAAAAAATTATTATATCGTCTAAATAAACTAAACAATATTTGTAGATTAATTGGCATTCGAGTGTACTCGTAATGACCATGTTTCGTAGAAAATGCGGCTTTTGCGATTGACTTGCTGTCCATTTGGATTTGATGAAATCCTTTAGCTAAATCTATGGTTGTGAAATACTGGCATTTTCCTAATTTGTCAAGGATCTCTTCCATTCTAGGAACTGGAAATTTATCATTGATAGTGATTTTGTTTAAATTCCTATAATCTACAAACAACCTAAATTTTTCCTTGCCAGACGCGTCTGTCTTTTTTGGAACGATCCAAATAAGTGAACAGTAAGGAGATTTCGACTTACGAATTATTCCCTGCTCTATCATTTGTATATTGTAGATACGTAAAGTAATGGGTATATTCAGGGTGTTATGGGACTGTGTATGTGTTGCTTAAATATGTGCAGAGTCTCATAGGAATATGGGCATGTCACTCCCCCAACCTTTGAATTTGGCCTGTCCTCAGGGCGATGACGTAGGGTATAACATAATTTTTTCTGCTACAATATTTTCCTCAGTAGTTTTTACATTCTTATTTGCTATGATTGGTTGTTCTTCACGTTTAGAATATTTTACAATAAGTTTCTTAGGAATATTTTTAAATTTGTAAATTAAATATAATGTCAAACTTATTATAGTGGTTACAAATGTGGTTAAACATATTATCTGAAATGTATTGTAATATTTTATATGTGATTCGACTATTTCTTTAGTTTGGATATATGACAATGGTTCGATTTTTGTGATATTGTTGTTAACATAAATTGATTGTGTATAATCTGCTATATTGTTGGATATTATGAACTCATCTAACTGTATAGTACAATTTTTTATTTTAACAATATTATTACCAACGATCGAAACTTCTGTGCTTATACAATTTTGATTTATAGTTGATTTTTGTATATTCCATGTTAACAAAATATTTGGTTCAATGTAATTTATTTGGAAATTTTTATGGATTTTTACATATTTGCATTTTGCTGGTTCTTGTTTTAGGATTCCAATTATGCATTTGTCGAAAATAATTTTACCTGTGTTTTCATTGAATACTTTATCTTCATATATGTAATATTTATCAAATGTGTTTTCTGTTAGGATATTATCAAATTCATCTGGATATGGAATTATTTCATATACAGGAGTTTTCGTTATTTCATTAGGAATTTGGGAAATTATCAGGATTTCGTTCGTGTCTGTTTTGAGCCAAGTTGATGTTTTTACTTTGAACAACTTTTCTGAATTAACCTGTTTTAAATAATCGTGTTTTAATAATTTTGGGTTAAATATACCTAACCTAGTTAGTTGCATTCCTAATTCTATGTCCTCTATGTATTCTGTGAATTGCTGGAGATTAAAATCAGAACTGCAGCTTGTTCTTGCTTATTTTTAGATTCTTCAAATTTGTTAATTAGGTCAAGACCGTTATTAACAACGTCAATAATCATATTTAAATCATGATTTTGGATGGAATTATCTGCTAAATTATTAATTTTCATTTCGAGTTATTCCTTATCTTCTTCATCTAGTGTGCCAAAGCCCGCGTTTACTTCTTCTGACTATTCATAACCCATTCATTTCTCTTTTTAATTTTTCAACTAAATATTGGATTTGGACAACGTGTTGGAATTCTTTGGCTTCGTCCAGTAGGTTGTCGAATGCTATTTCGGTCTTTGTTAAATTTATACTTAAATGGTGGTATTCAAAATTCGTTGGGATTTCCATTGATCCAGTTTTAAATATCAGATATCCGTTTTTTGCGTTTATTGGACTTATTTCGATACTTTGTGCCTTGGTTGTACTTATAAGCGAGATTAATATCAGGGATAATATAGGGATGACTTGGTTATGTTTCATCTTCCTCGGCTTGTCTGGAATTATCATATTTACTCTTTTTAATCTTCTTTTGTTTTTTGAATTTTGACTTATAATGTGTGATTTTCCTGCCTTTATTTGTTTCTTCAAAGTGTTTGTTGTCAACCTGTCTTATTAAACCTGTTTTCTTGAAAGGATTGGTAATCTTAGTTTTGGCTATCTAGATATTAATGTTCTTCTTTAAACCAGTTGATAGTTTTTTCGATTCCTGGGTGTAGAAGTTCCTTACGCATTTTTAATATCATATTTTCGAATTCAGCATAAGTCAAAATATCTTTTCATATAAGCGTGCATTTTACCAGTTTCGTCAAATTGTTGGGACATATTATTTGTACGTATGCCCTTTGGAATGTTAAGAAATCATCATCATTATGGAAATAAATTGCGCTTTTCTTAGTGCATACATATTCTTTAATGATGTTTTTAGCAAAGTCATCTGTCATTTCTTTGTAAGTTATTTTGATTTTTATTTTGTGAAAATAATGCTTTACCTCAGTTTCATCGTTATCTCCTTTCTCTAATTCTATTTGTCTAGAGAAATAATTAAATGGTCGTTCGGTGATGGAAATATAATTAAGATTATCTTCAGAAGCGCTATGTATGGTTGCATCTACACTATTGGCAACTTCGCCAAGCATTAGTTCTTCTATTTTGGTACGCGATAATGCATCTGCTACATAATTTTCTTTTCCGGGAAGATACTTAATCTTATAATCAAATTCGTTTAATTTAATTTTCCATCTTTGAAGTTTCATATTTGGTTCTTTAATATTATTAAGCCAGACAAGGGGTTTATGATCACTCCCAAATAAGTATGATCTGAAATATTTTGTCGCCCAAACTATAGCTAGAAGTTCTTTCTCTATAGTGGCATAGTTTATTTCATGCTCATTCAATGTCCTACTAGCATAACAAACGGGTTTATGATTTTGAGACAAGACTGCACCGATGGCAATATTACTAGCGTCAGTAGTTAAGGAAAAAGTTTTACTAAAATCAGGGTAGATTAAAATCGGATCTGATGTAATAAGTACCTTTAACCTTTTAAATGCTGCTATGTAATCTTTATTTTCTGTGTCTATTGTTGCTCCTTTTTTCAATTTAATGGTCATGGGTTTAACTATGTTAGCGAAGTTTGGAATGAACTTACGATAATAATCCACATAATCCCAAAAGTGATTTTATTTGTTTTGGAGTCTTTGGTAGTGGGAAATTTGTGATAGCATTGGTTTTATTTGGATTGGGTTTGAAACCATTAGTGGTTACAACATGACCTAGGAATTCTGTTTCTCTTTTCATGAATTCACAATTATCCAATTGTAATTTTAAGTTTGCATCCCTAAGTTTTCCAAAAACTTTCTTTAGAGATAAGATGTGTTCTTCCAATGAAGTGGAAAAATTTAATATATCGTCTAAATAAACTAAACATTCTTTGTAAATTAAATCTTCCAAAAGGTTGTTCATACATCTTTGAAAAGTTGCGGTGGCATTCTCAAGGCCGAATGGCATTCGAGTGTACTCGTAATGACCATGTTTCGTAGAAAATGCGGTTTTTGCGATTGACTTGCTGTCCATTTGGATTTGATGAAATCCTTTAGCTAAATCTATGGTTGTGAAATACTGGCATTTTCCTAATTTGTCAAGGATCTCTTCCATTCTAGGAATTGGAAATTTATCATTGATAGTGATTTCGTTTAAATTCCTATAATCTACAACCAACCTAAATTTCTTCTTGCCAGACGCGTCTGTCTCTTTTGGAACGACCCAAATAGGTGAACAGTAAGGAGATTTCGACTTACGAATTATTCCCTGCTCTATCATTTCTTTGATTTGCCTATTTACTTCCTCATCAACGCTCTGGGGGTATTTATATGGCTTACGATAAACTGGATCTTCATGCTGAGTTTGGATTGTATGTTTAATAGTACTTGTGAAAGTCCAATTTTCACCTTCTCTGTACTGAATGTCACTATATTCAAATAGAATTTTCTTTAAACTTTCAATCTCCTCGCTATTCAGATGTTCGAGCCTAAATTCATTGTTTTCGCGTAAATCATTATGGATCGCGAAGTTTACCGATTGATCTTCTGTAGAAGGTAGATTAAGGCACTCCTGTGCGGTCTTATCTTCTTCCATGTCCAAATCGTTGTATCGGAAATTATATGTTTTTGGGCCTAGTTTAATTGTTTTGTTTTCATAATCAATTTTTGCTTTAGCAGCTTCTAGGTAATTTCGACCTAACAGGATATCATAATTATCAGAGAATTTATGTAAATAAAATTTTTGTTCTGATGGACATGTTACGCTTGGTTTTACTATGATACTTTTATGTATTTTTACCGGACCTCTAATAGTATACACTTTTAAATCTTCTTTTGTCTCCTTTAATTTAGCAAAATTTTTATTCATTATGTTGATTGATGATCCTGTGTCTATCATTCCCTTATAAAATTTATGTTGAAAGGCAATTTTTACATATGGATTGAGTCTTCGGTCTCCGAGGCAGTTTGATGAAAATTTACATACATCCTATTTTGGCCACTTTGACTTTCCCTCTGTCTTTTTACTGGGGCACCACTAAATCTATTTGTATTAGCCTGATCATTTGAATTTTGATGGTTATTCGGATTTTGTAATCTGGCTTGATTCAAACTGTTTCTAAATGTTTGGTAATTGCCTTGCAAATGTGGGGGAATGGGACGTTGTTGATATTGATTTTGGTTATTCTGGGAAGTTGTTGCATTAGAATTTGAATTTGAATTGTAGTACGAACTTAAATTTCTTTGATTATCGTAATATCTTCGATTATTACTCTGATATTTTCCTTTATTCCTATGATTTTTATGGTTATTTCTATTTTGTGTATATTCTTCTTCTGGATTTGCAACATAAAATCCTAACTCCATAGATGCTTGTTTTAATTTTGGAATACTGGTTATATCTTTTCTTGCTAGTGACATATACATGCGATCGGGAAGTTTTCGATCAATGGTAATATGAACTGTTCTATCCAACATTCTTGTATAATTGATTTTATCTGATGGATCAGATTCTAATTCTAATTTATCGAACACATTCCTATACTGTTTTTCTAATTCGCTTATAAACTTACTAAGACTCCCTTTGAATTGTGTTTCCGCCAGCTTCTTGATGATTGTTTCGTAGGGTCTATGATATTTGAAGGCGGTGATTAAAGCTGTCTTCGTTGTTAGCCAGTTATTGGCTCCAGATTGTGCGACGGTTTCTGCTGCTGTGTCGACTATCACTCTTCTGATTGCTCCGAAAATGACGTGTGCCTGTCTTGGTTCTTGGGTTGGGTACAGTTGTAACAAATATTCGAGTTCGTTGATGAATCCTGAGAGTTTTCCTGGTGTTCCATCGAAGTACTGTAGCTCCTTGATCTGACCCAATAACTGGTTCAGATGGATCTCTGATAATTGTTGGACTGCCATCTCGTCTTGAGTTTGTGTTTGGGCTTCTTAAAATGTTTATATCTGACCGAATTGGATTTTTGGATGTTTTATGACTACTCGTATCGTTTACGTCCCGTAATTTTATTTTCAGAATGTTTTTATTTCTGACCGAATTGGATTTTTTGGATGTCTTATGACCACTCGTAGGATTTACGTCACGTAGATTCTTTTGCGGATCTTTTTAAGTGTACTTTATTAAATTCGCTGATCAAGATAACTAGTTGTGTAGTATATCTTTTTGTTGATCAGTACCGTATTTAAAAGGACTTTATTTTTAGATCCTACCGACTGCGCCAATTAAATGTTTGCAACTCCGATTAAATAAAAAAATATAATTTTATTTTATTCAACTGATGTTTTACAGAGTTTAAACTTATTAGTGAAGAACACCGACCTATTACTTTGAGGTCTCAAACTGAACTTAACTTGCTGATCTGATTCTGTTGATGATCCTCGGTCTCGAGCTTTTCGGGATTTGAGTGAGTTGTGAAATTGTTCTGAGAAACTTTCAGTTTCTTTTGAGTGAAACTTTAATTACTCTTGGATTCAAGTGTCTTGACTCTTGGATACAAGTGCGCTCTTAGATTTTACGACTTTGAAATGTCTTTGTATTGAAATAGGAGTTTATGTGTCTGCGAGCCGAACTTTGATTATATTTGAACGTGTGAACGTGACAATTGGGGTGAGTTGTTTAGTCTACAGTTTTGGGTGATAACATATTTGGGGATTTTCCGTTGGCCTTCGATTTTGGGATCTTGTTACAAGGGTGAATAATTCTAGGGTAGTATAGGGTATATTGTAGATACGTAAAGTAATGGGTATATTCAGGGTGTTATGGGACTGTGTATGTGTTGCTTAAATATGTGCAGAGTCTCATAGAAATATGGGCATGTCACTATATATATATATTTTTTAAAAATTATTTTATTCAAGATTAATGTAAAAGTGTTTTACTTAATTTTTGTTTATAATAGGATATTATATTGTTTATTTTTATTACACTAAGCTTTTTTATGCTTTTCTTGATCGCGTTTCTTGGCGCAGTTTTTCTCGAAATGAGTATCAGATGCGCGATAATTACAATATCATTTCCAAAAAATTTTTTAAGGGAATCCATAGTTAACGATCAGGTTGGGTCCACTAATTATTTTCTACCAAATCTTAAAGGGATGTGTCACCATTACTATATATTTCATAATTAGAGTTTTCTAAGAATACAAAAAGCTTAAACAAATTATTTAATGAACATCGTAGTGGAATTTTTTTCTTATGTATTGTACAATTTGTGAAAAATTGGGTAATTTATTTAAACATTTTCCAATATCTATATCGATTATGTTAGTTGATAAATATTTGTTTAAAAAGCTTTTCTTTGTTTCACCCCGAACAATAACTGTTTGATACTTGTTAAGTGGTGAAAGTATATCTTCAAGACATGTATACGGTATATCACCAGCTGACCAATCCAATCCATTTATATTTCGCTGATTTATGTGTTGTTGCTTAAGAGTCTCATTATCCAATTCTTTGATATTAAACGGCGGTTTAAAATGAAAGAAATTAGGTGTCACAGTTCCAGCCGGCATGAATGCTAGTTCCTTAACAAAAACTTGTTTATTGTTTCCGAGTAAATATTGAAAATCTACTATAATGCTTGAATTTCGACTTGGAGTGTTCATGATTGAATGAGTTTTTTTTATCAACTGGGAGTGAGTTTGCAAGGGCTTCCGCCTTTATATACCCGCAAGACAAGAACCAATTTTTAGTTTAAATAAAGTACTCTAACCCAATGGACATGTGTCTAACTAAACGAAATAAAACTTTCCGAAAGACTCAGGACCATGGCGTAATTTTCGGATTCGAATATTATGTCGTTCATAACTTAAAGTTGAAATGTGGCTTGTCAACTTCCAGAAAATTTTCTCCCATGGTTTGGATGCAGCAAAGTAAAAATGATTTCGTGGGATTTGATAAAGACGAATGGATGCAACTGCTAACATATAAGGAATATATTCAATTGAAGCTTGACCAGTATGACTTTTTGATGTCGGATTCAATTATTGATCACCCACGCATGTCTTCAATAAAGTGTACTTTTAGATTTAGGAAATCAGATAAGCAGTACGTTTTTGTAATTACTCAGTATGGTAACAAAATTGAGTTCGATTCGGAGTCATGGAGATCTTTGTTACGATTGAGTATATTTTTTACAACATATATCTTTATATATCTTTATCATAATCATATTATTCCTAAGTGTGCATCTTTGGAAAGATTAGATATTCAACTATCTGATTTAGATGGTTCCTACGATCCCGATGTACAAATAGATTTAACTCGGTTATGTTTTGAAATTTCAAAAAAATGCGTGCTGAAATAAAAAGAGATGTACAGGTGTATAAGCAATCACTATTAACTAAGCAATCATTGTGTTCTAATAAAAAATAATACAAGCAAACCACCGCCTTAAGATGAGTAAACTACAAGTCGTTAATGAAATTCATAAGCCCGCTCGGAAAAACTTTAGACGCCGAAAATTTGTTCAAAAAGGGATAAATGATACGTGGCAAATTGATTTAGTCGAAATGATACCGTTTAGTAAAGAAAATGGAGGTTTTAGATATTTACTGACCGTTATTGATACGTTATCAAAGTATGCGTTCGCTGAACCAGTTAAGACAAAGTCTGCACCGGATGTAGCAGATGCAATGAAAACTGTTTTTATAAATAGTAAATGTACACCAAAAAACATTCATTCAGATCAAGGAAAAGAATTTTATAATTCCACTTTTGGGGAACTTATGAAAAAATGTCATATAAATCACTATCATACATATACACATCTCAAGGCTTCTATATGTGAGCGATTTAATAGAACCCTCAAAAATCGTATGTGGAAAATGTTTAGTATTCAGGGTAAATACAAATGGATTCATAAAATCAAATTTCTTGTAGATCAATACAATAATTCTTACCATCGAACTATAAAAATGAAACCTGTAGATGTATGCCCTAAAAATGAGGAGTTCATTTTAAAATCAGTTTATAATATTCCCAAAATATTCCCAAAACATACATTTTCAGTAGGGGATTTCGTTAGAATAAGTAAATACAAGGGAGTATTTATGAAGGGATATGAACCCAATTGGTCCACCGAAGTTTTTAAAGTTATAAAAGTTAAGTCAACAGACCCAGTAACTTACGATATAGAAGACTATATGAGTGTTCCTATGAAGTGGAACTTCAAAAAGTAAAAGACAAAAATGCTTACCTGGTGGAGAAAATACTTATAAGAAAAAAGAACAAAGTATTCGTAAAGTGGAGCGGTTTTGATTCCAGCCACAACTCGTGGATATCTGTATATGATCTGCTTAAGTAATAAAACACTGAAAATAAATTTGATTTCACTTTATTTACATTTTTTATTTGTATTTTATTTTTTTTTTTTACATTTTATTACTGTATTGTACAAGTATGGGAACACATTTTTTTATTATTATTAATTATTAGTTTGATCTCTGCTTAATATATGAGATATTTTAAAATGACCGTGGGCTAGTGTATTTACATTATCAGTTAAAATATATCTCTTATCATCCTTATAGTTAAGACTAATTTTATTTACATTTTCAGTATAAAGAATGTGAGACCTACTACGAATAACTCGCTGTGCTCCATAAAATGTTTTTTTATGTCTAACACATTCGATATAATCTTCATGATTTAGTTTTTTAATAACTGATTTTTTTACACCTTTAATTTTTTTAATACATTTTATATCATTTCCTTCTCCCTCAACTAAACAAGAGTATGCCTTAGCCTTAAGCCCAGCAAAAGAAGTCATAATCTTACCGGCATGTTCGTCCTTCATTTTTCCAGGTTCTTTATTATTAGCCAGAACTATATTAAATTGGTTTTCTAGCTTATAGTTAGAGGTATCAAAGCGGTCGGGATTGTCCCTTATAGTTTGGTAAAAATCTTCTTTAGAAGATAATATAAATGAATCTGTATCCATATATATTATTTTCGTAGAAGGACTTTTAATTAATAGAAAGTTATAATAAAATTCATACATTAACCACTTTGATAATTCTAAAACAGTTACTCCTATATATATGGGTTTATCATACATAATTTTTGATGGTGTTGATTAAATTGCTGCTAAATCTGAGTCGAATATTTCAACGCTATGAAAATCATGCCTAGCTATGCGCTGCCTAAAACCTGTTGAATTTTGTCGCGATTGGTTATGCCTTACTAAAGCTACTTTTCGGCGCTTGGCCACGTTTTCCATGGTCTTCCCGTAAATAGCATTGTTCATAAGCTTAAAAAAGTTTTTCTCAAAATCATTTTCAGCAATTTTTCTTTGGTCTGTATTCAAATCAATATAAGGCTTCAGCCAGCATGATTGAGTAATAGACAAGACTGTATGTATTTTTTTTACAATTAAACCCTGTTCTAAGCAAAGTTGAAGCTGTTTTAAATGAATTATGTATTCACTTTTATCAGTTAGGTCAGCAATCAACTTTCCTTGCTTACCCCCTCGCGGAACTTTATTTTCTGGACAGAAAGGCAGGTAGTTATGTAGGTCATGTCGATTGGAAGGGTACTCTAGATCAACTTCTAGCATATATCCTATATTACCATCAACAGATATATTTTTATAGTCAAAAGATTCTACTTCTTCTTTGTCTAAAAACTTAAACCCTGAAAGCGGTAAGGGCTGACTCATAGCCCATCCATATAAATTATTTGCATCGATATAACTTAGAAAATTTATTGGTTTTATGGGATCAAAGCTTTTTAAATATTTATTATTGGCTATGGAAATACGCTGAGTACATTGAGTTAACCCACCTCGTACTGCTCTTTTAAAAAAATGTACATATTACCATCGCTTATTAGTTCTAATTGTACATTAGTAAATATAAGCATTGCATCCCATGATATTGATGGTGCGGTAACATAATTTACGGGGTCCAACTTGTATATCTGTTGACAAATTTTTCTAAAATTTTCAAGTACATCGACCAAAATTAACTTAACACTTTCTAAATAAAGTTTTAAATAATCTTTTATGGTCTGACAGTTGAAAGATTCCCAAACTTTTAGTGCAAAATTATAATCGTCTATACTACATTTTTCGTCACTGAGTGAATTATAAAACCTATCAATACTCAATACTAGGAAGTTGTGTCTCATTAAATTTCTCTGTGCTATCTATATAGTCATACGGGAACACGTTCTTCCTCCTCATTTGCTTAAATTGTTCTCCCTCAAATTTTGTACTAAGAAATTTAAAATCTTTGTCTTCCATATAGCTCGCTAGTTTTTCCAAGCTTGAGTTTAAAAATCTAACTGAATCTATGTATCTAATTTTATATCTATTTGTGCTGTTAATATTTATTGTCTGCGTTAGTGCTATATATAGTTCTTTATTACAAGGTATTGGACTTAATTCCTCCTTTAGTTTTGTAATGAACAAATGTAGATCGTATTTCGATAAGTTGTGGAAAACTACTGGGAAGAATGGATCACTTAACTTGTACTTAGGCTTACAATTCTTATGAATAGGACCTACGTATTGTCCAGTAAATTGGTTGTAGCATTTATCCAGATCGCCCGCATTTATTTTCATCTCACAGGCGGTGCAATTACCTTCTTGGGCGCGAACATCTATGGGGCTGACACTCGGTTTCTTCGGGGTTGACCAATATATGTTGTACAGACTCGAAGTTTTTTGTTTCAGAGCTGTACAAAATTTTTGCATGCAATCATCACCTGAAATTTTGATAAATTTTAAATAAATAAATCATTTAAAAAAATCTAACAGTTAAATAATTTGTAATATAGTTTTTCTGTTTACCGTCGTATGTCCACAAGTCGTTTTGACTAGGATTATATTTGTGTACAACATAAAATGATACTGCACAGGCAGTGTGCTTCTGTACTTTTGTTGTTGACGAAGATGATGGTGAATTTAGGCATGTTCTGTAACTTCCCAGAACAGCCTCAATATCGG
Organism: Drosophila gunungcola; assembly: GCF_025200985.1. Taxonomy (NCBI): domain Eukaryota; kingdom Metazoa; phylum Arthropoda; class Insecta; order Diptera; family Drosophilidae; genus Drosophila; species Drosophila gunungcola. Next base: position 525,517 of record NW_026453218.1, on the reverse strand, counting down.
CATATATCACCACCGGAGGAGATAATTTCTTGTGGTATTCTTTAAACGACGTTTTTGTGTTAGGCTCTAAATAAAACGACGCCACTTTTCCGCATTCAAATTTGTTGTGAGTAGTGTTTTTAACTTGATAACACTGAAGACAATTTTCACAATAGTATCCTCCCGATTTGGCTTTGGAAAATTGTGATGAACATAATGTAGACACATTTGTTATATAGGCGTAGTGCATCATATTTTGGTGTATATTATCGATACCCAATATATTTATGTGGTTTGGTCTTCTTTCTTTTGTTTGAACAGTTGGTCCAATAATTTTTTCGCCAGCTTCATCAATTTCATAAATGTTACTGCTGAAGTCCGCATTATTTTTCTCAAAATGTCGTACACCAAGTTTATTGATTGGAAATATAATTCCCGAAAAATTCAACGTTATTCCGTCATATGTAATAATTTCATCATTGATGTTAATGTTGCAGTTTTTTTGGTTTTGTCATTTTTTCTCTTGAATATTTCCTTTGTTGTAGTGTTGAGAAACTAGCATTCTCATGGGCTTTATTTGCTATGGATGCTAGTATGCACCACTTAAAACAAAATACGTCAGTATTCTGAACGTTATAAGCGCATTTCGGGCTCTTATTTTTTTAGGAGCCTGTATATAACCGCTAGCAGGAATATTTTCGAGTTTTGTAATGGTGGTTTCAAAATAGTCAAAATGTTGAATAGCCCAGCCAGAGTCTTTTTCTTGGAATTCATTGCTCAATGTTAGTAAACATTCTTTTGCAGAATTCAGCTGATTTACAATATCTTCATAAATATATAAAGCTTTGTATGCAGTTCTAAAATGCTTTATTGTGCTAACTGTCTCTCCGTCATCTCTTTGTTTTACATATGTACCATATACACTCAAATTAAATTTTATGGCTCGATAATCTATCATACAATGCTTTATAATTTCAATTATGTTTTTTGACATTGTTGATAAAATTCATTTAAGTCTATCATATCCTTGATTCAAAGAGTAATTTTTAATTAAGAATCGTGACAAGTATAAAAAAAGCATTTTCAAGACCTTTCCAATGGTATAGTTGTCACGATTCTTAATTAAAAATTACTCTTTTTGATCAAAACTATCAAAATTATAATTTCACACCTTCGCGCACAAGCAGTCGTGAGGACACACAAGAGGGTTGGGGTTGAAATTAGGGTTCGTGGGTATGCGGGTTCACTTGCTCGTACATTGTCTCAAACGATAAGGATCGGTCCGAACTTTTGCGAGAATATTAAGAAACCAAATAAAACGAGTGAGTTCCATCGGATATCATGTACACTGATTATGAAATTTGTATGTGAATGCATTTGGAAAAAATTCAACTGATTATAAAACCGTTAAAAACCCCCCGCTCCCGCATATTCCAGCTACTTTCAGCTTAAGGCTTTGGGAAATGTCCATGGTTGCAATGCAACATCTTAAGCAAATGTTGACCCTAACCTAAGGACAAGGTTGATACACCATCAATATTTACCTACAACCTGAAGCCTCCTACACCACGTTCACCACCCGATAGCTTGTTATCCATCCTTGTATTGATTTGACCTCTGATATCCATTAGACAGGTGTCTGGGCGGGTTTCTATATTCAAGAACCAATCGGATTGGTTCTAGGAGTAAAACATACCTGTATGCACTCCCTGTATATGTCAAACTGTTAGGTGAACATTCTTGACTATAAAATGACACCACTCAAATTGCTCAGGATCAGTTCTTCAAATGCCTCAGTACTGCATACCAATGGATGTAACTGTGCAATTCATTGACTCCGAGGACGAGGTGGAAGTACCCCCTACCCAAGACTCGGATGTAATTATTATTGAAAACACAGATCAGGAGCCTCTGGATGCTTCAGACTCTCAGGATGCGGTTGAGCTGGTCCTACGAGGCGTGTTTGCGCCTGCTACAGTGTCAACCCAAACGGAGCCTATTGGAGCTGACAATGGCTCCCTTGAGTGGAGCGATTTTCCATTGGGGAGGACCACTGAAGAAGTTTTAAATCAACTAATACGGGACGATGAAGACGATGAAGACGATGATCAATTTCAATGTGGACAGAGATTTGAATTGGACGAAGCTTTCTCAAACTCTCAAGGCAATACGTTTCCAGATGATGATCACATCTTTGATCAGATCATCGAGTCCAACCCCTCGAACGAATATTTAAAAATGATGGATCACGACGAAGATCACAACCTACTAGACGTTTGATTTGATCTGGGATTGTAATTTCCATGTTGAAAAAAAAAATTATAATAAATAAAAAACCTTTTACAAAATGCAGTTGCTAAAATTGTTTTTTCTTTATTTGATAATTTCCTTGTGCCTTGCGAATGCTTTTTAAGACTGCATCGTGCTTCAACAGGAGATGAGCGCTATAATCATATCGCAACCAGAATGTTTGTACTTTTGGACAGAAATAACAGCAATAATATGACGTTCTTGATTTTTGATAATTAAAGTTATGTAACTTTAAGATATGATTTTTGAGGCCTATGCGTCTAGTAAACGATTTTGATTCTGGACACAACTCACAAAGGAACTTCCTCATTTTAATTTAAAGAAATATAAACTGAGTTTTCTTTAAAAATGTTGTCTTATATAGGGTCATGGGTACATTTTTATTTGTAACTATTTACTTATTTAAAAAAGAGATAGATATAATAAAGTAAACATGAAAGCATTACATAGTTTGAACTATGTTTCGTATATGTTTTCTTATAACGAGACATAGATATATTTTTTTGTAACTATTTCTTAAAGATAGAGATAGCTATAATAAAGTATATATGAAAATATAGCATAGTTATGTGTTTTAGTTTTATTGTGTTTGTGTATATATGTATGTATAAAAGAAAAAAAAGATATCGGTATATTTTTCATGTTCTGGATAGTATAAAAGACCAAGTAATCTTAGGTAAATCAATTAGTACACAACTGTTAGGTACTAGAGCACATCGAATCAAAACTAGCGCTGTTCAAAAATGGTATGCATATATATTGACGATAAATAAATCATAAAGTAATTTTTGTTGATTTCTTAGGACTTCTTAGAGACATTGAACGAATTGAAGCCTGTGATTGGTTATACAAAATTGAAAATCTATGTATTCGATTCGAGTATAAGATCACTGGATGCAAGTTGAAAAAGACACCATATGGAACCAAAGTAGTTTTTTATTTAACAGACAAGGACAACAAAGATGTTTGGATATTTTTACCTAAAAGTTATGTAAACTAATTTTGTACTAAGACACCTTATAGGAAATTAAATGAGAACGGAATTACTCATATAATATATAAAGGAAAAGATGTAAATAGATATAGTTGTGCGCAAATAGAATTTTTGTCAGTAAATAAGAAAGAGAAATAAATGCATTTTTCCAATATAAAGCCCTGGGTTTCTAAATCCAACATCAGTCTTAAAGCAATCGTAAGAAACGACCACATCTCCCTTAAAATGTACGCTCAACAAATTGAAGTCTTCTTGATGCAATTTGAAGACATGCTTTTCGAACAACACTTGGAGAGGCTTAAATACCTAAAGGCTACTCTGGAGGATTTGGAGGAAAAGGAGCTAATTCATTCTAAATTTGGATTTCATTACAAACTTTGTCCCTGGAGCGATGATGATGCCACGTCTGGCCCTGACACATGCCAGTGTCATATGCTGCCTGTATTAGAAAAAGAAGCCCTTAGTCTTATGCTTAGATATTATAAGTTAAGCCGACGATTGTATCGAACTGAAACATTTAATAAACTAAATTAATTATCTTTTAAAAACTCGAATTTTATTTTTTAAAATTGGACTTAAACATTTAAAGTATTATTTTGTCATTGTATGAGAAGTCATTTTTCTTGAAATATTTTAAGAAATTTTTAAGTGATTTGTTTTTACTTTTAAAAAGGCCATACAGCATGCAATAGTGACCGCAGGTATTAAAAAAATATCCCTGTAGTTGTTGCTTATTACAAAAGTATTATAAGCGTTTGATCTTAAAAATGATACGAATTCTTTTTTCTGGGGATATTGTCCATATGAATCGAAAAATTCTGCTGATCTGCGACTATTAAAATAAAATGCAATCCAATAAGTTCCGGGCTGATCTGAAATGTCGGTGTTCGCAATAATTAGAGCAGGATATTTAAAAATGGTTTTGGGTAGCTGGTCCGAAGGAAAAACTCCTTTAAAAATTGATTGTGTTTTGGCATTTTAAAAAAGCGTTCAAATATTTCAATGTTTATCAATATCAATCATGGAATCATATTCACAGTATACCAGACAAGTAACTGCTTCACTTAGGGGTTCTGAAAATCTTCCTTTGATTCGTATAGTGCCTTGTGACATCAAATTTGAGCATACAGTGAAATTTGAATGATCAGTAGTTAGGTCAAAGGCTAATATGAAACTGTTAGTATCAAACATTTCCTTGGTTATTTGTAGACCACGATCATAATGCTTTATTCCAGTCGATCTGAATAGCATATTATAGCTTCTAGAGCTTTGAACATTTTCAGCGTTCGAGTAATCAAATTCTAAGGCCTGGGAGGGAACTTGAACTCCGTTAACCATTAGGTTAAAGCGTTGCATTTTAAAATTTTCAAAATGAAATGGATCTAAGCCTCGGTTTCCTGAGTATGAGCGGTTTGTAAGCCAAGAAATTGGGTAGTTGCCCAATGACTGCGTTATCTATCGATAGTGTATTGTTGCCTGGATATATTGTAAAAGATTTGACTTCTACACTACTGAATGGGTATAAAGCATTTTTTGTTTGTAAAACATGATGATGAGCCAATAAAATGATTGGGTTAACTTTTATATGATTCATAAAGAGTTATGCTTCTAGTATCTTTAAATTTGATTCAGTTTCATTTTCCATTAAATAAAATGCTGTTTTTTCAATGTTAAAATTAATTCTTAGATCTACATTATTAAGAAGCAGTTTGCTTTGGTTAAAAATATCACCATGAACTTTTCCGAATAATTCGACCTTATTACTATTTTGGAAAATATTTTTCAGAGTTTCATTAGTGGCTGGATAAACGTATTTTCCTGCTGTTAATCTTCCAAAATTCGGGAAATAGCCTTGGGAAGCCAAGTGGCTTTCTGATGCATCACTTCCATAGTTTAAAATTGTTTGCAAATAAGCTCTATAATGATAATTATTATCACTCTGCGATACTAATATGTTATTTAAATAAACTGAGGAACTTCTAAATATTGAATGTAAAATATTGTTTACTACACCGACAGCGTTTCCTTCAATGACGTTATTATCATTTTTTTTGAGTTGCACCACAAGCCGTAAATAAACACTTGATAAGTCTCGATATGTTTCACCATTTCCCAAGCAAACAAATTCAATTGAGGAGGCGCCGTCCAAGGATGCAATAGGATTGTATGAGACTTCTTCAGTTCTTAGAATAGAACTTTGCGTAGGGTGTGGTGTAAACAAATCTAGTTCGCTTTTTTTTCCGCTACCACTTTGAGAGCGTGTCATTTTATTTATTGCTTTATTTGAGAGATTTGTTAACGCAATCTTGCTCTGTTCTTGAATAATATTTCTTAAGGGCTTTCGGCCAAATTCATTTATTACTGCTTTACCAGTCTCTGCAGCCTGATTTTTTATAGCAGTTATACCCGAAAGGAAAAGGGGTTTTATATAATTAAAAAAAACCGCTAAAAAAATTTCCAATTCCTCGTCCTTGCTGAATAATTCGTGGAGACACATACAGACTGCCAATATTATTTAGTCCGGCACCGCACCGCACCATGATGACTTTTCTTGTTCTAATTAAACATCATTGGGGTATGTATTATTTATAGGCTTAACCTTCTTTTTTTCAAAAGTGTAGAGTTACAAAAATCGGAACAGCTGAAGTTTCAAAAGGAACCTTATATCCATTTGAATCAGTAATTATTATTGAGATTTCGTTTGGAGACCATATATCTAAAGGATAATATTCAATATTTTTAAATTGAATATTTCTTTCTTTTCCATTATAATGCATTACACGAAGACATCGAGGTCTTTTACAACCTACAGACCTTGGTTTGATTATGTCAGTATAAATAAAAATCAATCCATTTTCAGGTATTTTAGATTCAACAGGAACATTTGAGTATCTAAATGTTTCAGCATTTACTAAGCTAACAAATTCAGTTTCTTCAGCTATATTTCTTTCTTTAGTAGTTGTTTTGTAAATGTAATTATTCAGATATATGTCCGTAATGCCTACCTCCCAGAATTCATTCATGTCTTGTGGTATATTTACAATATTTGTAAATGCACATTTTACATTATCAGGAAATACATTCATTGAATCATTACTAAGCAATGTGACAAACAACTCATTTGAATAACACATCTTTATATTGAAATTTCTGTTATTGATAATATAACCAATTAATTTTTTTTTTTCCCTATTTGCACCGGCTTAGTTCGAACCGATCTAGACAACTTTTCTCGTCCTGTTATATATTTTAAATCTTGAAATGGTAATGAAACCGCTTTAATTTTTTTTAGCTTAACTCTCAAGCCGAAGTCCATATACCCTTGCAGCTATTGCAAGAATTAAATACTTTTGAAAGCATTAAAATTATGATTTACTTGCGTATATGTTGAAAAACATTGAAGCTATGATGATTTGCAGCTCAATTATTAGATAGATATTTTGTATATTTTTATTATTTCTATGGGAGCTATGTGATATAGTCGTCCGATTTTGATGAAATCTAAACCGTAGTTCTGAAATAATTACCCAATTCTATATGTCGAAGAACTAAGAAAAAAATTAAAAAACAGCTAAGTTATAATTTTTTTTTCATTTTTTTCCGATTGTTCCTATGGGAGCTATATGATATAGTCGTCCGATTTTTATGAAATTTAAACCGTAACTCTGAAATAATTAACCATTACTATGTGTCGAAGAACTAAAAAAAAATGAAAAACAGCAAAATTATAATTTTTTTTATTTATTTTTCCGATTGTTCCTATGGGAGCTATATGCTTTAGTCGTCCGAACCGGCTCGTTAAGACTTGTATACTACCTGCAATAGAAAGACAACTTTTGGGAAAGTTTCATGCAGATAGCTTTAAAACTGAGAGACTAGTTTGCGTAGAAACGGACGGACAGACGGACATGGCTAGATCGACTCTGCTAGTGATGCTGATCAAGAATATATACACTTTATAGGGTCGGAAATGTATCCTTCACTGCGTTGCAAACTTCTGACTGAAATTATAATACATTTGCAAGGGTATAAAAATTATAACTTTGGTGTTTTTAATTATTTTTTTAGTTCTTCGAGATATAGTAATGGTTAAATATTTCAGAATTACGGTTTAAATTTAATCAAAATCGGACGACTGTAGCATATAGCTCCCATATGAACAATCGGAAAAATAAATAAAAAAAATTATGAATTTGGTGTTTTTTAATTTTTTTTAGTTCTTCGAGATATAGTAATTAACCATTAAACCAATAATTCAGAATAACGGTTTAAATCTCAGCAAAACGACTATATCATACAGCTCCCATAGAAATAATAAAAATATATAAAATAACTATTTAATTTTATTTGCAACATATACGCAAGAAAATAATAATTTTAATGTTTTCAGAAATATTTAATTCTTGGAATAGCTGCAAGGGTATATGAACTTCGGCTTGCCGAAGTTTGCTTTCTTTCTTGTTTTTTATTTATTTTTCCGACTGTTCCTATGGGAACTATATGCTAGGTCGTCCGATTTTGATGAACAATAAAAATTTAAGAAAAAAATTAAAAAGAATTTAGCTCTTTAATTTTGTAATTTTTTTTAGAACTTCTTTATGAACTATATGCTAGGCCGTCCGATTTTGATGAACAATACAAATTAAAAAAAAAAAAAGTTTAAAAGAATTTAGCTATTTAATTTTGTAATTTTTTTTAGAAATTCTTTATTGAAAACGATATCATATAGCTGCCATAGGAACTATCAAATAAGCTTCAATTAACTTCTATGTAAACATACACGCAAGTCAATCATAATTTTAATGTTTTCAAGAATATTTAATTTTTGTAATACCTGCAAGGGTATATGAACATGCTTGCTTCCTTTCTTGTTTTTACATGATTTCAGTACTGTCTATTTCAACAGTGTCTTTTTCAACTATTTCATTACTGTCTCTTTCAACAGTTTCTGATTCAACTGTTTCATTACTGTCTCTTTCAACAGTTTATTTTTACATGATTTCATTATTAACTCTTAAAAACAACTTTACTGTCTCTTTCAACAGTTTATTTTACATGATTTCATTACTGTCTCTTTCAACAGTTTCTGTTTCAATTACACTATTTAAATCCTTATTACAACTTTCAAATTCAACTGGTATTTGTGCATTTGGAATTTTTCTTATGTCATCATGAGCATATTTATATTTTCTATTATTTGTCAATGACCTGAGCATATATCTATCCCCCTCTAACAATTCAGTTATTTGAAACGGCCCCCTAAACTTTGGACTTAACTTTGTTTTATGTCTCTCTTCATTTTTTAACAATACGAAATCTCCAACCTTGCATCCAACAATTTCAGCCTTGTTTTTATCAAATTGCTTCTTGTTATATGTTGCTGCAGTTTAGTGAAAGCGTCCACCTCAACAATGATATATTCCTGTTGATCAGACTTGCCACTCAACTTCCCAGTTATGTCGATGTGAATGGTGTGCCAAGGTGTATTTTCTTTTGGTATTGGATGAAGACTTATTTTAGCTTTACCCGAAGAACACTTTGACATTTTACATGTAATGCAGTTATCAACAAACTTCCGAATATACTTGGACATATTATCGAACCAGTAATAGTCATAGGCCTTATCTAAAGTCTTCTCCTATCCCAAATGCATGATGGACTCATGAATTTGAATTATTACGGACCATCTAAATGGTCGAGGAACAATTGATAAGGTTCGAGTTCTACCATTTCGCTGAATTTTTTGATACAGTATTCCTGCTCTCAATTCGTAAGTTTTAGCAATGTCCTCAGCAAGAGAATTTTCTTTCAATTTATTTACAATATTAACTATTTCAGAATCTTGACGCTGTTCGGCCAAAAGTCAATTGTCAGATATTTCCGCCAAATTAACTCGTTTTTCTAGAGTTTTGCAAGTCAATTGTGCTGAAGGTGGATTTCTTAAAAAGAAGTCAGCATGAGACATTCGTTTGCCTTCTTTATATTGTATGTCAAATGTAAAGGACCCTGGGACACAGATCCTTTTTAGTTCTTGATGCTTTAAGTGAGTTTCAATCAGTGAAGACAACAAAATTTTAACTAAACAGATAATGGCGATAATGTTTTATAGACAAAACAACAGCAAGAGTTTCTAGTTCATAAGAATGATACCGTGATTCAGCCGGAGAAGCAGTCTTACTAAAATATTCAATGACATGAGACTTGTTGATTTTGTATAACAAGATGGCATCGTATCCCCGAGAACTTGCATCAGTATGCAACTCAATCGGATGGTTCGGATCAAAAATTACTAAAACTGGCTTTTGTGCAAGGATAGAAATAACTTTTTGTCTAAATTCTTCATGTTCCGATCTCCAAACAAAATCATTCTTCTCCGAAGTCAAAAAATATAACGGTTTCATAAAACAGGAAAATACTTGCATAAATTGCCTGAAGTAAGACGCTAATCCAATAAATTGGCGTAAAGCAGAGACTGTCTAGGAGGTGGCAAGGTAGTAAACGCTGTAAATTTAAGCGAATTCGGTCGGATTTCACCTGCACTCACTTCATATCCCAGAGATTGAACTGTTGACTTGAGAAAAGAACATTATTTTACATTGAATGAGAATCCAGCCTCCGTGAGACAATTAAGAGTAATTTGCAACCTTTCCAAAGCTTTCACTTTTTATTGCAGCAGCCACCATTACGTCATCCATATAAACGACAACAACCATATTTACAAGGTCTCCAAGTGCTTGCATGACTGTGCGCTGAAATACGGAATGTGCGTTTCTGAGCCCAAAAGGCATTGCCAAAAATTCATATTGCCCGTCTGGTGTGACAAATGCTGTACACTCTACCGATTCTTTTTGCATGGGAATTTGATAATTCCCACTTGCCATGGGTAAACATGTAAAATATTTTGCTTCATAAAGTCTGGCTATCTGATCTGGTATAAGAGGCAAGAGATATCTATCTGCGACTGTATTAGAATTTAATTCACGGTAATCAACACAAACGATGAGTGCCCTATTTTTTGTTTAACCAACATTATGGGACTGGCGTAAGGTGAGCAACGTGGCTTTATGATTTTACGTTGTAATAATTCATTAATATTTCTCGTACCAATTCTCTTTCGTTTGGGCTAAGCCTATATTGTTTTCTTTGAACAATTTTTCTTGGGTCTACTAATTTAATATTCATTTCGCCCGAACTAACTCTAGTCGAAGGAATTCCATTAATAAAAGCTTTTGAATATTTTTTTTCAATAGATCTTGTAATTTATCTCTGTCTTCTCCAACAAGATCGGTATTTAATTCACAAAATTTATCAACATTTGAACAATAGTTTACAGTTTTTGATATAATAATTTTGAATTTTCCTGGTGATATTATAACATTAAATCCAGGAATCAGTACTTCTCGAACAATAATAATATCATTCTTCAAATACTCATTGTCCAAAACATGAAACAATTTCAATACAGTGTTGGTTAATTTTTACGTTCCTAAGTATTTGTAATGTGCTACATATGCCGCCACTACCCATACCCTTTAACATCACTACATTGTTAATTCTTTTACCAACTAATTTGACAATTATCTTTTGTTTTATGAATGAGTATTCTGATCCAGAATCGAACGTTGTTATAAACCATCTCTCCTTTGGGCTCAACCACTTCCCATAGCTCCAATCATTTCATCTGGTGTGTATCCTTGTGATTATCCATCTTGAACTTACTGCAATGTGTTGAAATATGACCAAGTTTAGCACACTTAAAGCAGATTACATTCGCTTTTTTATGGTGACTAAGTGCGCTCCTATCGCTACAGTTCCAGAATGTTCCATGAGACGAAGGATGATTTTGCTGCTGTTTAGCTCGACATTCCATCATTTTGTGGCCTAACTTTCCACCAAAATGGCACTTGATTGTTGAAAGTTTCGGACGCTTTATATCAGGTGAAGATATTTCCTCTTGCAAAGTTTGTTTTCTTTTGTTGAACGTGAATGCTTTAAGCTCGGTTTGCAATTCACTTCGCGCATATTTGAAGTAAAGGTTAGGCGCTGCAATCTGTTATCGACGTGAGCCATCTTGGCAAGCATCACAGAAACTGCAATTTCTTCCACATTCATGTCACGCCATTTCGTGAGAAGTGACGTCATCATTCGACTAGCATAATTGGAGAGACATTCGCCATCGGTCGGACAATTAGCTAAAATTGACAGAAACATAGCCGCTGGCGTTTCTACTCTGCCAAAACGCTGCATGAAAAGTTTAAATTCGTCCCAAGTTATGTCAGGATAACATGTTTGTGCAAGCCACTGCGACGCACTACCTTCCAACGATGCACTCAAGGCCATCACCAACGCGCTGCCCTTTACGGTATTTTCTGCCAAAATTATATTTATTGTAGAACACCACGACGATGCGTCGGCCCCATCAAGATCCGCCTTGAATTTTGGTAGCACAATTGTTTTTTTATTTGTTGTTTTAGGTGTCGCTGATTTTTATTTTTATTTTGCATTTTCATTAAAATTCGCCATGGTCCATCTGATTCATTAGGCAGCGAGCCAGATCCCACTTCTGATTTTGCAGCATAGTTATTATTTTCCGACATTGAAATAGCGCAGCGAGTTTCGGCTTCACACGCACGAAATCCTAAACGCAACTACCAGCGCGCTGCAGCGTCATCCCTTCATATTTCTGTGCTTACCACCGAACCACACTCGACGACAGCGACACAACGCTGTCGCCCCGCTAAAACGGTAGCGACAACACGCAGACAACCAAACACAGCACCGTTAGAGGCTGATACAATATTACTATAATGTTGAAATTAGTCTTCTGGTGAAATTCCAGAGACTGTATACCCATACACTCATACCAACGTCCACACACTATTAGTGTGCGCCGACTTATATATACATAAGCACTGACCGCTCTGCTGCCGGCTTCGCTTTCGGCATAGTTGCGCGTTCCTAATAGCCTGATTCCTTTGCCGCATTTGTGGACTTTTAAATGTGCCTGATTCCATTGGCGCATTAGCATTTAGCTAATGCTACTCCGACATGTGAGTGGCACGAGCAGCTGATCTGGGTTTGTTTACTTTTGCATTTTGGCAAATCCAAAAGAAACTAAACTATGTAATGCTCAGCAGGACATCTATAATGCGACCGAGGCATTTGCCAACTTGGAGGACAAGGAAGAAAAGCTAATTACGTTGTTATGACGGGTTTGCAATGGAGATTACCACAGTTTCCAAAAAGGGCTAGGATCCCCGTATATGTGGGAGTTATTTTATGCCAGAGATCCAGCAGTAATGCATTGTGGTGCTGCGAGCAGAATTTGCAGTCAAAAGACATCAAAAATTGCGCCAACCTTGCATATAGAAAACAGCTGTTGTGGCACGAACGAAATATCGTTCAACATCGGTATTTTTTCCAAAAACATTCGTGGCGAATGGTTTTTAATCGCATTTAAAAATCGCATTTATTTTAAATGCGGCATTTAGCCTTATGGGATTTCCTGTGTAAATAAATGCGCATTAGGCTAAATGCGTTTTAATGCGCCAATGGAATCAGGCTATAAGTAATAAACAAAAATGTAAAGATACAATGAGACTTTAAAATAAAAACAGATATTGAATAAAGATACATTGAACAAAAATACAAATAACAAGAAAGAAAGCACACTTCGGCAAGCCGAAGTTCATATACCCTTGCAGCTATTGCAAGAATTAAATACTTTTCAAAACAGTAAAATTATGATTAACTTGCGTATACGTTGAAAAACATTGAAGCTATGATGATTGCAGCTCAATTATTAGATAGTTATTTTATATATTTTAATTATTTCTATGGGAGCTATGCGATATAGTCGTCCGATTTTGATGATATTAAAACCGTGATTCTGAAATAGTTACCCAATACTATATGTCGAAGAACTAAGAAAAAAATTAAAAAGCAGCTTAGTTATAATTTTTTTTCATTTTTTTCCGATTGTTCCTATGGGAGCTATATGATATAGTCGTCCGATTTTGATGAAATTTAAACCGTAATTCTGAAATAATTAACCATTACTATATGTCGAAGAACTTAAAAAAAATGAAAAACAGCAAAGTTATAATTTTTTTTTATTTATTTTTCCGATTGTTCCTATGGGATCGTTTTTCTAGAGTTTTGCAAGTCAATTCTGCTAAAGGTGGATTTCTTAAAAAGAAGTCAGCATGAGACATTCGTTTGCCTTCTTTATATTGTATGTCAAATGTAAAGGACCCTGGGACACAGATCCTTTTTAGTTCTTGATGCTTTAAGTGAGTTTCAATCAGTGAAGACAACAAAATTTTAACTAAACAGATAATGGCGATAATGTTTTATAGACAAAACAACAGCAAGAGTTTCTAGTTCATAAGAATGATACCGTGATTCAACCGGAGAAGCAGTCTTACTAAAATATTCAATGACATGAGACTTGTTGATTTTGTATAACAAGATGGCACCGTATCCCCGAGAACTTGCATCAGTATGCAACTCAATCGGATGGTTCGGATCAAAAATTACTAAAACTGGCTTTTGTGCAAGGATAAAAATAACTTTTTGTCTAAATTCTTCATGTTCCGATCTCCAAACAAAATCATTCTTCTCCGAAGTCAAAAAATATAACGGTTTCATAAAACAGGAAAATACTTGCATAAATTGCCTGAAGTAAAACGCTAATCCAATAAATTGGCGTAAAGCAGAGACTGTCTAGGAGGTGGCAAGGTAGTAAACGCTGTAAATTTAAGCGAATTCGGTCGGATTTCACCTGCACTCACTTCATATCCCAGAGATTGAACTGTTGACTTGAGAAAAGAACATTATTTTACATTGAATGAGAATCCAGCCTCCGTGAGACAATTAAGAGTAATTTGCAACCTTTCCAAAGCTTTCACTTTTTATTGCAGCAGCCACCATTACGTCATCCATATAAACGACAACAACCATATTTACAAGGTCTCCAAGTGCTTGCATGACTGTGCGCTGAAATACGGAATGTGCGTTTCTGAGCCCAAAAGGCATTGCCAAAAATTCATATTGCCCGTCTGGTGTGACAAATGCTGTACACTCTACCGATTCTTTTTGCATGGGAATTTGATAATTCCCACTTGCCATGCGTAAACATGTAAAATATTTTGCTTCATAAAGTCTGGCTATCTGATCTGGTATAAGAGGCAAGAGATATCTATCTGCGACTGTATTAGAATTTAATTCACGGTAATCAACACAAACGATGAGTGCCCTATTTTTTGTTTAACCAACATTATGGGACTGGCGTAAGGTGAGCAACGTGGCTTTATGATTTTACGTTGTAATAATTCATTAATATTTCTCGTACCAATTCTCTTTCGTTTGGGCTAAGCCTATATGGTTTTCTTTGAACAATTTTTCTTGGGTCTACTAATTTAATATTCATTTCGCCCGAACTAACTCTAGTCGAAGGAATTCCATTAATAAAAGCTTTTGAATATTTTTTCAATAGATCTTGTAATTTATCTCTGTCTTCTCCAACAAGATCGGTATTTAATTCACAAAATTTATCAACATTTGAACAATAGTTTACAGTTTTTGATATAATAATTTTGAATTTTCCTGGTGATATTATAACATTAAATCCAGGAATCAGTACTTCTCGAACAATAATAATATCATTCTTCAAATACTCATTGTCCAAAACATGAAACAATTTCAATACAGTGTTGTTTAATTTTTACGTTCCTAAGTATTTGTAATGTGCTACATATGCCGCCACTACCCATACCCTTTAACATCACAACATTGTTAATTCTTTTACCAACTAATTTGACAATTATCTTTTGTTTTATGAATGAGTATTCTGATCCAGAATCGAACGTTGTTATAAACCATCTCTCCTTTGGGCTCAACCACTTCCCATAGCTCCAATCATTTCATCTGGTGTGTATCCTTGTGATTATCCATCTTGAACTTACTGCAATGTGTTGAAATATGACCAAGTTTAGCACACTTAAAGCAGATTACATTCGCTTTTTTATGGTGACTAAGTGCGCTCCTATCGCTACAGTTCCAGAATGTTCCATGAGACGAAGGATGATTTTGCTGCTGTTTAGCTCGACATTCCATCATTTTGTGGCCTAACTTTCCACCAAAATGGCACTTGATTGTTGAAAGTTTCGGACGCTTTATATCAGGTGAAGATATTTCCTCTTGCAAAGTTTGTTTTCTTTTGTTGAACGTGAATGCTTTAAGCTCGGTTTGCAATTCACTTCGCGCATATTTGAAGTAAAGGTTAGGCGCTGCAATCTGTTATCGACGTGAGCCATCTTGGCAAGCATCACAGAAACTGCAATTTCTTCCACATTCATGTCACGCCATTTCGTGAGAAGTGACGTCATCATTCGACTAGCATAATTGGAAAGACATTCGCCATCGGTCGGACAATTAGCTAAAATTGACAGAAACATAGCCGCTGGCGTTTCTACACTGCCAAAACGCTGCATGAAAAGTTTAAATTCGTCCCAAGTTATGTCAGGATAACATGTTTGTGCAAGCCACTGCGACGCCTACCTTCCAACGATGCACTCAAGGCCATCACCAACGCGCTGCCCTTTACGGTATTTTCTGCCAAAATTATATTTATTGTAGAACACCACGACGATGCGTCGGCCCCATCAAGATCCGCCTTGAATTTTGGTAGCACAATTGTTTTTTATTTGTTGTTTTAGGTGTCGCTGATTGAACAGCTTTGATAAGCTCAATCAAATTTTTATTTTGCATTTTCATTAAAATTCGCCATGGTCCATCTGATTCATTAGGCAGCGAGCCAGATCCCACTTCTGATTTTGCAGCATAGTTATTATTTTCCGACATTGAAATAGCGCAGAGAGTTTCGGCTTCACACGCACGAAATCCTAAACGCAACTACCAGCGCGCTGCAGCGTCATCCTTCATATTTCTGTGCTTACCACCGAACCACACTCGGCGACAGCGACACAACGCTGTCGCCCCGCTAAAACGGTAGCGACAACACGCAGACAACCAAACACAGCACCGTTAGAGGCTGATACAATATTACTATAATGATGAAATTAGTCTTCTGGTGAAATTCCAGAGACTGTATACCCATACACTCATACCAACATCCACACACTATTAGTGTGCGCCGACATATATATACATAAGCACTGACCGCTCTGCTGCCGGCTTCGCTTTCGGCGTAGTTGCGCGTTCCTAAGTAATAAATAAAAATGTAAAGGTACAATGAGACTTAAAAAAAAAAACAGACATTGAATAAAGATACATTGAACAAAAATACAAATAACAAGAAAGAAAGCACACTTCGGCAAGCCGAAGTTCATATACCCTTGCAGCTATTGCAAGAATTAAATACTTTTCAAAACATTAAAATTATGATTAACATGCGTATACGTTGAAAAGCATTGAAGCTATGATGATTTGCAGCTCAATTATTAGATAGTTATTTTATATATTTTAATTATTTCTATGGGAGCTAACGATATATTCGTCCGAATTTGATGAAATTAAAACCGTGATTCTGAAATAGTTACCCAATACTATATGTCGAAGAACTAAGAAAAAAATTAAAAAGCAGCTTAGTTATAATTTTTTTTCATTTTTTTCCGATTGTTCCTATGGGAGCTATATGATATAGTCGTCCGATTTTGATGAAATTTAAACCGTAATTCTGAAATAATTAACCATTACTATGTGTCGAAGAACTAAAAAAAAATGAAAAACAGCAAAGTTATAATTTTTTTTTATTTATTTTTCCGATTGTTCCTATGATATCTATATGCTATAGTCGTCCGATCCGGCTCGTTCCGACTTATATACTACCTGCAATAGAAAGACAACTTTTGGGAAAGTTTTATGCAGATAACTTTAAAACTGAGAGACTAGTTTGCGTAGAAACGGACGGACAGACGGACGAACAGACGGACGGACATACGGACATGGCTAGAATTTCCCAAACCGAAGAAGAGAGCATTAATTGCACAACTAACAGCAAAGCAATGCTCTCAATAAAGTTCTAACGAACTTAGCTTGCACCTTTTGGTCAGCGATCGTGGGAATGCAGAATAGCCAATTTCCAAAGTTGATCGAACTCAACTTAGTGCATACAACAAAAACTATAATTAAAATGCACTGGCCAATTACAATTAAGTTTGGCCAACGGCGACGGCGACCAAGAGCAGCAACCAATAATATGAAAGAACGTCAGCAGAAACATCAACAGCGGCAGAGACGGCGGCAGCGATGGAGCGACGCGTAGCTATAAAAACATTTGTTTAATCTAAGTAAGTTAGTTCTTAATCCAACTCAATAAAGAAAAGTTAGATTTTTTATATAAAAATCATAATCAATCTTTTAACTGGCGCCCGAGCAGGGACCTGATTAAAACCGCGAAGGGATAACAAGTTCCGCGTCTCGCGAAGTTCAGAAAGTAAAAAATTCTGACGTTTCGTTTCAAACCTCCGCCTAATCAGTGAGAAGTAAAAAACCAAAAATACCGAGATTCGGAAGTGCAAAAGTGCCGTTTAAAAAAACGCCGCAAATTGTCACTCCTGAAAAAAAAAAAACAGGACTTGTACCCGGTGGAATAATCAGGCCAAATTTTATCGCCGTGATCCCTTTAGTATCCGTTCGTAGGGAACGTGAATTAAGGTACAGAGAAGGCCCCTTAGTAAACTCACACTCAGGAGAGATCGTTGCAGAGTGGGATAAAACGGAATCTGCCGAGCCTGTCATCACGAGAGCACGCCGAGATATGTTACTACTGTAAGAATAGTTTTAAGCAAATTATTAACAAAAACATAAAAATTATTTAATCGAAAAATATTCAAAGAAGAAAAAGTTTTACCCAAATATAAAGTGTAGAAGACATATTTTAGTAAGTTAAAAAGAAAAAAATCCAAAATATAGGGAAAATAAAAATTCCCACACAATAATTACAAAGGTAATAAAAAATCGCACACCCTAATTCTTAGAAGACAACTTCCGAATTCTGAATAACTAAAATTAAAAAATTAAATTAAACTTTTCGCTGCTCATATATCCATACCCAAAATGACCGAACAAGATTTGGCAGACAGACTCGCGAATCTTACCGGACCCTCATCAGCCAGTTCCACACAAATAAACACACGAATCATGACCGAGAGGGACATTGAGGAAAAAATAAAAACAATCTTAGAGACAAATCTCAGTAGCCTAGTAAAGGAAATACTTAATCCAAATAAAGATTTTTCCAAATATACAGACCAAACAATTAAAAGAGAATTAACGCACAATCTTAGTGAGTTAGATAAATTACCAGACATTGTTCGGACACTTAGAGACTTTTCAGGAAACAAAAGTGAATATTCATCATGGAGGAAAAGTGTCGAGAGGGTGTTAAAAATCTATGAAAACAGAATTGGTTCACCAAAATATTATGGAATTCTTTTAGCAATCCGTAACAAAATTACTGGTCAAGAGGACGCGTTGTCCCGGGCCCCCGCAGAAATTAATTCAATCAACTCCTCAGCATCAGCCAATAGCAACGAAAGCTCGTCACACAACCTCATATTTTCAGTAGAAGCTCCAATTAACGTATTTAAAAACCAATTATTATTACTGACTGCCGATACAAATTCCTATAGCTTCGAAATGCCATTCCCAACATACCACAGACACATAATTAAACAAAAATCTTACACGGAAGAAAAACTAATTGCAATTTTAACTAGTAAACTTGATCCTAAGCTTATAAACGGAATCATTACATCCGAAGAGGTAATGGGAAAAATTCAAAACATTTACCCTACCTATTTTAAATCATACAAGGTAAGGTATACTCAAAGCGAAATAGACGACGTAACTTCGGAGTCCCAACAAAACGAAATAATTACCCTCGAACATAAACGAGCCCATAGAGATGCAAAAGAGAACAAATTACAAATTTTGAAGAATTATTTCTTTCCACAACTTACCAAGAAAATCCAAGCAATAGTTCAAGCCTGTCAAACTTGTAAAGAATCAAAATACGATAGACACCCCCCGAAAGGAGAAATCCAACCGACCCCTATTCCTAATTACCCAGGAGAAATAGTTCACATAGATATTTATATTACCGAAAAACATAGAGTCTTAACGGGAATTGACAAGTTTTCAAAATATGTTCAAGTAAAAATTTTAGAGTCAAGAGCATCTGAAGATATTAAAAATCCGTTGAGGGAAATGTTAATTGCTTTCGGTATGCCGAAATGGATAATAATGGACAACGAACGATCATTTGGCTCAGCAGCAATAAAGTTTATGTTAGAAGATGAACTCAAAATATCATTACACACCACCGCACCGTACGCATCGACAAGTAACGGACAAATAGAAAGGTTTCATTCAACCCTATCTGAAATCATGCGGTGTCTCAAAAAAGACAACGGGAGCATATCATTTGAAGATTTAATCTTTAAAGCAGTTCAAGAATATAATAAATCGATACATTCTGTAACAAAAGAAAGACCCATAGACATATTTTTCAGAAGCACAATCTCTAGTTCAACAGAAGACATAGAAAAGAAACGAGAAGAAATAAAAAAGAAAATTAAAAATAAACAAACAGCCGACCTCGAATACCATAATCAAGGAAAAATATTACCAAAACTTTTTAAGCCAGGCGAAACTGTACATGTAAAAATAGATAAAAGATTAGGAACTAAACTTACACCTAGATACAAAACCGAGAAAGTAGCGGAAAATAGAACGACCACCATTAAAACACAAACCGGAAAAATCATACATAAAAATAATATAAGAACATAATTTTTCAGATTATTTTTAACAACATGCTTGGGAATAACTACAGTCCTCGACTATTCCAATTCACAAATCATCTCACTCGAAACCGGATTAGCGGCTAAACAAGACGGAACATTTAAAATCATCCACATCTTTAACCTACAAAGCTATGAAGAAACTCTGGCGAAGTTAGAAGAATCATTTCATTCACTCACCCCATCTCATCCATTACACCCATATCTTTCCTATGAACTAAAACAGATATAAACGGATTTACGCATACTCCAAACTCAAAAAAGACAAAAAAGGGCAATAGAAGCAATAGGTACTGCATGGAAATGGCTGGCGGGATCGCCAGATCACCACGACTATCAGATCTTAGAAGACAAGATAAATGAGCAGCTAGAAAACAACAATAGACAAGTAGTAATTAACAGATTAATTAATCAAAAAATAAACCAACTTACTAACGCTACTAATGCAATGTTGAAAATTACCCAGAGCTCGGAAGAAATCATAAATCAGAAAGCAAATATTTTAAAGTATAAAATTCAATTAATAAAAGAAGAAATAATTAACATAATATACGCAATTACATGGGCCAAATCTAATACAATAAATTCATTTGTACTTACAAACACAGAAACCAAAATAGTGGAAGAAATTTTTAAAAAAGAAAATAACTTATTTTTTAACATAGAAGAATTATTGGAATTTGCTCGAATCAAGTTAGCCACAAATGGCAACAACCTTATTTACATTATTAGCTTACCAACCATTGAATCAGATAATTGTAGAACTTTAAAAATTAAAGCAATAAAAAAAGCCCAAATAATCAATGATATAAAATATGAAAATTTTTTAGAATGTAAGAGACAATTATTGGCAATAATTAAACCTTGTGAATCCTATAATGATAAGACAATTTGTAATTCAGAAAATTTGTTAGATTTAAGCAATGATACTTGCGTAAACGCTCTATTAAACCTTCGAGAACCAGAATGTAAGATGATCAACAATCAACATATACCGGATTTCGAAGAAATACTACCAGGCACCATCCTGCTAAACAACTTCAATGGACCAGTCTCACTAGATGAAAAACTTCTACAACTGCAAGGCTCTTTCATAATACAATATCGTAATTCGACGGTAACAATTGGTGAAACCATCTTCAAGTCAAAGGAAATCAACGTAGTCGAACCAGAACCTCCGTTATTCCAACTATTGGGCGAAAAGACTAAGTTAGAGGAAGTTCTCTCACTACAAATGGTCAAGGAACTTAACATTAACAACAAAAAAGCGCTGGAAAAATTAAGAAGCAAGGCAACCATAGAATCTTCCGTTAGCTACGGATCCGCCATCATCCTACTACTACTTATAATAGGATCAATCACGGAACTCCTACGAAGACGTAGGTCAACGGAAAGGACACCAGTTTCCGTGCCAGAAACGCAAGAAAAGCCCACGCACTCCGGACCTGTACTCTACTACGTTGCGACCGAGGACAGTCGCGTTTAAGGAAGGAAGAGTTAACACCCAAAATAATACAATTTCTCAGACAGAGGAAATGAGTAAGCATTGATTGCACAACAAACAGCAAAGCAATGCCCTCAATAATAGAATTTCCCAAACCGAAGAAGAGAGCATTAATTGCACAACTAACAGCAAAGCAATGCTCTCAATAAAGTTCTAACGAACTTAGCTTGCACCTTTTGGTCAGCGATCGTGGGAATGCAGAATAGCCAATTTCCAAAGTTGATCGAACTCAACTTAGTGCATACAACAAAAACTATAATTAAAATGCACTGGCCAATTACAATTAAGTTTGGCCAACGGCGACGGCGACCAAGAGCAGCAACCAATAATATGAAAGAACGTCAGCAGAAACATCAACAGCGGCAGAGACGGCGGCAGCGATGGAGCGACGCGTAGCTATAAAAACAATTGTTTAATCTAAGTAAGTTAGTTCTTAATCCAACTCAATAAAGAAAAGTTAGATTTTTTATATAAAAATCATAATCAATCTTTTAACTTATACTTTATAGGGTCGGAAATGTCTCCTTCACTGCGTTGCAAACTTCTGACTGAAATTATAAAACCCTATGCAAGGGTAAGTTAACTGTGGCCAGCAAAACTAAAGTTGTTGACCACAGTTTACGTAAACATCGCGCCGGCCAAACTGCTGACACAGCGTCTGGCCGGATGCTCGTGCATAGCCGGCAAGCACTGCCCATTGGAGTGGCCGCTATGAAGTTCAATTATGTTAGCTTTAAGTTTCAGTTTTGATTTGAATCCAATAAAGAGCACATCGCTCGTAAAACGTACTCCGGCAACCGCCGTTAAACAATTTATAATTTGAACACTGACTGAGTCTCTAGGCCAGTAGTGAACGGAGGGCAGTTACCCTTCCAGCGTAATCGTCATAACTCTTCAGTGGACGAAAGCTGACCGTCGGCCAACCGGCCACCTACCTACAGGAGACACAAGGAATCACCATCCCCGTATTAACGTGAACCGGAAGACCGTCCACCTACCTACAAGGGTTACGCAGAACCACCATCCTCATACCAACGTAAATCGACCAAACCGGCGATCAACAACGGTACTGCAGCGAGGGACTAACTGCAGTAAACCTATAATTACTTACGGCCGCTCAACTAGTGGTAACAGATTACCCCACCGAATAAAACTAAAGCTTGGAAATTAAAAGTGACGGCGGCGCGGGAAAAACGTAGATGCAAAACAGCACAAAATTCACAAAATATGTAAGTGGGCCCTTCGGCCAAAACTTTTATGTCTTCAGTCAAAGTTATCTATATATTTCGGACCACTGTCTCAAGAAAAACAAGCATTTAATTCTGCCCATTTAATTCTTGTAACAACAAAAAAAAAGGAAAATCAAATAAATAAATAAACGAGTGCGAAGTGAATTTTTGAGAATTTCAGTATTTAGAATTTTATAATTTACAATTTGACAGCAGCAGATAAACTAAAAGGAAATACGACCCCCAAAGTCTTTCGACTTTGTCTTTATTTATGCAGCGCTTTTGCTTACGTGCACGGATTTCTGTGCGGTTAAATTCGACTACCCATGAGTGATCCGCTTCTCCAATATAGGAACAGAAAACAATACTCAAGCTACTCAGAGTCCGAGAGTATAGGGCAGGTCCACGCCCCTACCCCAAGACGCAAGCCCCCCGTCCCTCCTACAGACGTCGTGGATCCCGAGCGACTTAGGTCCGTTATACAGGCAGCTGTTAATAATGCCCTAACAGAACAGGCCGTTCAGAACCACATAAGAGAGCAGGGGTTAAGACAACAAATCGAGGAGTTGGCTGGCAGGGTGGCAGCAATAAATACTTCACCAGCAACGGCCGCAGAAATAAAAACATACACGGCTATTCAAATAGATGATAATATACAATGTAGCGAACCTTTAGATGCTGTAAAATGCTTGCCCGAATTTGCGGGTGCACAGGAAACATACGTCTCCTGGCGACAGGCGACCACGGCCGCTTACCATATTTTTAGACGGTATGATGGTAGCTCACGCCACTACCAGGCGGTCATCATCATTAGAAGTAAGATTAGGGGCCCTGCCGACGCCGTGCTGTCCTCATTCGGCACGGTACTAAATTTCGACGCGATAATAAGTCGTCTTGACTTCACGTTCAGTGACAAGCGACCAATGCATGTCATTGAACAAGAGCTGGGAACCCTAAGACAGGGTAGCATGACCCTTCTACAGTATTACGATGAGGTTGAGAAAAAACTCACCTTATTGACAAATAAAGTCAATATGTCGTATGACACGTCAATGGCAACAATTTTGTGCGCCAAATTCCGCGACGACGCTTTACGCGTGTTCATTTCAGGCCTCAAGCGAAACCTTACGGATGTGCTCTTCTCGGCAAAGCCGAAAGACATGCCATCGGCCTTGGCCCTGGCACAAGAAGTGGAATCGAACCACGAAAGGTATATTTTCGCAACTACGTTTGTAAGAAGCCAGGAGGACAAAGATCGTCGGCAAAATCCAAAGCCACAAGATCGTCAACAGGACAAGCCCTTCCCGCAGCCGAATCAACAGTTTGGTGCCGGTAAAAACCCGCACTTTAGCAAACCACATAAGGCCCAAGTGCATTCTACACCGCAAAATAATACTCCGGAGCCAATGGTTGTTGACGCATGCGTTTCTAGAATTGTACAACCGACCCAAGCACAGGCTTACCAAAACGGGAGACCGGCTACGTCCGGCCGTTCAGGCCCTATTAAAAGACAAAGAGTTAAGCATGTCGCTCAAAGCGGCGAGCAGGTCGACAAAAATTATTCTAGCGCAGCCTCCAGTGCAGCGGCAAAAGTTGATGACGATGCCATTGAAGATTATGATTCAGATGCCATCAATTTTTTAGGGGAAAATCCCAGCTACCCGTCCTCAGACGAAGAGTAGAGGGGGCTTCCATGAAATTCCTCATAGACACGGGCGCGTCTAAAAACTTTATTAGACCTTACAAGGGGCTAAAAGGCGTCCGCCCGGTAGAAGCCCCTTTCAATATTCATTCAATCGACCTGTTAACACAGGCTGGGGCATCGCTTTGCTTAAAATCTGGGAGTCTTAAATGGGGTACGGAAGTCGAAGAAATTTCCTTCCATACCTGATGTGCTGATGTCAATTTTACTAACGTAGATTGCTCTGATGCACCCCTGTGATCAAAGATGCCTTTATAAAAATGCTTAAAAGCAGAAAAAGGGCATTTGCAAACCCCAATGAGGTACTACCATATAACACTTCAGTAGTAGCCACAATAAAAACAATGGATGAAGAACCTATTTATGCAAAACTGTATCCGTACCCCATGGGGGCGGCCGATTTTGTTAACAAGGAAATCCAAAATCTATTGGACAACGGCATGATCCAAAAATCAGTGTCTCCGTACAACAACCCAATATGGGTAGTGGACAAGAAGGGCACTAATGAAATGGGCAACAAAAACATGCGACCAGTAATTGACTTTCACAAGCTAAATGAAAGAACGTTACCTGACAAGTACCCCATGCCAAATATCTCCATGATATTGGGAAACCTAGGCAAGGCCAAATATTTTACAACTTTGGACCTTAAGTCAGGATACCACCAGATCATACTCGCAGAGCGAGATCGCGAAAAAGCTTCCTTTTCGGTAAACGGAGGGAAATATGAATTTCGCAGACTCCCTTTTGGTCTGAAAAATGCTGCCAGCATTTTGCAAAAGACAATCGACGACATTTTGCGAGAGCAAATCGACAAATTTTGTCACGTGTACGTGGATGATGTGATTTTTTTTTCTGAAAATGAAGAATCACATGTCACACACGTAGATTGGGTTCTAAAGAACCTCTACGAAGCAAACATGAGGGTGTCTGTAGAAAAATCACGCTTCTTTAAAAAGAGCGTAAGCTTTTTGGGATTCATAGTCACCAGCAATGGTACAACAACTGACCCAGAGAAGGTCAAAGCCATTAAAGACTTCCCGGAACCAAAATCCGTGTTTGAAGTCAGATCATTCCTTGGCCTGGCAAGCTAGTACAGATGTTTCATAAAGGACTTTGCAGCAATAGCAAGACCCATTTCGGAAATCTTGAAAGGGGAAAACGGAACGGTTAGTAGACATAGGTCACGGAACATTTCGGTCCAGTTCTCTGAGGCGCAGCAACAAGCGTTTCAGAAGCTGCGAAATATCTTGGCATCTGAAGACGTCATGCTAAGATACCCCGACTTTAAAAAAGCATTTGATCTAACGACAGATGCATCGGCCTATGGCATTGGCGCGGTATTGTCCCAAGAGGGTCGTCCTATCACAATGATCTCAAGGACATTGAAAGACAGGGAAAGATATTATGCTACAAATGAAAGGGAATTGTTAGCTATTATTTGGGCATTAGCCAAATTACGGCACTATCTGTACGCAGTAAAAGACATAAATATCTTTACTGATCATCAGCCCTTGACCTTTGCGGTCTCGGAGTCAAATCCGAACGCTAAAATCAAGAGGTGGAAGGCGCGCATCGATGAGTCAGGTGCGCGTATTTTTTATAAGCCTGGCAAAGAGAACTTGGTCGCAGACGCGCTGTCCAGACAACAACTCAATACCATGGATGAGCAGGAAGCTGAATCATGCATAGCCACGATACACAGCGAACTCTCCCTGACCCACACCATTGATTCTACGGACAAACCACTGAATTGCTTCCAGTACCAATTGGTTCTCGAAGAGGCGCACTCCCCATTGAAACGCAGCTTCATAATGTTTGGGAACAAAAGGCGTCACTTAGTTAGCTTCTCTTGCAAAGAATCATTGCTCAGAGAAATCGCAGATATTATCGTTCCTAATAGCGTAACGCCATCCATTGTGACCTACACACGTTGGCCATGATACAGGATGAGAGGCCAGAAATTGTCACAGCTGAGCATAATAGGGCCCATAGATCGGCCCAGGAAAATGTGAAGCAAGTGCTCTCCGAGTACTACTTCCCGAAGATGGCAAAATTGGCCAGCGAAATCTTCTCAAACTGTAAGACATGCGCGAGAGCCAAATACGACAGACATCCAAAAAAACTGGAGCTGGGTGAGACACCAATCCCCTCTCATATAGGAGAAATATTGCACATAGACATATACTCCACCGACAGGAAATATTTTCTCACTTGCATCGACAAATTCTCGAAATTTGCTGTCGTGCAATACGTCCACTCAAAAACCATTGAGGATCTTAAACCAGCTTTACTTCAGCTGATGAATTATTTTCCAAAAGCTAGAGTAATCTATTGCGACAACGAACCGTCGTTGAAGTCGCAGACAATCTCAACCTTGCTCAATAATCATTTTGGCGTTAGCATTGCAAATGCACCGCCTCTACATAGTGTTTCAAACGGGCAGGTAGAGCGGTTCCATAGTACCTTATCGGAACTCAGTCGATGTTTAAAAATCGACACCGGAATAACCGACACCGTGAAAATAATTATATTAGCCACTACCAGGTACAACAAATAAATCCACACGGTCATTGACAAAAGACCAGAAGTCCGGGAAAAGATAAAAAACGCACAGGACGCGCTGAGAAACAGGGAGAACGCGACTCGGCAGAATAGGGTCTTCGAAGTTGGAGAAAAAGTTTTCGTAATGTCCAACAAAAGGCTAGGAAATAAACTCACACCCTTGTGTGAGGAAAGCGCTGTAGAAGCGGACCTGGGGACCACGGTCCTTATTAAGGGGAGGGTGGTCCACAAGGACAATCTTAAATAGTGCAATCAGATAATGTCCTTCTTTAACCATTTTTATTCCACTTTTAAGCCACTTGGCGCAAATTCGTACTAGCCATAAGTTCATTGCCACCGGCATGCCTTTTAGTTTAAGTTTATTTTATTGGTGGTGGGATACCTCTCGATGAACAAAAAATCGCTAAAGTTCAATTCCGCAGGTTCGGACTCATACCTTATTTTTTCCTATCCTTGGCATCGGCTCACATAACTGAGTATTCCCAGGCCAAGTATATCCCCATCGTTGACGGCAAAATACTAGTGTGGGAAGAGTTCGCGTTTGTCACTCACACAGCGAACCTCTCGGAGTATGCGCGCGTGGTGGAAGAAACAGACAACATGATAAACATGTTTCCGCTATCCCATATGCAAAAGCTTCTAAGCGTAGATA
Source organism: Drosophila gunungcola (assembly GCF_025200985.1). Classification (NCBI taxonomy): domain Eukaryota; kingdom Metazoa; phylum Arthropoda; class Insecta; order Diptera; family Drosophilidae; genus Drosophila; species Drosophila gunungcola. The sequence continues at coordinate 497,753 of NW_026453218.1, read as the reverse complement.
CCGCCCACCTCCAGGACTTGTTGCAGTCGTTGGGCGTTCATCATCGAGTAGCTAGGAGTCTAGATTTCTTAGGGTCAGCGCTAAAGAACGTAGCAGGGACACCAGACGCAGGTGATTTAGAGAAAATCAGATTCACCGAAATGAAGCTAGTTGAGTCAAGCAATAGGCAAATTCAAATAAACACTAAAATTCAAAATCAAATTAATCAGCTAACATCGACCGTGAATCAGATTCTGAGATCCGCCAAAAATTCACAAGTAGACACTGGACACCTATATGAGACACTACTTGCTAGATACAGAATGTTGATGATGGAATTACAGAATTTAATGCTTGCAATAACCCTTACCAAAATGAATATTGTTAGTCCGAACAATTTAGACCATGAAGACTTAAAATCAGTTTGGCTTGAGGAACCCACCAACACTCACATAGGGGATCTTTTGTCTGTTTCGTCCGTGAAGGTTCTGCAGTCCGTTAACGTTTTAAATTTTATCATAAAATTTTCCAAAGTAAAATTAGCATGCAAGAAGATAACTATTTTTCCAGTCGCTCACAGTGAGACAATGCTGCAGATAACAGAAAACATTATAGCGGAATGCGGCGGAGAAATTTACGCCATTAAAAACTGCTCTGTGTCACCGGGAGCCACATTCTGCCGTTTGACAGAGAGTTTATGCGCCAAAGAACTGCATGCTGGTGGGATGGCGTATTGCCGAACACAACAGAGCGACCTGCACCCAATCACATAAGTGGACGAAGGGATCGTAATCATCAACGACAGGTCTGCCAATGTTCGAGTGGACAATGGGACAGAAGTTTGGATAAATGGCACTCACCTTATCACCTTCGATAAACAAGCCATAATAAATGAAACCCTCTTCATCAATCACGCTAACGCCCAGAAGCCAACTCCAGGGGCAGCCAGCTCCCCCCTGTTGAACATCACTGCCAACCAAGATGTTCTCAGCCTCCCGTACCTTCACCGATTGAGTGAACGAAACTTGGAGTTTATCAAGGAGTTCCGAGACGAAATTGACGACAACCAAATGTATCTCGCAGCAATTATTATAGGAACAATATGCTGTGCACTCATCTGCATTGGTCTTACTTATCAGCGACTTAGTAAGGCAAAAAGATCTGCCATCCAAATAAAAGAAATGATTGCAGATTTAGGATCGACCGAGGGCGGCCTTAACTTAAAAGGGGGAGTAGTTACCTGTGGCCAGCAAAACCAAAGTTGTTGACTACAGTTTACGTAAACATCGCGCCGGCCAAACTGCTGACACAGCGTCTGGCCGGATGCTCGTGCATAGCCGGCAAGCACTGCCCATTGGAGTGGCCGCTATGAAGTTCAATTATGTTAGCTTTAAGTTTCAGTTTTGATTTGAATCCAATAAAGAGCACATCGCTCGTAAAACGAACTCCGGCAACCGCCGTTAAACAATTTATTATTTGAACACTGACTGAGTCTCTAGGCCAGTAGTGAACGGAGGGCAGTTACCCTTCCAGCGTAATCGTCATAACTCTTCAGTGGACGAAAGCTGACCGTCGGCCAACCGGCCACCTACCTACAGGAGATACAAGGAATCACCATCCCCGTATCAACGTGAACCGGACGACCGTCCACCTACCTACAAGGGTTACGCAGAACCACCATCCTCATACCAACGTAAATCGACCAAACCGGCGATCAACAACGGGACTGCAGCGAGGGACTAACTGCAGTAAACCTATAATTACTTACTGGTATAAAAAGCTGACATGGCGACCGTGACAACATGCTTGAGGAATCAGGCTCAGGAATCAGGATTCGCGGATTGGTGCCGTATACGGATCATCGATGGAACGACAACGGCACCGGCCTGCCACGAAACCGTCACTTGGGTAGAACTATAAAGATAAAGAGAAATGGGAATATGCTTCCCGAAAAGCGAAAAAACAAAAATCACAACAAGCTGGAAATCACAAAAAATTGGTTAAACAAAATTTTTTGTTTTCAAGTCCACGCCGTTTTGTTATGAAACATTTTTTTTTTTTAAGTGATCAATCCGATAACTTCATTTTTACTAATACGGGTATAACACTACATTGTTCGCCTCATTCATTGACGGATTCATTGAAGCTCAGAAACAGAGACAACTATATGGATTATGCTTGAGATTTTTTTTGGTAATAAGTTCACGGTGACACTGCATTTTTAACTGAAAATAAAAATTTTATTTTTTTGTTTATTATGTTGTGTTTATCCCGCTTATTTTAACGTTTAAAGGTTTTTAGTTGTTACCTTTAAATGGTAAAAAATATTTCGAACACATTTAAGCCTCGCTTTTTTATTCCGTTTTGTCGTCAACTCCAATGAATGAGTCAAATTGTACTTAACGGGAAAGAAAGCAAACTTCGGCAAGCCGAAGTCCATATACCCTTGCAGCTATTGCAAGAATTAAATACTTTTGAAAGCATTAAAATTATGATTTACTTGCGTATATGTTGAAAAACATTGAAGCTATGATGATTTGCAGCTCAACTATTAGATAGATATTTTGTATATTTTTATTATTTCTATAGGAGCTATGTGATATAGTCGTCCGATTTTGATGAAATCTAAACCGTAGTTCTGAAATAATTACCCAATTCTATATGTCGAAGAACTAAGAAAACGCGTTGGCTGTGTTGGTTGATGCAAAGCTGTCCAATCATCAATATAACATTATTCGAAACACAGATCCACAAAAATTTCTATTCACACAATAGTTCAAAAAGCAAAGCAGGATTGTTATTCACAGAAGTCAGACATAACCATAAGCGAAACTGAAGCTAAAACAAAGCTACTTGCTCTTCTTGTGTAACGTACAATAGCATTTCTTTTCTGCTACTCATAACTAACGCCTGACATACATATTAACAGCCATTAACAGTTTAGGAAAGAAAATAAAAGTAGAAAGAGAGAAAAGAATAGAATAGAATAGAAACAAACTATTTAAATTATTTGTTCATATCTAAAAAACGGCATCTACACAACAAGCTAAACGCCATATATACATTTTTATTCTCTAAAAATTTCTCGCATTAGCTAAACTTCTTTAGGCATTTAAATAATAGGCTTAGACTATAACCTTACACACATTAAACATTTTTTAAAACGAACACTCACCTAAAGGTATTCGAATTAGTTATAGGATATTAAGTACATTTCTAGTGAATATCGTTACTATTTTAAAGAAAGTGCATTTTGACATACCGAAAAATATCAAAACAAATATCTAGTAGTAGCCGTTACTGTTTTTTCGTTTTTTCTTTTGTTTACTTTAAATATTTATCTGGAAGACATAATGGATTTGGTTTTAGAGCTTACCGTTTGATTTGTACAAAAAAAAATTAATTAAGGGTAATTTGGTTAGCGTTTACATTTTTTTTTCACCCATTCGAATCTGTTACGTGTACTCGGAATTCGGTTCTACGCGATTTGTCCGCTGCCAATTGATATTAATATTATTTTTGCACAAGATTTCAAGTAACACACTCCGCTGATGACTAAGTTGAGGTGGGTAATCACCCAGGTTTCACTCACTTAAAATGCAGCGTCGATGGAGGCCTCCTCGATGAGCGATGATGGTTTGCTGTATGTGGAGTTTTAAACCATTATGATTAGCAGATCAGAATAAAGTTGTGTTTCCTTAGACTCTTGGTTGCGCTGATTCTTTCCAGTATTACTTACTCGTTTCTTTATGGTTAAACTATCAAACAAAAATTCCAAGTGGTTCTCGAACGAAATGTTCCGTTTGCAGGTGGTATCCCGCTCCCAGGCAGGCGCTCTGCTAGCGCTTCGATGATTTCTGCTTCGAAGTCTGTAGAAGGCGAAGTACCCTTCACCACGTGCGTGTTTGGACTAGCATCACTGAATTGCACTTCCGATGACCATGACCACGGTCCCAAAGGCGGGTAACGTTTCGGTGGTGTCGATCGGGAGAAATGGGCTGGTGGGCGAGGGATATTCCGACTGTGTCCGGCTGGCTTGGGGTTCAAACCGTTGTCAAACCGGTTCACAGGAACGCAACAGGCGTTGGTAATGTTGATCGCCTATTCCTTATGGGTTTCAAACAGAGGCGTTTTGGCTTGCTGTACATTGAAAGGTGTTTACATATTGTTGCGCATCGATCTTAACCAAGCTTACCCTCGCAACTGTGAAAAACTATGACCGGGGTAAAAGAGTTGGTATCTATCAAAAATCTAAGCCAGGGTTTAAAACACCTGGGCTTTTCCTCGCTGTTTATTAGGTTTAGCGGAAAACTGTTTGTGGAGTTGCGATCAGCCGCGTGCGTATGTTACGCCGCAGACTTTTCGAGCACATTTTGTTCTCTCCCTTTCTCCTCAAAAAATGCCAGTTCTGGGTGGGAATAGGCGTGGATTTTGTGAATTCGGTGATAATGCTTAGCACAAGTCGGATATCTAAGATGACATTGGGTTAGAAATTCACATGGCTTTAGAACTCGTTGTACTGTACCTGAATATAACCCGAATAATTGACATGATTTTTGCCGAAAAAAAAAAGAAATGGTTGCTGCCGCCCTTTATAGCTTCTTAAACTCTTCAACGCTTCGCTCTCTTTAGTGTGCGAAAGCGTGCAATTTTGGGGCTGCCGCTACGCACAGTTGCTTTTGGCTGCTGCGATATTGATATATCGAATGTGTGATCGAGCGGCCTTATATGAAAATTCTATGTTTAATAGCCTTATAAGATTCGCTACACCACTGGATGATCGGCTGCGTAATAACACGGTGAATTACCTGAAAATAAATTCATTGGCTTGCCTTGGAAATCTTGCAGTACATACATGTCATTACCTATTTTTTTCCTCACTCTGGCTTTTACAAAAAGTGGACACAGCGTTTTGAAAATCTTTTTCACGAAGTTGCTTTGAGGAAAATTGCGCCAAAACACTTCTTGACCAACATCGTAATTAACTTCTCTAGACCTGAGATTATATTGCCGAGCGTTTTTTTTCATAGGCTCTGGTTATTCGTTCTTGCACCTGGTTTCTTAGCAATATCATTTAATAGTTCCTGGCTATTATGGCTATTCCCAACTTTCGCAATAATTGATAATAATTTAATTTTTCAAATTCGTCGGCTTTGAATTGGACTCCGTTGTCACTTACAATGATTTCTGGAACGCCATGCTCAAGAAATATGTGCCAACTTAAAAATTCCATTATGGGTGTAGTGGCGAATTTTTCCTATGAAATTGGGAAAAGGGGTCAATTAATCGCCCCGTCTACTTCGATGATATGGTCCTAACAGATCGATGTGAAAAGGTCTCCCTGATTCGGCCTCATTTCTAATTGGAGGTCGCAGGATAATATTTGGAGCCTTGGTGGTTTTACAAATTGCACTTTTCTCTATATAGTCTCTTACTTGTACCACCATGCCTGGCCAATAAAAATGCCGTCTAATAAGCTCTAAGGTTTTAGTCATTTATCCGTGAGCAGAGATTACACAGTCATGTGCTCGATAGATATTTTCTGAAGCCAGGTTTTGAGGAATCCAAAGTATCCACTCTTTCGATTTAAGAGAATCGAGGGGATTTTTCGACATTACTCGTATATATAAGTTAACACGCGCAGTTCCCATGAGCAGAATTTGCCGAGTTGCAAGCCATATCCGGTGGCCAACACGCGCAGCAAGGAAACTGCCGAATCCACTATTCAGGCGCCATCACCCCATCGCCTGATACCAGGTGCTGACCCGGCGCATTAGCGGCAGCGCAGGGAACATGCGCTCAGCGAATGATCGCTGGATACCAAGTGCTAACCTTGCATTTTGGTGACAGCGCTGCTAGCAGGCAAAGGCCTCAAGCTGTAGTCGGATCAGAACCTTAAGTTAGTCTAAGTTTGGTACTCCGCAGCCATAGCTGTGTTAAGGAAAACATTTATAAATTTATCTAACCCTTTGCCTAAACGGGCTTAGGAGTAATAAATAACCTTAAACAAAAATATAAAACAGTCTAAAAGTAATTGGCGCCCTAACGTGCAAATAAAGAAACCCATTTAAAAAAAAAAAAAAAAGAAAAGAAAATAATAAAGAAGTTAATAAAATAAAAAAAAAGAAGAGAAAAACGGAAGTTTAATCGAAAAAATCGCGCGAAGTTTTATTATACCAAACCCGGAAAATCGGACCCCTACCAAAGTAGGCAGATAATAAAAAAAAGTGTGAAAAAAGTCAACAGTCGCAGCCGCAGTCGCCGTCAGCAGTCGCAGTCACAGTTGACGTCAATAGTCGTTGCCAGCGCACCTTTTCACCCCTCGCCCCACACGAGGGATAGCGATCGTGAGCAGCAGTCACTGCCTGCAACCAGCCCCCTCGCCCCGCACGAGGGATAGCAATCGTCAGCAGCAGCCGCCGCCAGCAACCAGCCCCCTCGCCCCGCTCGAGGGATAGCAATCGTCAGCAGCAGCCGCCGCCAGCAACCAGCCCCCTCGCCCCGCTCGAGGGATCGGAATACAAAAAGCTGCACTAACAAAAATGTAAGTAGGCTGTTTCTGTCATTCGCAAAATTTTCAGTAGAAAACTTAAATAAATATAAAATATGAATAAATGTCTGTGAGTACAATTCTGCAGGTAGAAAAAAAAAAAAAAAAAAAAACTTAAAGTTTAAAGAAAAATCTTTAGAATTTTCTGTTGTCTGTCTGCACTGAGAGAAATTATTTTTTCCCTAATTAAATATATTTATTTAAAAATATAGTAAAATAAATAAAGCAATTGTAAGAACTGCACTGAGAATATTTTTACTCCTCTTGAAATTAATATTACTCAAGATTCCTTTAAATAATTAAACGATCCAAATACATTTCTTACCTTAAAAGGCATAGCAATTTGTTTATTATAAAAAAAAACTTTTTTTTTTTGTTTTTACCCGAAATTATTAGACGGGTTTTTCTCGAAAATTAAAAAGGAAGATCTAACTCATGTACAGAAACGACGACCCTAGCTCGTCGGAGGATGAAATAATAGAAGAATATAAGCGGTTATTAACAAGCAAAGTAAATAAGGAGAAATGAAACCAAGAAGAGGCCTGCACCCCATCGACCAGCAGAAGTCAAATTATATTAAAAAAAAGTGTTCTTGAAAGTCCTGAACGGATAGAGACCCATTCGCAAGACATGCAGGCTGAACAAATCGCGAACATGGAGGCGGCAATAAACGCGGCCTTAGAAAGACAGCAAAGGCTGTTCGATGAAAAATTAGGCACCATCATAGGAGAATTGGATAGGCTAAAAGTAAGAGCCCCTAAAGTCGAGACATTTAGGGAAATCGTTATCACACCAGGGGTAGAGTGTAATGAGCCCCTAGACATTATTAAGTAGGTTCCCGAGTTTGATGGGAAACAAGAGTCGTACTTATCCTGGAGACAGGCAGCCATTGCGGCCTATAAGGTATTTGAGCCATATAATGGCAGCAGTCGGCATTATCAGGCAGTGGCTATTCTAAAAAATAAAGTTAGAGGCCCGGCTGCAGCTGTATTAGCTTCGTTTAATACAGTGCTAAACTTTCACGCCATCTTGGCACGCCTCGATTTCACATACGCGGACAAAACTCCAACGCATGTGATTCAGCAAGAACTGAGCCTGTCAAGGCAAGGAGATCTACCACTTCTCAAATACTACGATGAGGTGGAGAAAAAATTAACACTCCTAACAAGTAAAATAGTAATGACACATAATGCATCCTCAGCGTCAGTATTAAATGAGAAATTTATGGAAGATGCGCTTCATGCGTTCATTTCCGGCTTAAAAAAATCATTAAAAGAAGCTGTTTTCCCAGCGCAACCGCGGGATTTACCAACAGCATTAGCTCTAGCCCAAGAGGCGGACAGTTTCGCCCGACATGCCGAGGAAAAATTCCTCACACCAGTCTTATCCCTCTAATCATGAACAAAATCAAAATACTGGGGCAATAAAAAAAAACCCTCACTTCACAAAAAATCAAAACTGGAGTAATAATAAAGCTCCCTCTTTTAAGTAAAACCAAGCCATTTTTTAGGAAATAGTCAGGTCAGGCCCCCACCGGAGCCGAAGGAGGTTGATACTCTCTCGCAATTCAAACAATCCACAAATTGGCGAAAAGGGCAGTCCACAAGGAGCCATCAGAAAATTAACTACCTTCCAGAGGAAAAACTCACGGGGGAAGAATACGATTCCGTCGCCCAGGCGTACGCTACGGAGATTGAAGATGATTTGGATACAGATGATACTTGCAATTTTTTAGAATAAAATCCCTGCTCCCGTATATTACACGAAGGCTAGCAGGGCGGGAAGTTAAACTGTTAATTGATACCGGAACTTCAAAAAATTATATTGCACCCCTCCCGATGCTGAAAGGCGTCGTGAATGTAGAAACCCCGTTTAGTGTTAAGTCAATTCACGGCCACAAACAAATTACAAAAAAGTGCTTCTTTTCAATTTTTCAAGTTAATTCTCATTTCTTTCTATTAAATGCTCTTAAAGGATTCGACGGGATAATCGGGCTCGATTTATTTAAACAGGTAAATGCGAAACTCGATTTCACAAAAAATATATTGCAAGCTGGCAATACAACAGAAAAGCTTCAATTCACAAAATCAGAAAACGTTAATTTCATTAACATTGATGATGAAAGTGTCCCACATGCAATAAAACCCGTTTTCGACAATATGATTAAAAAAAATGCTCAAGCCTTCGCTGACCCAGACGAAGCTCTACCTTTTAACATAAACACAATTGCCACAATAAAAACAGATGGGGAACCGGTGTACTCCAAGTCGTACCCACACCCCATGGGCGTGACAGAATTTGTGAACGCAGAGGTTTAACAACTTCTAGCGGACGGCATCATAAGGCCATCTAGATCACCCTACAACAATCCAACTTGGGTCGTGGACAAAAAGGGCACCGACCAAAACGGGTTGAAAAAGAAGCGATTAGTTATTGATTTCAGAAAATTAAACCAAAAAACAGTTGACGATAGGTATCCTATCCCCGCGATTTCTACCATATTGTCGAATATGGGCAAATCTAAATTTTTTACAACACTTGATCTTAAATCAGGTTTCCACCAGATAGAACTAGCGGAAAAAGATAGGGAAAAAAACGGCTTTCTCAATAAATAACGGTAAATATGAATTTTGTAGATTACCGTTCGGCCTAAAAAATGCTCCGAGCATTTTTCAAAGGGCTATTGATGATGTTTAACGGGAAAAAATTTCAAAAACATGCTATGTGCCTACAAAATGCTCCGAGCATTTTTCAAAGGGCTATTGATGATGTTTAACGGGAAAAAATTTCAAAAACATGCTATGTGTATGTTGATGATGTAATCATTTTTTCCCAGACAAAGGAGGACCACGTTAATGATATTCACTGGGTTCTCGAGAAACTCTTAGAGGCAGGTATGAGAGTGTCCCAAGAAAAATCAAAGTTTTTAAAAAAAAACACGTTGAATATTTGGGATTTATAGTATCAGAAGGGGGCTTGCGAACCTCACCTGAAAAAGTCAAGGCTATCAAGGAATTTCCTCTACCAAAAACCCTCTTCAATCTCCGCTCCTTTTTGGGGTTAGCGAGTTATTATAGATGCTTTATTAAAGGTTTTGCATCAATAGTAGGACCCCTTACAGGAATACTAAAAAGAAAAAATGGAAAAGTAAGCAAGTATCAATCGAGGAAAATTGATATTGAAATGAATAACAACAGAAGGAAGCATATCATAAGTTAAGAGAAATCTTAGCATCAGAAGATGTCCTACTGTCATACCCTGACTTTACGAAGCCGTTTGATTTAACAACAGACGCTTCAGGTCTCGGTCTAGGGGCGGTACTATCCCAAGGGGGACGCCCTATTACCATGATATCTCGCACGGTACGTGATAACGAAAAAAACTTGGCAACAAACGAACGTGAGTTACTTGCCATAGTCCGGGTCCCTAAAAAACCTCCGCAACTACTTATACGGAGTAAAAGACTTACGCATTTATACTGACCACCAGCCGTTAAAATTCGCTGTATCGGATAAAAATCCCAATGCGAAACTAAAACGCTGGAAAGGAATTATAGACGATCACGGAGCTAAGATAATTTATAAACCAGGCAAGGAAAACCTTGTAGCAGACGCATTGTCTCGCCAAAATATAAACGTCTTACAAGACACACCGGAATCGGACGCGGCTACGATACATAGCGAGGAATCGCTTTGTTACACTATTGACACGACCGACAACCCGGTTAATTGCTTCCGAAATCAAATTATAATTGAGGAAGGAGACAGTTCATCTGTAGACAACTTTATTTTATTCAAAAACAAAATGAGACACATAATAAAGTTCTCGGACCGCAATAGCCTGATTAATACAATTCAAGATGTAATAAACCCAGAGGTAGTAAATGCGATACATTGCTCTCTCCCCGTCTTAGCTTTTATTCAGCATAGGATAATCGAGTTATTCCCAGGTACAACATTTAAATACTCAAAAAACTTTGTGCAGGACATAACAGATAAAACCGAACAAAAGGAAATCATAATTACTGAGCATAATAGAGCCCACCGTGCCGCTCAGGAAAATGTAAAACAAATTTTACGAGACTATTTTTTTTCAAAAAATGCTAAGGCTATCATCGGAGGTTACATTAAATTCCATGGCCAAGTATAACCGCCACCCCACCAAACAGACGGTCGGCCAATCACCAATACCCTCTTGCGCAGGGGAAATCCTTCATATCGACATATTTTCAACGGACGGAAACCTTTTTCTCACATGCATCGACAAATTTTCCAAATTCGCTATAGTACAAAAGATAGCCTCAAGGGCCATCGTTGATGTAAAAGCTCCAATTTTAAACGTAGTAAATTTTTTTCCGAATACAAAAACTATTTTCTGTGACAACGAGAGGTCACTTAACTCCGAAACGATAAAATCAATTTTACTTAATAATTTTAATATTAGCATCTCAAATGCACGCCCCCTGCACAGCATTTCAAATGGTCAGGTGGAAAGATTCCATAGCACTCTCGCAGAAATAGCTAGGTGCCTCAAACTGGAAATTAAATTAAACGACACTACTGAAATCATTTTACTGGCAACCAACAGATACAATAAAACCATTCACACAGTAACAAACAGGAAACCAATAGAATTGATACATTCCACACCCACAGAAGTTGAGAAAGAAATCCAAGAAAAAATCCAACAGGCACAGGATAAGTCTCTTGACTATGTGTGAACAAGGACAGAATCCGTAAGAAGTATCAGGTGGGAGACAAGGTGTTCCTAAAGGCAAATAAACGCTTGGGAAATAAACTCTCACCTTTGTGCCCAGAAGAAACCATTGAGGCTGACCTGGGGACCACGGTTCTCATTAAAGGGAGGGTGGTCCATAAGGACAATTTACGATAGGCTTAAGAAACACTTTTTACTACTTACACTAACAGTTGCCATGACGAACGCGACAGTAAAACTTAACAATTATACGAACGCGGACTACATCCCCATAGTAGACGGTGACATTGTAATTTGGGATAGCTACGGATACCTACGACATATGTTAATACCTGCAAATGCTCTCTAACATAATCAGACACTACAAACACATCATCTTAATATCCGAAAACGCAGTGCTTAGGATCTGGCGGTATTAGTTTATCCATAAGCCTGCACATGGTTTGTGGCGCGTTTCATAAGCCGAAAGGCATCGACATGAACTGGTCGTTCCGGTATAGTGAAGGATGTAATAGGTCGCGATTCCTTAACTAACTCAATCTGCCATTAGGCATCTTTTAGGTCGATCTTTGATAATATATATGCTTTCGGTAACCTAGAAAAAATGTCCTAAATGTTCGGGAGGGCATATGCATCTTTAGTTGTTAAATCATTAATCCTCCTCGCATCCAGGCAAACACGAACTTTTCCGCGCTTTATCACTACTCGCATGGGTCGACTTGCGGATTTTTCGACTTTTTGACTCCTAAAATAACTCCCTTGTCAATAGACGGAAGTTTTGTACCTTTCATACACCATTATAAAACCAATAACTGGATGTCCTGTGCCGTCTGCTGTTTTAAACTGACTTTTAATGGTTTTGAATCTGGGGTACCGTTTCCAATCCATTTTGGCCAAATCTGCTCTCTGAGCTTATTGTAGTTTCGCCAGCGGTCGAAATACGACGGTTGTGCGCAGCTACCTTTTTATACCCTTGCAGAGGGTATTATAATTTCAGTCAGAAGTTTGCAACGCAGTGAAGGAGACATTTCCTACCCTATAAAGTATATATATATTCTTGATCAGTATCACTAGGCGAGTCGATCTAGCCATGTCCGTCTGTCCGTCTGTCAGTCTGTCCGTCTGTCCGTCCTTTTCTACGCAAACTAGTCACTCAGTTTTAAAGCTATCTGAATGAAACTTTCCCAAAATTTGTCTTTCTATTGCAGGTAGTATATAAGTCGGAACGAGCCAGATCGGACGACTATAGCATATAGCTCCCATAGGAACAATCGGAAAAAAATACAAAAAAATTATAACTTTGCTGTTTTTTATTTTTTTTTAGTTCTTCGACATATAGTAATGGTTAAATATTTTAGAATTATGTTTTAAATTTTATCAAAATCGGGCGACTATATCATATAGCTCCCATAGAATAATATCAAATAATTGAGCTTCAAATCATCATAGCTTCAATGTTTTTAAACATATACGCAAGTAAATCATAATTTTAATGTTTTCAAAAATATTTAATTCTTGCAATAGCTGCAAGGGTACAGGGTTGCCCATATTCGACGGACCCATGTTTTTTTTTTTTAAATCAAAGAAAAAAATAAAAATTTGGCGGTTGGCAATCTTAATCATTTAATTTGTTCCAAGTAGATTTGTTTACATCAATTTTTGAATATGATATCTTTCAAATGGCCGCCTCTGGCGTTGATGGCGTATTGTGCCCTTTTTGCAGCATTTTCCATCGTTTTCGCCAACATTTCGGCCGGAATAGCGGCTATTTCTTCACGAATGTTGTCCTTGAGCTCTTCTAGGGTCCTTGGCTTGTTAACGTAAACCTTTGACTTCAAATATCCCCACAAGAATAAGTCAGGCGGCGTCAAATCGGGCGAACGCGGTAGCCAGTCCAAATCACCACTTTTCGACATCAAACGGCCCGGAAACAATTTCTTCAGAAAATCGATTGTTATGCGACTTGTGTGCGGTGGAGCGCCGTCTTGTTGAAACCAGAACTGCCTCATACGCTTTCGACGAATAATTGGCATCACAAAATTGGTCATCATGTCGCGATAACGCTCCTGGTTGATGGTAACAGCATGGCCATTTTCATTTTGGAAGAAAAACGGCCCAATTACCGTTTGAATTTTGTACGGGAACAAATGCAAATCAACGCGAATAATCCGTTGTAAAGTGGACCGAGCCATGCCCAACTACTGAGAACGGTGTTTTTGGGATGTTCTTGGGGACCTCTCAACACTGGCTCGTACGGCAGCGATATTCTCGTCCGATCGCCTTGGTCGACTTTTATTTGGCCTCTTCGGATTAGAAAGAGCCTCACCAGTCGTAAATTTTTCGTATAAACGCTTAATGGTGTTCTTAGAAGACGCACTTTTCACATTTTTTAATTTTTTAAAAGCACGTTGAGTTTTCACAATTGATTTGTTCTGTTGAATGTAAATTTCAACTATTTCAGAGCGCTCGCGTGGCGTGTATTGTTCCATGGTAAAAATCTGCTTGGACTGACGCTTCAAACGCGGTATGTCATTAAGCGATCTGGCATCTCTGTCAAAAGTTATGGCGTCGTCAGATGGGTCCGTCGAATATGGGCAACCCTGTATATGAACTTCGGCTTGCCGAAGTTTGCTTCCTTTCTTGTTACGTATCGGTATTTGTTGTTAATTTGAATTTTTTAGTGAAAGACTGGTTAAATTGAATTTCTAAGTTGGGGAGTTCTCACTACTGTTAACCAAAACGGATTCTTTGGCAATAAGAAAATTATCTATTTCCGATTCGAGAATTCGAATGGTCTCTTGCGAGTTTTTATTTCGCGATTTTGGATTGACAAGTGGTGCAGTTTGGATTGTAAATGTAAAATTGTAAACTAAGCTCCGCAGCCATGGCAGAAAACTGTGCGAGCTTGAAGACACGCATCCCAGCAATGCCCCTCTTAATCGCAGAGCCAACAAATGGGTTTTCTCTGCATTTTGGATATAAAGTCGACTCCTAAAAGATTGATGCATTCCCCTACTTCCTGGATTTTGGACACTATCTTTTTGTAACCCCTATCCAGAGATGATTTTTGACTAACACAAATTTTATTTTCTTCCATTAGAAAGTTTTCTCGCATATGTACCATTTGCCTAAGTTGCCCAATCGATCTGATATCCTCATATAAAAAAAGGTGTCGTATTTCCATTCGTTAGTTTCTGATCAACTTACGTAGCAGTTGTCCTTCCGTCAAAACTTTCACCCTTCAGTTGCTTTCGTGCACGCATTTCTTCTTCAATTTCTTCGTCCATGTGATAATTCTTAAATTGTCGTTTAAGCGCGCAACAGAAACTAAGCCATTCAATGTGGTTAACTTCCTTGCGTTACTGCCAATACCAATCTTTTGATCTACCTACTAATAACAAATTTAGATTTTTACACACGGGCTTGTAGTCATTTTTAAGACCGTCGAATGTACAGGACCGTAATCTATACTATTCTATTCTTCTACTAACATTCCATTTTGAGACCCATCAAACTTCAGGTTCCAACTTTGAATCAGGTGCGCAACTGTATCTGGACTTAGTCTGCATGACTGCTGTGTTGGCACTCTATCCTGGTTGTCCGGCGTTATATTTTTATTATGTCTTGTTACCTCGTTTTGTTCTCAAATATGCAGGAACTAATCACGCGAGCTATGTCTTTGGAATGAGAGTTCGGACTTTTTTCGTTCGTTACGTCAATTTTCTCTAATAAAAATTCATAATTGATTTCCATCTTATTAGAAGCGTTAGCCTCTGGTAACATTTGTCCCTGATTTGCCTGATTGACTATTGGAAGCTTACTGCCCCTAACTTTCTACCATTTCCTCTAAGTCGGCCTACTGGTGCTGGCGGTCTAAATTGCGGATCACTTTTCTGATACCCTTTGGAATTGGAATCGTTAGTATTGTCTATTTTATCATGTTCTAGTTGTTCTGCCGAACCAACGTGAATTTTTCAAGTTGTTTCCTCTCAACAAGAGAAGTTTTTGGGGTATTATATGTATTTACAGAGTTGTGTAAAGTAATAGAGAACGGAACAAAAATTTTAATAAGGAAAAGAGAAAAAAAAACCTTTGAACTTTTGAATTTCTTTCTATTTTCGGCAAGCCAGTGATCAATGTATCCATATTATATTCATTTACTTTTTGTTCCTGAAGCATCATTTCTATTGATGAGCGCTTATCATTCGTACGATTCGGAGTTAAGACACTCTTTTCGCCATCAGTTTAATAGCTCTCTCCCTAAAGAATATCTACGCTTGCGGCTTACTGCTATTGTTTAATGGTAGCAAACCCTGCAAGTAAATTCAATAGCTTAGCATACGAGCGAGCTAGGCTGCAATCACTTAAAAGCACAACCGATCTGTTATGGTCAATATTTTGACTTGAATCCTCAAAAATTTGATTCCTGTTATCGACCGGTGGCTTCGCATGACCTAAGTACGTGCGCGGTGTAGAAAAAAGGAAAAAATACAATCGTTGTACTGTACCTGAATATAACCCGAATAATTGACATGATTTTTGGCGAACAAAAAAAGGAAATGGTTGCCGCCGCCTTTTATAGTTTCTTAAACTCTTCAACGCTTCGTTCTCATTAGTGTGCGAAAGCGTGCAATTTTGGGGCTGCCGCTACGCACAGTTGCATTTGGCTGCTACGATATTGATATATCGAATGTGTTATCGAGCGGCTTATTTGAAAATTCTATGTTTTATCGCCTTATAAAGTTGCCTACACTTGATATCACTTCTGAACGACTGATCTTACTTAATGATTGTGTTATCAATAATGCAGAATGCGATATTGAGAATCTTACACTCATATCAAAATGGGGGTTTGATGGCAACTCGGCTCATAGCTCTTACAAGCAAGCTGTTTGCGCACTTGGCGCTTTTATTTGAAGTCACTAGTTGTAGGGCGAGAGCGGGAGCCAATAAAGCTTTTGTCCGTTCGCTCTTGCGAATTCGCCCCGTTGCTCGCCACCGTACCATAAGTTAGGTTCTAAGAGAATTTATTGGAATATTAAATTTAGTGATATTTTGAACATCATCGTAACCACTCCCTTTCGTCGCATTTTCGCACAAGTTTTCCACAAGTTATCGCAAATAAATTATCTCGAATCCTACTGCAGTCGAAAGTGTTCTTAATAGAAAACAGCATTAAATTTTCATGGTGACCACGACGTGATCGCAGTAGTGTTCGTGAGTTGTATCAATGCTTTTCGGTAAAAAACTATAACAATACCAACAACTCACAAAACCTATTTATTCGTGTCAGTTCGGCCAAAAAATTAAATTCACCAAAATTTCTCCGCTGGAAATTTTCTGCCGTTTCCTGCGTTGCCCAAGACGTTTCTTCCGCCGCTGCAATTTTAATTGCTTAATTTGCTGCTGCTTCCAAATGGATGTAAAAAAGGAAATTGCAATTATCGAGTCGGCCAACCAGGTATAGAGTGCTAAAAGTTGAAAGTTAATCTGTGGCGTCTTGTAAATTGTGTTTTGGCTCATCTTTTGGTATTCTTACCAAGAAATAAAAATTTGCATGTACTTACAACCAAAATTCTGAAATAAACATAATATTTAGAATTATATGTGAATCGCTTTGGCCCATAAACAAGCAAATAAAATACCCGACGTCAACCCAATTAGTGCGAACTTAATTCCCCCAATTTTCGTCGTAGTGAGCACCAATTTAGGGTATAAATAAAACAGCTGGAAAAATGTGCAATTTGTGAAAAGTGTAGTTCTCAAAAATTAGCGGCAAAAATTTTCGCCGCAGTTTGTCTGAACATTTTTCCAGGCTTTTCAGAATTTTCCCGCGCTTTTCCCATTTGTCCGTGCTTTTCATAATTTTTGCGCGCCTTTCGGCATCAGGCTTATATTTTCGTTGCCCTTAGTTATCGGTCAGTGTATCATTCTCCGTTAGCATTTGCGCTACCCGTACACATACACACGGACACCGACACTGCTGCCGCTATTTCGAGCTATCCTTGGTCGTTTTCGTTCTCGATTGCTGCAGCAGTGCAATTTTCGGTCTGCTTAAACGTTTGTTCGTTTTTTTCGGTACGCTTAAGCTTGAACGTTAGCTCCCCTACACTGCGTGCGACCGGCATATTACTGCCGCAGGGTTTATATAAAAATATAAAAACCGTATTTAAATATTTTTTGCTGAACTTCACTCGGCACTTAGCTCCCCTACACTGCGTGCGATCGGTATATTACTCGTTGATTTTTTTTAATATTTAACAAAATAATAATTTTAATAAAAATAAATATTTAACACCTCTTCGATACTAACAAAATAAATACAAATACACGCAATGGCAACCAAGGATTTCGAAGAGCTTAAGCACCAACGAAATGTTTGCACGAAAAGTATTATCCGAACGTATCGCCATTTAAAAGAAGCTAAATTTTCTGTGAATCTGATGGAGCTTGAGTGTCGATAAGAGATTCTAAATACGCACATTGAAAATGCTTCACTTTTGCAAAACAAAATTGAAGTGAAAGATACAAAAGATGTATACCGCGAAGAGTTGGAAGAGAGGGGCGTAATGACAAAGTCATAGCTGATTTCGATTTTAAAAAAATGCAAACAAAATAATATCGAGAAATACACTCCGCCAGCAAATCGCCCGCCTCAATGCCGCCGCGCGTTGCTCTCCCTAATTTTTGCGGAAAACACTCCGAATTTAAAAATTTTATAAGCCTTTTCGAAACTTTCGTTGACAAAGACGAAACCTTACACGATATTGAAAAATTCAATCATTTAATTTCGTGTTTAGCTGGAGACGCTTCAGGAACAGTTGGGGCCTTTAAAGTCACTGCGGAAAATTATCTCAAAGCCCTTGCTAGCCTGAAGCGGGTGTACGATAATGATTGTCTTATTTTTTTTGACAACATATCGACACTGTTTAATTTACAAAAAAATTTCCCAGCCTTCAGCTACAGCATTGGAAACCCTCATCGACACAGCCTTGTCTATTGGGGATGATAGACGCATTACTAATGCTATTTTAATACATCTGGTAATGAGCAAGGTCGATGCCGAAACTAAAAGAAAATGGGAAGAACAGTTAGATTATACTTCGCTTCCACTTTGGAGCGAATGTGAGGCGGCCCTCAACAGGCGATACCAACACATGGTAGCAGAAGAGGCTTCCAAGCCCAAAACTGTTCAGCAGACCCAATCTAACCCTAAGAAGAATGGAAATAGGAGTTTTTCGTATGTCGCTGCCAGGAACGACTCTGTTCAATGCGTGTATTGCAACTCAGCTGAACATCAGATTGGAAACTGCGCTTCCTTCACAGCCCTAACAGTTCAGCAAAGATTCGATTTCGCTAAAAGAGCACTCTGATGCATTAACTGCTTAAGAAAGGGGCACACGGTCAAAAAATTCAAATCGAACAGATGCAGAGTGCGCTATTCCTAACATCACACGTTGCTACATTTATATTCTCTAAACACAAATCTTGCGTTGCCACCCCCTTCGCAACCCACGCTCAGGCAGGAGTCTCCATCCACTTCGCATGTTTTGCAGGCGACTGCATCGGATCGAATCATTCTTGCAACTGCTGTTGTTCTGCGTTCAAACCAAAAGTGGCAAGAATGTCGACTCTGGTTCACAAATACCTTTTGTGACCGATGAGCTCGCTCAGAGGCTCAAAATTACAAGAGAGGACGTGTGCATCAGCTTGCGAGGCATTGGTAAAACTAATGCCCATGCCACAAAAAAAATACACACGATTGTAAAGTCGCGAGTAGGGAACAGCCAGTTGTCGTCCGATTTGTGGATCATCAAAAATATTTCTGGTTATCATCCGGATCAAGAGGTGAACACCAGCAGGTGGAGGGTGTCTGAAAATATTTAGTTAGCAGATCCATCCTTCTTCAAGTCCCAAAAAATAGATATGCTTATCGGCGCTGATACGTTCTTTGAACTTTTATATATTGGCCAGATAAAGCAGGGGCCTGAACTCCCCATCTTACAAAAGACAGTTCTCGGATAGTGTCAGGGAGATGTGCCTCTGAAAATAATTTAAAGGCTGAAAAAATGGTACATCTCAGCTGCCAGGAGGAAGCTTTGGAGTCAATTGTTACAACCCTGCAGAAATTTTGGTCTGTGGAGGACTTGCCGTCCAAGGCTAAATTCCATACTCTTGAGCAACAACTCTGTCAACAACACTTTGAGAAAAGTACTCAAAGATTGTTGTCCGGTAGATTTTCGGTTCGTTTGTCGTTCAAATCCGACCCAAATACTCGTGGTTCGTCATACAAAGTTGCGAAACGTAGATTTTTGTCGATAGAAAGAAAATTGTGAAAGGACCCTTCGCCGAGGAAGATGTATCTTGAATTCATGGAGGAATATGTTTTAACGGGCCACATATACTCCACCAATGACAAAATTCCGAATACTCCGCACTATTTCATTCCGCACCAAAGCGTTCTACGGCCACAAAGTACTTCAACTAAGTGGACAAGAGTTTTGGATGCATCGAGCCGTACTTCCACGCAGGTAGCGTTGAATGACATCTTGATGGTAAGCTCAACTATCCAAGAGGAGCTGTACTCGACATCTTGATGGTAGGCTTAGAATGTTTGCCATTGTGGCTGACGTCAAAAATATGTATCGCCATGTGATGGTGGACGAAGCTGTCCGAAACTTTCTGCTCATAGTATGGAGACGAGATCCTTCCGAGTCCCTTAAAATCTTTAAGTTAAACAGAGTTACATATGGAACTTCGCCAGCACCCTTTCTGGTGATGCTGTGTTTAATGCCGCTAGGAGAGATGGCGAAATAAGTTTATCCAAACGCCGCCAAAGTTATTCAGAATTGAATTATTATTGTTATTGAATGCTCCTATCCCGTACGAAGCCGAATTCCCGTTGTTGCATGCGCTGCTTTCGCTGCAAGCCGTAACTTTTGAAGCATATTATGGGAAACTTGCCAGCAGTTAGACTTCGAGCTCTCCGCCCGTTCAATATCGTTTCGCATTAAAAAAAGGATGCGAGATTGCGTTCATACCGCCCAGAGCACCGCAATTCGGCTGACTATGGGAGGCAGGTGTGAAGTCTGCAAAGCACCGGTTTTTTCGGACGGTAGGCCAAGACCTCTTAATCGCGGGGGAGCTCGGAACTCTCCTCACCAGCGTGAAGGCCGTGCTCAACTCCAGGCTCCTCGGAGCTCTAAGCAGCGACCCGAAGTATCGGCGATCAGTCCACCGACCGGCCCTGTTGCCCGTTCTGGGCTGAAAGACGTCGTCCCTTCAGAGGGGCGGTATCTGCGCACTTGGCGCGTTTATTTTAATTAAAGTCACTCGTTGTAGGGCGAGAGCGGGAGCCAATAAAGCTTTCGTCCGTTCGCTCTTGCACGTTCACCCCGCCTCTCGCCACCGTACCATAAGTTAGGTTCAAAGAGAATTTATTGGAATATTAAATTTAGTGATCTTTTGAACTTCATCGTAACCACTCCCTTTCGTCGCATTTTCGCACAAGTTTTCCACAAGTTATCGCAAATAAATTATTTCGAATCCTACGGCTGTCACAAGTTTCGCGTTTGTTAATACAAAATAGTATTGGATTTTCACAAGCCTTTTATGGTCCTGAACGAAGCGATTCCTCAGTATTGATAAAATCAATTGTACCCTTAATACTTGTGTGCAAGAGCAAGGTGCTTTGGCAAAAATCCACGACTATTGTCTAAAAGGTTTTTTCACAAGAAGTAGAAGATAAAGTAATGTCTTAGATTGAACACCTAACATTGTCAAAAGTATCTTTTGGAGATAGGCATCTAGAGGTCAAACATGAGTTGATTCTAACAATAATAGATGGAATGGTTAGCAATGCCAAAAAGAAAACCATTTCGACGGAAAAATGTTATTTTTGTGGTTCCACCAGCAAAGATTTCAATGATACTGATCAGATGAAAAACATGACAATTGTTACTGAAAACTTACATTATGGGATTTCAGTATTACATGGCTGGATTTAATTTTTTGAGTGCCTCTTGCATTTGTCGAATAAATTGCCTATAAAAAATGGCAATCAAGATCGGAAGAGAATAAAAATAATGTTCAGCAGACCAAATAAAAATACAAATAATGTTTAGGTATGAGACGGGGTTAATAAAACTAGTTTACAGTCGAAATACGCCAAAGACTCTGGTACAAATTTCTGATAGAGTATGAAATCTAGATTAGCATACAAATTTTTAACGTTTTTGTCAGATGTCTTTTTATTTTATCTTGAGTTGGGACCAACCGATCTGGGTGCATTTTAATACCAATAAACCAATCTTTAACATTGTCATAGTGAATAGTTGGATTGGATAAGTCCTTTGTCTGTAAGAGCTCGACAAACAGAAACTTTTTGAACATTTTGGGCATTTAAACGAATGCTATACCCTTCAAAACCCGAAAAAAATCAGTCAAAAAATCGTTACAGTTTCAAACTTAAATTGGTATCCGACAAGCTAATCATGCCAGAAATTCATTGGAAATTAGATTTCTTGTGAATTTTAAAAGTTAAGACTTAATTTGAAAAATATCTCAGTAGGCCTAGCGCTTACAGGACTGTTAAATGTAGGCAGTGTTGGCAGTTGTCGGTTTAAAAAGAAGCTGAACTATACTTATTAAAAACAGAAAGCCTCGAACATTTGATGATGAGACAAAAAAAAGTTACGTTACCGAATCCTGAGAACCCTGGGACACCAAAGAAAATTTGCAAGACTTGTCGTTTGTTCCTAACTAAATGGAGTAAAGGCCAAAGGTAAACTTTTATTTTGTATACCTTATGTCTATCTGTGCTCTTGTTTTAGCCGGGATTTAAAGTTCGACACTCCAATAGACCAATCTTTAACATTGTCATACTGAATAGTTGGATTGGATAAGTCTGTAAGAGCTCGACAAATACAAAACGTTAAGCACCAAATTTGAATAATATCGCAGTAGGCTTATGACCTGTAAACTGTAAACAGTGTTCTCAGATAAAAAAAAGAAGAAGAAATAAAGTTGAACAAATAAATATTTTGTATAAAGCAATTGAGTGTGTAAAGATAATATAATTAAACAAAGGCAAAATCAGTAGCAAATTACTTTCGAGAATGATACAAAACTTGCTACAAGTTACCAGTAACCAGTGAAGCTACCAGTAACCAGTGAAACAACGTGAATGAGCAAGTAAATCCGTGCGGAGTCATCAAGGAAACAAGATCGCTACGTCGAGACTTGCGGGACTTAGAGGTAAAGTCGCCGAATTGAGACACAGGTAGCTGAGGTCCCGGCGTGTCCGACAGAGTTGAACAAATAGAGTCCTTCGACGAAGAACCGTGGGCTCAGAAGGAAAGTGGTCTTGAACTGACTACAAGGACTGCATTGACGAACTCCGGCGTACGCCTGATCGTCCTGCAGGAATTGTACAAGGTCCTGGTGCGACTAGCCCGGAAAAACGCGCGTTTGTTCAGCTAGTGTCTCGAAAGGCGTATGCTTGAGAGCACAGCAGTTCACAGCTAGAGTTCCAGAACGGCAGCTTACCGAATCGTGAGCGCTACGCCAACAAGGAGCGGAGCTAGTCGAGACATCCGAGACAACAAGGGCATCCCTAAGCATCAGATACGTAAAATTCTAAAGCCTGCGGCAGAGAGGGTAGGGTTGAAGCGTTCGTCTAGAGCCTGGCGTTTGACCCAGGGACTGCGTTGGCGGCTTCCGGCGTACGCCTGAACCGACAGGTAGAAACTGAGCCGACGTCCGGTGCGACCGGCCGGGACAGAGCAAGGGACAGGAGGCTGCGGCTGCGAAAGGCGTACGTCTTGAGAGCACAGTGCCTGTTCTCTCTAGTCTGGAAACGGTGACGCATCCCTAAGCCCTATAACCCCGCCGAGCCAAAGGCAACAGAAGGCATAGCGAGCGAAATCGGCGAGGGAGACACCACTTCGCAGCGACCACAACCGAGCGCGACGTTCAACGTGGGAAGGAGCCGACGGCGGAGAATATGTCCCATTGTCAATACAAAACCCCGGCCGAAGGTCAAGTCGGCGAATAAAAGACCATTGTATATTCCCAATCTTTCTGTGCGTTTTCACTGATCAATAGGGCGGTCACGTTATATAAATTTGGTGGGTCGAACACTAACATCTTCTGAGCTAGCCGCACGACATTCGTAGCGATCGGATACACAAAGAAAATCAGGTCGTTACATCTGGCGCCCAACGTGATTGTCATGACAGTGAAAAAACAGCATTAAACAGAAATGGGGAAAAATTGGATCTATCTCCTCAAGAAAGAGGGCAGGTCGAACGACATGCGAAAAGCCCTTTCAGAGTATTACGAAAACACAAAACGACCCAGGAATGGCGGAAATTTGGGCTGAGCTGGAGGAAATCTACGACAAGCCAGGCTCAAGCGGCAAATTGCAAGTCCCAGACGCCGAACAGCTCATAGCTAGCCTGGACTAGGAGAGCAAAAAGGAAGCAGGAAGATCCAGGGGCACAAGTCAAGAGAGAAGACCAGAACAGCAAAGGTCTAGCGCACCAGACTATGCAAACGTCGCACGGCAAGTCAGGGAATGGTCTTTTAAGTTTGACGGCACGGAAAAACAGCTGGAGTTTCTGGAACAAGTAGAATGATCAGCGAACACATACGGTTTGAACCTGAACCTCATTTCCCGAGCCATGGGGAGGACATGGGGAGAGTTCAACGACAGTTTCCAACCCTATTTCCTGCCAAGGGGATTTTTCTCAAAGCACGCAGACCAGGTCAAGCAAAGGAAACAGAGTTTCAGAGAGTCATTCAAGGAATATATAATATGATCGACATGCAAACCATGATGAGATCACTTGGCTATTCACCAAAGGAAACTCTCGAGCTAATAAAGGAAAACTTCACGCCTGATCTGAGGATTTCCCTGAGAACGTACAAGAAAGACGCTCTGGAATCTCTAATGGGCCTGGCGGATGAGTATGAAGAACTCGAGAAAGAGCGAGAAGCATTTATTCATGAAAACAAATACTCGCGAAGCAAAGCCACAGTACCACAACAGGATACGTGTAGAAAGTGCAAAGAAGAAAGCGGACACCAAGCGAACATCGGTTGACCGAGCCAATGGACTCCAAACACCTACAACCACCAGAACACGTTATGGAGGCCACCTGCTACCAATCAGAGGCCACCCAGCGCAGCACCAAGAAACCACAAGTTTGGCGGTCACGGGCATTGGGCCAGAGGATGCCAAAACCAGCGGCTATTGTTCTGCTGGAATTGCGGCAAGGTTGGTGTTAGAAATGTAGAGTGCTGCCAGAGATCGGGAAATGGCCCGCGATACCAGTCGCAGAGAGGCGAGCAGGGGTCGCAAGGTGTTGTCTCTCCAAACTAACTGGCGAATTAATCGAAGAAGAGCAGCAGTTATCCGCAGCAGATTGGCCTAACCTCCCACAAAGCCACAATCGACACCGGAGCAACAGCGAGCTTTATAAGCGATGAGCTGGCGGATATACTGGCTGCCTATGGAAAGATTACAAAGACGAGAAGGCAAGTTAGGTTGGCAGATGGCAGGTGCAGCGGGATAAACACGCAGCTCGAGGTGGAGATCGAATTCGGCAATAAGCGATTGCCCATGAGCCTGCTGATCCTACCAGGAGTGGTAGACTCGCTGGTGCAAGGATGGAATTTCCTCACAGGAGTCGGCGCCGAAATAAGGTGTGCCGGACAAACAGTAGTGATCCCAGTAAGAAGAAGGCACAACGGGTGGTTACAGGAAAAATTGTCCGTGGCAGTGGTGCAAACCACCTCGGAGGAATGCGATGTTGAAAAATTCCTAGAGAAGGAGCTCGCGGAATTTCGAGCAATGAGTGGAACATCCAGCATAGCCGAGCACCGAATCACCATGAAGGACGACAAACCAATCAAACAGAGATACTACCCGAAAAATCCAAAGGTTCAAGGGGAAATCAATGCGAAAGTCAACGAGTTGCTGAAGAAGGGATGCATAGAACACTCGAGGAGTCCGTACAGCTCCTCGATAGTCATGGTGAAGAAAAAGACAGGTCAGTGGAGGCTTTGTGTCGACTTTATACAGATCAATGCCAAATCCATCAAAGATGCTTATCCGATGCCAAGGATAAATTACATATTGGACCAGTTGAGGGAGGCAAGGTACATAAGCAGTCTAGATTTGAAAGACGGCTACTGGCAAATTCCCCTAGAAGAAAATAGCAGGCCATTCACAGTGCCAGGAAAAGGACTTTTCCAATGGAAAGTAATGCCATTTTGCTCGCACTTCGCTTCGGCGACTTTCCAGAGAGCACTGGATCAGTTTTATGACCGGAGATGTCACCACACGCGTTTGCGTACCAAGACGACATCATCGTGATCGGACGCACACTGGAGGAACACAGAAGGAACCTGAGAGAAGTTTTCCGATGCCTAAAGCAGGCAAATCTCAGGTTATTGCAGCTATAGCCGAGTTGGAACCACCTAAAACCATCCGGGAACTGCGCCAATACTTAGGCGTAGCATCCTGGTACAGGCAATTCGTGCCCGATTTTGCTCGAATATTGAAATTATTAAATTATCTATTCCGGAAAGGCACGAAATGGACATAGACTACAGATCACCAGCAGGCATTCGATGAGGTAAAGGCAAGGCTAGTGGCCGATCCTGCGCTGGGATGCCCGGATTTCGATAAACCATTCGTTCTACAAACAGACGCAAGCGATTATGGTATAGGGGCAGTTCTGACACAGGAAACAGAAAGCGGAGAAAAGATCATTTCATATTCAAGCCGGACCCTGAATGGTGCAGAAAAGAACTATTCAACCAGCGAAAAAGAATGCCTGGCAATCGTGTGGGCGATCCGGAAGCTCAAACCATACTTGGAAGGATACCACTTCAAAGTGGGGACTGACCATATGGCGCTTAAATGGTTGAACAGCATCGAAAGTCCCTCAGGAAGGATAGCAAGGTGGGCCTTGGAGCTGCAGCAGTATGATTTTGAAATATCGTACAGGAAGGGGTAGCTTAACGTTGTCGCTGATGCACTGTCGAGACAGCCTCTGCCAGAAGACGTGGCAGCCTGGAAGCTCTGGGTCCCACGGGGGCTGAGGGAAACCGTCCTGAAGGAAAATCACGACTCACCAGCCGCTGGACACGTGGGAAGTCGCAAAACAATTGCAAGGCTGGCGGCTCGATGCATAGGGACGCCCGAGCACACGTACGAAAATGAAAGACATGCCTTAAATATAAACCTAATGCAGGCAGCTGGGAAGATGCTGACGCAGATACCGGAAGAGCCATGGGCAACAGTATGCGCAGACTTTGTCGGACCATTGCCAAGATCAAAGCATGGTAACCAGATGCTGTTAGTGCTGATAGATAGATTTTCAAAGTGGACAGAATTGGTGCCACTTCGAACGGCAACGGCAGAAACATTTCAAAAGGCGTACCGAGGAAGAATTATTGCTAGGTTCGGAGCCCCAAAGGTGGTAATAACGGACAATGGAGAGTAGTTTGCCAGCTGAGCATTAAAGAAATTCCTCAGCGATATGGGCATTAAGCAACAATTCACATCGCCTTATACACCGCAGGAAAATCCGAGGTACATCCCGGAGCCGAGGGAGTGTGCGGCAGACCCGGAGGTGGACGAGCACACACCCCCATCCCCACCTCCGTGGACGCTGGCACGCCCACCCACCCCGAGATATTGCCCCGAATGGAAGCAGGGGAAGCAGGCGGAGGAGCAGGCAGAGAAGGAGGAGGAGCAGGCTGAGAAGAAGGAGGAACAGTGGCAGCAGGAGGGCTCGCCGGTTTACGTCCGGATGGACATCCCGGTGGCCCACGTAAGCCATGCCTTCGGCTCCTTCGACGCAGAAGGGTTCGTATGGAAGCAGCACGCCCTCACGTAGACGTGGCCCGACGGAGTCACTGAAGCCACCAAGGCAGAAGGAGCCCTAGTATGGGAGGAGCCCAAGGTGAGCAGTCGGGATTCTCGGTTGAGGAGGACCGCGAGCCTACTGACACCCGCCCGGGGCATGACGCCGATGCCAACCCCGGCCCCAACCCCACTGGTCTCGCCAGAGATAGTCGCCGACACACTGGAGCGCGGCCGGCAGGAAGGGGTTAAGGTGGTGAGCCTTTCTACCGGGAATGTGCTGGAGAAATGGCCGTGGGTATGGCCAGACCCTGAAGAGTAGGGCGGGTCATTAAAATTTTTTTTTCGACTTTGAAACGCTAATAGGGCTTAAAAGCTGTGTACACATGTCCAGAATACGTGTGCAAAATCCGATTGCTGTGCGACGATGTCTTCCGTCTGCGCATTGACGACAAAAATAAAAAAATTTTGGTATATTTACGAAAAATTTCAAATTGTAGAAAATTTTTCTCTACTTACATATTTTCAACTTTTACTAGTCAGAAGTGGTATTCTCAGACACTAAAATACGTATGAATTGCTGTCGAACCTATACCTTTTTTCAACTTTTACTAGTCAGAAGTGGTATCAGTCGCGAGCAAACACTCCCCGAGTCAAGACGTGCCTAAATTCTACGTGGAAGCTACGCTTAATCTACCAAAAACAGATACGCGATTTGCGAAAACATAACGGTGGTTGCTGATAAGCATCAACAAAGTGTTGTTGTTACTATGCAAGACGATGAAGACGACACGGTTTGGAGCTGGCAGAAAGTAAAACCGAAGCCAAATGCACTCAAGAGACAAAACCAAGTTTCTCCGATTCTAATTAAAAAAAAACTGGCCCTGGACCCTGCACCGAGAACTAGCTCCAATAAATTCGCTGTCTTAGCGGAACGCTCACCAACTGAAAAAGGTAATGATGCAGACGAAAATGAAGCCCTGGAAATGATAACTGAAGACAACGTTGATGAACCTGCCAAGCCGCCACCTATATTTTATCGGATGTTAGTGATATAAGTAGTATGCTGACCTACCTCGAAACGAAAATTAAAAAAGAAAATTTCCTCTATAAATCTCAACGAGATGGTCAAGTGAGAGTTATGGTTAAGTCAATTGATGAATACAGGTCCCTCGTTAAAAATCTTGCTAGTGATTTTGTTAAGTTTCACACATATCAGCTTAAGCATGAAAGAGCATTTAGGGTAGTTATAAAAAATTTGCACTTCTCAACGGATATTGATGTAATTAAACGAGACGTTGAGTCCAAAGGTCACTCTGTTAGGAACATAAATAACATTAAAAGCCGTGGAACCAAAGAGCCACTAAATCTGTTCTTCCTGGACATTGAGCCCAACAATAATAACAAAGATATCTACGAAGTTAAGCATATTGGTAACGCAATTGTTAAAATAGAACCCCCTCATAAAGCAAAAGACATTGTTCAGTGCCACCGTTTTCAGGAATTCGGACACACAAAATCCTATTGCGCCAAGACCTATAGGTGCGTAAAATGCTCTCGTAAGCATTCCAGCAAGCTATGTCCAAAAGATAAAGAACAACCAGCAAAATGTGCAAATTGTAACGAAGATCACGCTGCCAGCTACAAAGGGTGTAGAGTCTATAAGGAGCTTATTTCTAAACAATTAGCTACTGGTCGAAAGCAGATGCATAGCAAGGACCATAATAAAAATGATTCTGTAATATTTCCATCACCTATTCTGTCTGATAAGCCGACCCAACAACCAAATGGCTTTCAATCATACGCCCAAGTTGCTGCAGGAAACAATAATACGAATACTTCTCTAGAAAGAATAGAACACCTTTTAGAAAAACAATTTGAACTCACCAATAACTTGCTTAACATGATTATGTTACTGGTTAATAAACTATGCAAATAAGTCTAAACTTAGGAATCTGGAATGCCAATGGGCTTTCCAACCATGTTAATGAGATATCCTTATTTTTAAAAACAAATGCAATCGACATCATGCTTGTTTCAGAAACACACTTCACCAGTAAATCTTTTTTTAGAGTAGTTGGATATGACACAATAAGAGCTGATCATCCGTCTGATAGAGCCCATGGAGGCGCAGCAATTCTTGTCAAAAACGGTCTAAAATTTAAAATCATGGACAGCACCAGAGAAAATGCTATGCAGGCTGCCACAGTTGAGATTAAATGCATGCACGCAGATGTCTCAATCTCAGCAATATATCTTCCACCAAGATTTACAATAAAAGAACTCGATTTTAAGAACTTTTTTCAAGGACTGGGGACAAAGTTTATTGTTGGAGGCGACTTCAATGCCAAACACCCATGGTGGGGCTCGAGACTCATTAACCCAAAGGGATCCGAATTATATAAATGCATACGAAACAATAATATAACAACTCTCTCAACAGGTAAGCCTACATACTGGCCCACAGATATTCGAAAAACCCCAGACTTGATTGACTTCGTAGCATTCTCTGGTATCCCACAAACACACATTCGTTTAATGGAAAGTTTTGATCTTAACTCAGATCACTCTCCGATAATAGCGACCTATAGCACAATAGCTCATATACTAAACAAGCCCTATAAAGTCATCTCTGCTTCCACAGACATTTACGCTTTTAAAAGCTATTTAGAAGAAGCCATAAGCCTAGACATTTCGTTAAAAACAGGAGAGGAAATAGACTATGCTGTGGAGCTTTTCACAAACACAATTCACAAAGCGAGCTATATAAATACGAATCACACCCACAGAAACCAACAACCAAGCCAACTGTACCTTACTACTGAAATTCGAGAAAAAATTCAACTCAAAAGGGATCTGAGAAAACGTTGGCAAGAAACTCACTATCCTGCTGACAAAAGGTTATACAACATAGCTGCATCTGAGCTTAAACAATTACTGTCTAATCTACGAAATGAATCTCTAGCGGCATATTTGAGAAACTTAGACCCTAATTCTAGCAACAAAGAGTATAACCTGTGGAGAGCAACCAAATATCTAAAGAGACCTGCAAAAAGAAACATAATCATCCGCAAAAGCAATGGAAATTGGTGTAGATCTGACGATGAACAAGCTGAGGCATTTGCTCAACACCTGCACTCTGTGTTTCAGCCAAACGATATTAGCAATCCTATAACAGAAGCTGAAATAGAAAACTTTCTTGGGTCACCCTGTCAAATGAGCTTGCCTATTAAAAGAATTCATTTTGACGAAGTTGTCACAGAAATTAAATGCTTAAACAATAAAAAGTCACCAGGCCCGGATAAGATAGATGGCATCACTCTTAAAACTCTACCATCAAAATGCATACGGTTTCTCACGCTAGTATATAACGCTATTCTCAGGCTAGACCACTTCCCAAGTCAATGGAAATGTGCAGAAATCATTATGATCCTCAAGCCAAACAAGACAGAAACTGAACTTTCATCTTACCGTCCCATTAGTCTGTTGACAATATTCTCGAAAGTATTTGAAAAAATACTACTGAAGAGGATGTTGCCAATTTTGGACGAACTTGCCATTATTCCTGAATATCAATTCGGATTCAGAAAAAACCACGGGACCACTGAGCAATGTCATAGGGTTATCAATGAAATTGTATCTGCACTTGAGAATAAAAAATATTGTACTGCAACATTTCTTGACGTTCAGCAAGCTTTTGATCGTGTTTGGCACAATGGATTACTCTACAAGATAAAGAAATGGCTGCCTGCTCCATTCTATTTATTAATGAGATCCTACTTGTCTAAGAGATGCTTCTACGTGCAGCAGAGAAATGATACGTCAACACTACTTCGCATAAACGCAGGCGTTCCTCAAGGGAGTGTATTGGGACCAGTCCTTTATACACTATACACGGCAGATATGCCAGTAACAAACAACTGCACCATTGCAACATATGCTGACGATACAGCCATTCTGGCAACAAGCTCATCTAGAGACGAAGCATCTCATCTCTTGCAATGTGAGCTCAGTCTGATTGAGGCCTGGTTCCTTCGCTGGAAAATTAAAATCAACTCCCTGAAGTCAGTCCAAATAACTTTTGCACTAAGACCAGGAAACTGTCCAAATGTCACACTTAACGGCTCAGAAATTCCACAAGACTCCTGTGTGAAGTATCTTGGCATGCACCTCGACCGCAGACTAACATGGAAACACCACATAAAAGCGAAAAGACAACAACTCAAACTGAAAACACTGAAAATGTCCTGGTTACTAGGTAGAAAATCAGCAGCCACTTTGGAAAACAAAATTCTTCTCTACAAAGCCATTTTGAAGCCTGTTTGGACCTACGCTATCCAACTCTGGGGAACAGCTAGCAATTCAAATATTGAAATACTTCAGCGCTACCAATCAAAAACCTTGCGACAAATTGTTAACGCTCCATATTATGTAACCAATGCAAATATTCATAAAGATCTAAATATTCCAACTGTAAAGAGGAGATAAAAAAATATAGTAAGAAATATACAGACAGACTTCACAATCATGTAAATAATTTAGCCCTAGGTCTAGTAGACAATAGATTAACATTCAGAAGACTCAAAAGATTCCACATTCTTGATCTCCCTGATAGGCAAATTTAAGTAAACCAGAAATTAAATTAATAGCAGGTTTCACTGGAAATCTGCTATTCCTGTTATGTAAATATTAGTGATACAATTTACTTATTGTCATTAGACAGATTGTAAATAAAAATTAAATTTAAAAAAAAAAAAAAAGAAGTGGTATTCTCAGACACTAAAATACGTATGAATTGCTGTCGAACCTATACTTATTCTAGAGAAATCTGTTAAAAAGTCGGAAAAAGTAATCGAATCTGACCGTTTTTCCACGAAATTCGCTGTTTACTCACTTCACCTTGTTGAAAGTTAATGTCAAAAGATTGCGTGTTCTTTAAATTTATTTCTCGAAAATTATAATTTGAAATTTGCATCTCTTCGCCACCTTAGATTTACTTGTGTGAATCGTTAGGGCTCAATACTAACTTCTGCGTGTCAACGTAAAAAAGTGTGTAGGTAGACCTGTTGTTCTACAGTTGTTTAGTTTGTGTATCTCAAATAGTTCACAAGTGAATCGTAGTAAAGCTGTTTA
Organism: Drosophila gunungcola; assembly: GCF_025200985.1. Classification (NCBI taxonomy): domain Eukaryota; kingdom Metazoa; phylum Arthropoda; class Insecta; order Diptera; family Drosophilidae; genus Drosophila; species Drosophila gunungcola. The sequence continues at coordinate 465,498 of NW_026453218.1, read as the reverse complement.
TCTGCATTTATCCACATCGACATGAGTGTATGTCGAAGAAATCTTACATTGAACATTTTAGGGCATCCTACAGATTTCGATGGACGCATGCTGCCAACTCGAGAGGATGCTTTAAAGTATTACTTTTACGTGTGGCATGGATTAAAAGAAGATAAGAAAGGTAGCAACCCATCTTTTAGAGAAGCTGCTTCTTTAGTGCTGAAACGCGTAACTGACATCTGGTCATCGGCTTCCATCGGCGTTACAAGAATGGAGCAACTGTTAAAAAATGACGTTTCTACCTATCAACAGCTAAACAAGTCATTTAAAAGAGACAGTGAGAGTGATGCTTTCAGGAAAAAAGTTTCTGTTTTTCATGCACAGTTTAGAGTGTTGTTTGATGTAGCTGCCTGCAAGTGCCACCACTCCATCTATAAATGCTCTTTGCAAAACAAAGTGCCAGCAGCGGAAAGGGAGTTTTTGCAAGATCAGCGTACAAATCGGAAAATGATCATAGGTCCGGTGGATAAGAAAACTACCGCTAAGCTGCGTAAACGAGAAGAAAGGAAAGCCATCGAGGATAACAGAGTTAACAAGAGACCAATTAAAGATGTGTTAGCCAGTGGTTCAGTGTGTGCTAGTGACGATGAAACAGTGACAGTGACATAAAAGACGCTGACTTTAGTATACCCGCTTTATCTGCTGATAGATGTACATCGAAAGTCCCACTTATTATTGACAAGAGCAAAGTAAGACGTGAAAGGACGAAAACACGGCGTCAAGTCACAGAGAAAGAATGTCGAGATACAGCCATTGAAGCTTTATTTTTTGACGGCCGCGAAGATAATACTCTTACGATTGAAACTACGAGTGATGGCCGGCAACACCAAAAAGTTGTTAAAGAAAACCATTTATCCCTCGTAAAACAACCCGGTGATGAATATTTTGGTCATGTTGTATCAGAATCTCATGGGGCTGAAGAAGAGTTTAAGTCTATCTGGACTTGTCTTCAAGGCGCTAAAACTCGTGGGATGTGACGGTGCTCCAACAAATACAGGAATACACAACGGCATTATCCGCCGTATGGAAAAGGTACTTGGGCGGCCTCTGCAGTGGGACATTTGTCAATTGCACACTAACGAATTGCCATTGCGTCATTGCGTAATTGAGACAATAGACGATCCAACTACAGGACCTACTGGATTCTCGGGCCCTATTGGAAAATTGCTACAAAACTGTGAAAGTTTGCCCACAAAGAGGTTCAAAGCAATACCCTGTGAGCTTCCTGAAGTTGAGAAAAATAAGCTCAGCACTGACCAACTCTACCTATATGATATGTGCAAAGCCGTATCATGTGGTGTAGTCTATGATGAGCTTGCTAACAAAAAACCTGGGAAGATGCATCACGCAAGATGGCTTACCACAGGTAGCCGTATACTTAGACTATACGTTTCTACTCCAAAACCTTTATCCAATTTGAAGAATCTTACAATGTTCGTGGTGACAGTGTACGCTCCCTCATGGTTCCGTATCAAACGTGAGGGCACTTTAAAAAACGCTTCTAAAATCCTATGGCATACAATGATTGCTTTACGTACTATCCCCAAGCAGTTGAAAGAAGTAGCACAAAAGGTTCTCCAAGATAACGCTTTCCACGCGCACCACGAAAATATTTTGGTGGCAATGTTACACGACGAGAGGATAGAAGTGCGGCAACAAGCAGTTCGTCGAATTTTGCAGGCCCGCAAACGCAGCAACCCTACTATCGTCCGGAAATTCATCCCACCGATCCTGAATTTCTCTGCAAATGATTATACAGAGAGCGAATGGCCCGAGGAAAAAATTTCCGAACCACCGATAACCACCAACTTGACGGAAATCGAACTACAACGCATCATAGAAGCTCCGCTTGCCCAAATGCCTGACGTCCGATTAGCCAACGTTGCATCGCATACGCAATCTGTAGAGAGGGTTGTCAAAGAAGTAACAGAGGCTTCGAGTAAAAAATTTGGACACACAGCGCGCGACGGATTCATACGCGTTAGACTCCAAGTTCGAAACCTATGCCCAAGTTTGAAAGCAAAAAAGACTTTAAAACGTAAAACTCGTCCCGCACGAGATGGTGGTTGGCTGGGTGTGGGACGGGAGGTACTCGAATTACAGCCACCGCCAAGAGGTGAGTCCTGGGCCCTTATGATTCACATATGTAAGTGAATCTAAGGTGGCAAAGAGCTGCAAATATCAGAAAATTATTTTTAAAAAGTGAAAAAAAAAAAACTACAATAACTTTCAATATTAACTTTTTCCACGAAGAAGTGAGTAGGCGGATTTTATGGAATAAGGTCTAATTTGATTACTTTTTTGACGTTTCGACAGAGTTCTCTAAAACTGGTTTATATTCTATAACAATTTTAACGTGTTTTGGTGGCCAAGACAACCGTTTTTGGCTAGTAAAAGTTGAACATTGATACAGAAAAAAATTACCAAAATTCCAAATTTTCCATACATTCACCTAAATTTTTTTTATCGGATTTTGCACACGTATTCTGGACATGTGTACACAAAAAATTTTTAATGACCCGCCCTACTGAAGAGCCTGAAGCGGCATTTACCCATCAGGCCTCAACGCCGGATGCGAGGCGCTGGACGGAGATCGTCCAGGTGGACTGGCATCGCTGAAGCCCCAGCGGTCGTCGCAGCACGGAGACGCACGTTCCGGGTGCGGGTCGGACCCTTAGGAGTCAAAGAAAACGCATCCCACTCTGCGTCGGGTCCAATATGCTGAAAACGGAAAAAAGAGCAGAGAGAAAGGAGAAAAGGAGAAATTAGGAAAACTTTCCCGGAGAAAATTTCCTCACATGTTCAAAGGGATGGGAGCGCTTCAATTAATAAGCGGTCGATCGATGGGCACAAAATACTGGAAATATCGGCACAAAGAGTCACACTGTGGAACATCGATAACATCGGGTGGCAACGCCACTTTGGGTCACGGAACCGATAACAACTGAAGACCGATCGGTTAGGCGGAAAGTGACCATACAACGGAGAGGACATATCACGGAGATCGAGAAAGTCATCGGGGGAAACATCGGGGGCGGGAATTCAAAAGTCTGTGGGGAAACGTCTGGGCGGGAATTCAAAGTCTACGGGGAAAACGTCTGGGGCGGGAGATTCAAAATCTGGAAGGAGGATCGGTGCTGTGAAACTCAAGAAGGAGCTGTGAATGTCGTGGAAACCATCTGGAGGAGTGAGTCGACTAGAAGACTATAAGTAAACGAGGACAAGTACGAGAAGAAGACACATGTAGAGGGAAGGATGTCAGGATGTGGAGTAGACCAAGGCAGAGAGAACAGCGAGTCTCTTTTTCATTTCCGAAGTAAGGGAGTTGAATAACTCCCCACAAGTTAGAAAGCAAGCAGAGTAAGCATGCAAGCAGTGGCCTGTTACCAGTTAGAGTGGTGCTTTGAGCACCAGACAAGGACCGAAAGGGGCAGTAATAAAAGAAAGCAGCGAAGGAAGTAACGGGACGGCACCGGACTTCGGACCCTGATATTGGTGCCGTGCGCAGGGGGCGAAAGGTCGAACGGTAAAACCGTGGACTTTGGACCAACAGGCAAGGAGACTCCGATAACTAGCGTTAAATAGAGGCCTATATAAGCCGGCTGAGCGCAGGAAGCTGGATCAGTCGATTTCTACCAAGTCAACAAGTAACTGTCATCAAGTGAACCAGTAACCAGTGAAACAACGTGAATGAGCAAGTAAATCCGTGCGGAGTCATCAAGGAAACAAGATCGCTACGTCGAGACTTTCGGGACTTAGAGCTAAAGTCTCCGAATTGAGACACAGGTAGCTGAGGTCCTTACGGCATAACACGGCTAAGTCCAGGCGCTTTGCTTTGTCACAACTTCTGTCGCGATTTGAGCTGCAGGAATTGTACAAGGTCCTGGTGCGACTAGCCCGGAAGGACGCGCGTTTGTTCAGCTAGTGTCCCGAAAGGCGTATGCTTGAGAGCACAGCAGTTCACCGCTAGAGCCCCAGAACGGCAGCTTACCGAATCGTGAGCGCTACGCCAACAAGGAGCGGAGCTAGTCGAGACATCCGAAGGGAGAGCAAGGACAACGAGGACACCCAGGACGACGAACAACAATCGCATCCCTAAGCATCAGATACGTCAAATTCTAAAGCCTGCGGCAGAGAGAGTAGGGTGGAAGCGTTCGTCTAGAGACTGGCGTTTGACCAGGGACTGCGTTGGCGGCTTCCGTCGTACGCCTGAACCGTCAAGTAGAAACTGAGCCGACGTCCGGTGCGACCGGCCGGGACAGAGCAAGGGACAGGAGGCTGCGGCTGCGAAAGGCGTACGCCTTGAGAGCACAGTGCCTGTTCTCCCTAGTCTGGGAACGGTGACGCATCCCTAAGCCCTGTAACCCCGCCGAGCCAAAGGCAACAGAAGGCATAGCGCGACGTTCAACGTGAGAAGAAGCCGACGGCGGAGAATATTTACCTTTGTCAATACAAAATCCCGGCCGAGGGTCAAGTCGACGAATTAAAGACCATTGTATATTCACAATCTTTCTGTGCGTTTTCACTGATCAATAGGGCGGTCACGTTATATAAATTTGGTGGGACGAACACTAAAATCTTCTGAGCTAGCCGCACGACACACAAAGAAAAAAAAAAAATTAGTTCGTTACGATGCTTATATTATTTAAATCTATAATTTTCTTACAAAATTATCGTTTCACTAATAAATTCAAAGTTATTCATCTCAACTCTTTTATTCAATAAATACAAGGAATACAAGGTTTTTTTCCATTTTTAGCATATTTTTTGTGGGGCATGTTGACTGTAAAGGGTACCACTACTTAGTATTCTTAACAGATGTAGTCTAAATCAATACATAAAAGATTGGGCCCTATAAATAAAGAAATCCAATTTTTTTAAATACCAAAAATTTTGCGAAATTTTAGGAATGAAAATAATTATTATAAAAAAAGTACTTTACGGAAAGTCCAAATTTATTTTTATTAAATTTTATTGCTCAAATACAAAATAAAAAATTTTAACATGTTCAAATTTTTTGGTCGGCTGATTAATCTTGACATAAATATATGGCTACTAAATATTTATCAAGAAAATCCAAAATGGCTGAATGCTCATAATCGATACCTGTGAGTCAATGTAGTCACAATTTGTGTTTTAAACTAATTGCTTTTGTATTACCCTATTTGTCAGCAAGTTACATCTTCTGTGGAGTAAAACTATGTATGGCATGTATTCATCGGTAACATATGAGTGAAAACATGGTTCGTTCAGTGTGTAAACAGCAATCATGTCGGTTTGCAGGATCAATATGTTTTTGGAAGGAATACCTTTTAGTTGTTGAGAACCATTTTTGCAAAAGGCTGATAAAGTTTTTAAAAGTGTACCACTTAATGTTGGAAAAATTTGGAAACCCGAAAACAATATTTGAGAACATTTTTTTAGTCTTCTCCTCCCCTCTTTTAACGAGCTTGTGTAAAAATTAGGGTAACAATTCCAGCAAATATTTATCTTTTTCTGCATAGGATTCACCGTTATCCGCGCTAATCCGAAGGCATTTTGTTGTTGGATTGCCGAAAATTTTGCACTGCTAGAACTGCTCATCGCAGAATGGTCGACTTTGCAGCGATGATTTTATTTAATTTTTTATTTATTAAGTTTAATATTTATTATTTGTTTAATATTTTTTCACATTAAAACTGTCACAATAATTTTTTTCAGTGTTCCGTGTTGAAATAAAAAAAACTTTTGCACCAATGTATTTGTGTTTTATTGCATTGTTGGTTGTAAAGTTTTAATTTCTTATTTCTCGCCTGCTACGTAAAGGTGCGGATAGCTCAGAAAGGTTGTGGCATCCTTCCACCAAATTTATACTGGGTGATTGCCTTTGACTAAAAGATGTGTTGGGATCGCTAAAGTTTTATTTGTCTCTTAAATATAGCCTCGCGGCTCTTCGCTACTTGTGATTTTCGTCGCTGCCCGTGTGACGTCGCTCCTTGTCGTTGACTGCTTGCTGGTGTCTGAATCGCAACGGCTTTGAGGTCTTGATCTTGAGCTGCGCTTGCTCCGCTCTTTTATAGCCTGTGATGGTCTCGTTATTCATCTTCTCCAGCTCGCGTGATCGGGTCCAAGGTCCACTTTTGCACCGTTAGTTCACTGTGTGTTCTCTTATTAGCGTTCGACCTTGTTGCCCTTGCCGTATCAGGATCCAATTTCCAGCTCGGTGTTTCTGCTTTGCTCGGGTCCAAGGTCCGTTGTTTTCAGTTGGACTTGGCTGCCCTTGACTTCTCTGGCACTCTCTGCTCCTTCGCTGCTTTGCAGCTCTCCTGCACCGAGATTTGTGTGGAGTTTTAAGACTCCTCACATGGTATTGGTGTTTTCTCAGCCATATGGAGAGTTTGGGCACCCCTGTTATAAATTTTATTAAACAAATTCCGATTCGGATAGTGAATGAAGATGCTAAGAGCATTTTTCGTATTTAAATAAAAAAAATAACCAAAAAATTAAAATAAAATGTCATAAGGATAGGTTTCCTTATATATGTGCTAGAGCTCGACAAAGTTTGATTGAAAAGCTAAAACTGAAGTTCCGACAACATATATAAATTCTTAAAAAATACTCGTATGAAAACTGAAAAAAGTTTTATCACTTTATCTTGAAGATGGAACATTCACCTAAAAAGTTATTAGCCTCAACATAAATTTGACAGTGGATCCTTAACCTTTAGAGTTCCTTAAAGTCAAAAAGCATATTTTTTGAAAGTTTAGTTAAAAACTTCCAATTTTGAATTTTTTTTGTAAGTTTTCTTTAAAATAGGTTCCTCGTAGATCGACAAAGGTGAAAAGGCTTATCCTTGCATGTATTCGTGATCCAAGCCCTTACATCGGTTTCGACCCTAAAACGTTGAATCGAGCAACTATCGAGCAAGCGCCAACGGAATAATACACCTCGGAACTCGGAAAAGATGACAGACTGCGGAATGCAAAAGATGTGAGCCAGCAAGACTTGGGCAGACAGGTCCATGTGCTATTAGAGGTACTTGAAGAAAATTGTTAACTTTTAAGAAAGTTTAAAATCTAAAAGTTTTACAGATCTAAGTCGTTTTTTTTTGTCTTCTTGATCATATGAGAAATTCCATACGTTTTCTAATACTTATACTAATACGAAAAAGCAAGCCGTGTGATAGTTAAAGTTTAAATATTTTACAAAAAAAAACTAAATATTTTAAATAATTCATGTTACTCGTTAAAAAACAAATAAAACAAATATTTTATTCAATTTAAGTATTTAATATTTGTATACATTTTTTAACTGTTTATAATATAAACAAAAAAGAACGCTACAGTCGAGTTTCCCGACTATTTGATACCCGCTACTTTGCTTATAAGTTTTTAACTAAATATACCCCCACAAAAAATCGGGGTCTAGGTGGAGCTGTTGGCTCTAGCTAATATAGTTTCTGAGATCTCAACGTTCATACAGACGGGCAGACAGACGGACTGTCGTCGAAAAGTAACGGATATAGAAACGATAGGCTTAAAGGTACCTTGATTTTATATCAAATTACCAAACTAAGCAAATCGATAATATATAAATTCTCATCTCGACATCGATGATAAACTGGGAGCTTGCAAATGACAACTTTTTGTCGAGGATATTTTACTTTCATTTCACCTTTTAACATTTAACTTCATTTTGGAGATTTAATTTTTTGGACGCTTGTTTTACATTTTCATCAAGTTATAAGTATGTATGATTTCTATTATATATTTCTTTCTTCCAAGCGCTACAAGTTGTTCAAATCATATCTTAATGCCCTTAATCACATGAACAATAAAAACATGGAAACATATTGGAAGCCTTATACATTCAACAGTTATTTCTTAGTTTAATTAATTTAAAAGGTTTCTTATTTTTTGCGATTATAATTTATATATGTGTTCCCAGACCCTGCTCTGGGGGTATTTGCGTTTCTCAATGAATCCAAAAGGCTTAAGTAAAAAAGGTCAAAATTCAAATTGTAATGCTGCCACGTTTTTGTTTCGTTCCTTTCGTCAAGCTCAACTGTTCCTGTAACTATTCTAAAGATAGAGGAGCGATCTTGTGTCGCAAAAATCCGTTAGAAGTTTTAAGATCCACAACACGAATTCTCCCATCCTTTCCAAGGAATGGTCGCAGTGACGCGAGCTAGGTTCCAATGTTGTGCCGGAGTCTTATCTTCTTGGATGATAACAAGACTGCTTCCCAGCTAACATTCTTGAATCGATAGCAAAAAGTTACAATTGTAAAGCAGCAATTCTGTATAATGTGGCAACGAGACTATATAAGTGGTCTCGAGTTGTTCTTAACTGAGATTGGCTTCCAACATATTCTTTATAAGCAAAGTTTTGTCCGATTTTAACGCTGGTTCCCAAAGCCCTCCTGTTTTCGCACTTGTTGCTGTTATTTAAATTGTTAAAAAATAAAACTTTAATAACATAATACTTAATATAATAGTAAAGTTTTAAATAAAGATTAATAATATTTAATAAATTTTGGGAATTATATGTTCTATGAATTAAACGGTTTTAACCTATCTTTATGTACTATCTGCTGTTTATTCTTATTGTCTTTTATTTTTATATTATCTGGTTATCTAATTTATGAGCTGTTTGAGTTTTTCATAAAACCTTATCTCCTACTTCTAATTTTAAATCTTTAGTATGCTTGTCATATATTGTTTTTTGCCGTTTTTTATTTTGTTCAATCATTGATCGGGCTATTTTATATGCATTCTCGAGTCTGAACTTTGATTCTTGGCATAATCATCTATATTATATAGAGGTATAATATTGTCATTAGTGTTAAATGAAATGTTTAATTAAGGCGTTTTACTAATCACAAGCTCATATGGACAGTAGTCATTTACCATAGAGGGTTTTGTGTTAAAACAATATGTAAAGTAAATAAGTCAAACATCCCAATCTGTTTTTTCGGACGAGTGGTATGATCTAGCATATTCGTTAAATGTTATGTGACTTCTTTCGATTATACCTAAAGTCTGGTGTTGGTGTGCGGTAGAAGTTATGTTTTCATAATTACTGAGTTCTTATATTCGGTTCCTATTTCCGTAATAATACTGTTATACCGTACTATAGAATAAAGGATTCAAATACAGCTTTTGCTACAGTTTTTGCACTTTTATCCGGTATTTGAATGGCAACAAGGTTTTTTTTTGTTTTAAGTCACAAATTAAGGTGACTGCGTATTCATCTCCTTTTTCTAATTTAGGTAATGGACCGATCGAATCCACTAGCACTCTATCGAATGATTTAAGAGGTGTTTGTGTAATAGTCAAGAGCGTTTTTGTATGTTTAGTTGTTTTGGCCAGTTTGCATTTTTTCACGTGGTTTGCAACGTCACGTGTCATGTTTTCCCAAAAATAATGTCGTTTTATTTTTGCTAGCGTTTTCGTTATTCTATTGTGTAATCTAGACAGCATAGCTTCTTTTTCTTTTTTGTTATTTATTGTAGTCACCGGCTTGAGTAGCGCTACTCTTAAATTCATTAATATTTTGTTGCCAATATTTTTGAATATATCTATTAAAATAATTTCAAAGATTTTCTCGCTCTGTGCCACCTTAAGTTGGTTAATCTTATTTATACCTGCTGTTTTTTCAAGCCTTTGGAAAAATTGATCTAAATCGAATATTCCATTGGTATATAGATCATCAACTTTTATTCTTGCATATATCTATTTTTCTTTTTTTAGGGAACAGTTTGACGTTGTTAAATGCCAGATCACTACTTTTTTAACATCTTCATTACGAATGACGTTAAATATTTGTTCTTTCCCTTAAGGTACTCTGCTGTAAATTGAAATTCTTCTAGATCTAGTCTCATTCTTGTTAATTTAGAAGTTGGGTTTTTTATTGAAAACAAATATGTTAAAGGCTTATGATTTGTTTTAATGGTGAAGGACTTACCATAAACAATGATTTACAGCCCAATGTATTGCTGCTTATTCTTGTTCAGTTGTCGACTTATTACTTTCACCTCTTGTAAATGTTCTAGGGGCGTATGCTATTGGGAGGTCAACCCCATCATATGACTGGGTTAAAACTGCCCCGCAAGTATGCTTACTGGCATCTGTTGTTATACTGAATTCTTTATTGAATCTGGGTATTGTAAGAGGGTAGGTTGAATTAATGCATTGTTAGGATATTCAAAGGCTTTTTGACTTTCAGGTGTCCAATTAAATATAACATTTTTCTTGCAAAGGTCGGTTAGGTGTCTTAAGTAGTGAGAAAAAATGTGGTATAAAACGTCTGTAATAGTTCCATAAAGGTACAAATCTTCTTGATTCATCTGCATTATAATTATTACGTTATATTTTTTATCATCAGGTAAAATTAATTTATTTGTGCATTTATGACCCAAGAATGTGACTTCGTGTATAAAAAATGAACATTTTTCTGTGTGTAGTTTGATATTGTGTTTTCGGCATAGGTTAAATACGTTAGTTAAATTTTTGATCATATGATTTTCAGAACAACCTATTACTACCAGGTCATCCATGTAAAGGAAAGCTTGTGATTATTCTAATCCCGAAAAGCCTAGTGTCATAATAATCCTTTGATATGAACTAGGGGCTATTTTTATACCATAGGCTAATCGTTTGAAACGGTATGAACCAGTGCTCGTTGAAAAAGAAGTTATGTCCCTGGAGTCTTTTTCTAAATTAATTTGATGGAATCCGGACATTAAATCCAGCCATGAAAATATTTTTTCTCTGACAAATTGATCGAGAATATCATCAATTCAAGGTAATGGGAATTTATCTGCTAATAACTTTTTGTTAATCTGTCGGTAGTCGATAACTAATCTCCATCGTTTTTCTTCTGTTCCAGGAATTGATTTTTTGGGTACAAGAAGTAATGGGCTATTGTATTCTGACACAAATGGTTCTACTATGCCATCTCTAATTAGTTTTTCAACATGTTCATCTATTTCTTATTATTGGCTATGGGGTATTCTATAATTTTTAATATAAACTGGAACGTCATCCTTCAATCTTAATTTTTGTTCATACAAATTATTTGAGGATATAGGTTTCTTTTCTAGTCCGAATATATCAGTAAATTCGGTGCATAATTTTGTGAGGGTACTTGGCTAGGGTAATTTGGATAGGACTTCGTTTTTTATGATTTCTGTATTTTGTGGTTTTTGATAGTTATCTAATGGCTCATAATCGATTTTAGTAACGTTTATAATTTTATTAGTATCCGTCGTAATTAAAATGCGGACAAATGTATTATTTGAATTAGCTATGGTGCTTGCTATTATAACACCATCGTCTATATATTGGTTTTTAATAAGTATTTCTTTGTGAAACGTGTTTATATAAATTTGTCTTACGATTTCAGATCGAGCAGCAATTATTAGATTATTGTCTATTGAATTTATAATTGGAGTGTTGATCTCTTGATCGAAGTTTTCGGGTCTGGCTATTAACCAGTCATGATCTGTTTGGAAATCAAGTTGGCAATTAAATGTTTTTAGGAAGTCCATTCCTATGATACCATCACAGGTCATTGGAAAGTCGTCATTAACTATTTGGAATTTAAAAGGGACTATAAATTTTCCTGTTTGTATTTCTATAAATGTTAAGCCAGACATTGTTAATATTTTTGTTGTGTATATGTCATTATAGTTATCAGAATTTATTTTTAGAAGACTTAAATCAGCTCATGTATCTATTAAAAGGGTTAAGGGTGTTTTAGTGTGATAGTTATTTATTTTTAAATACATGTTGAGACTGAGATTTATTTTATATATAGTTGGATTGTTTGGCTTTTTCTTCTTAAGAGAATTTTTTAGCTTTCCCGTTCTGTTTCAATATCTCTTACTTGAGCATATGAGTTTCCTCTATTATTTCAGTTATTTCGGAAATAACCTCTTTAGTTCTCGCTGTTATTATGTTGGTTTTGGTTCTATAATAATTCGGGTTTTGATATTGGCCTTGACCATAATTTCCTCGAATATTTTTATATTGCTAATATTGGCCTCTACCGCGATAATTTCCCTGGTAGAAGTTAGTTCTATCGCGTAAGAGTTTCCTCTACCTCTATAATAACTACCTCGGTTGTTCGCATACATTACACTGTTGTTATTTGTTTGTTGGGTACTGCAGTGAATTTATTTAGTTATAGCGTCATTTATATTATTGAATGAGCTAGCTTCCAAAATTGTTTTGGTTTTTCTGCTTTCGCAATTCTTTATCAAAGTAGATATTGCTTCTTTTGTGCTGATTTTGTCATCCTGTTCTGCATTTAGTCCTTCGTCGATATAAGATGCTTCTAGTATTTTACGAAGGTTATCAAGTTCGTTTGTAAATTGAGTGGCTGTTTTTCCTCTTTTGTAGATATTTGCCATATTAGCTTTTAGTACCTCTAAGGTTTCGCCAACAATTGTGCTTTGAAGTTTAGTCATTATTGAATCAATTGTAAGCTCATTTTGGACCTTGTAAAGCGTTGACCCAATTATTTTGGATTTAATTACTTCTATAGCCATTTGTTCGTATTTTTTATTGCAGTTATGAATCGCTGGAGATTTATTTTTCTTCCATCGTATTCAGGTACTGCATTTGAATTATCTTTGATGTACGCCCTTTGGGCGGCTGCTTCGTTGGCCATTATGCAAGGTTTATTTTCTGCTACTCTATTGTTCATGTTCTAATGTCAGTTGTGAGATTAGGATAGTCGGAACTGTTGTATCCAAAACTATATTTTTATTTTATATTTATCAAATTTGATCAAAAATTTAGATGCTTGGGACCGATGTGCTTTTTCTAACTTGTCTTGTTGGTCATATATTAGTAAACGAGCTTTGTTGAAGCAAGTTAATTTTATTTCTGCATGTTTGTTTATGGTTTTTTTCTGAATCGGCCTATTTTTCGTCAAAGACTTATAAGATCTATCAAAAATATTTTTTTCTTCTCTTAATTTTTTACGTAGTTCCTCCCATTCCATTATTATATTTTTTAAAACTAAAAATAAAAGGGTTTAACCTAAAATTGGGTGGCCATTTACAACTGATTTCACAATACGATTGCTGTTTGTGTTTTAGTGCAATGTATTAAAGGTGAGGATTCTAAATTGAAGGTTTCCAAATATTTAATTTCTAATTCATATATGCCTATTGGAATAATTGAGAATAATTGCTGAATTCTTTCTGCAAAATAGGCATCCCTGACATAAACTTCTTCAATTGTTTTTAGGGTGGTCATTCTTTAGCCATTTTTAAGATTAAGTGAATATTTAATTTTATTGTGTCATTTATTTTTATCAAAAATCGCACATACAATTTTTTTTTTTATAATGATAATAATAATTGCTGTTTTTCTCTGATATATTTTTTTTTAGATTTTGTCTAAATCATTAGCTTTGCTTTGGATTCTATTTATCAGGCATTTATTGTTAAACAAATATAATTTGCAAATCAAATTTGGATTCTTTTTTTCAGGCATTTATTGTTAAGCAAATATAATTTTGAAATCAAATTTCCGCACAGAATAGCTACAATTATCATATAATTTGTAAGATACATGTCAACATTATTATATTCTACATTATTAATGCAAATGTACTTTTTTAATGTGCAAATGTGGATTCCACTGTTTTGGTGTCTATTTTTTGGAATGACATTAAATTTTATCTCTTGGTTGTTATATCTGGCGTTTCATTATCTGGTATATAAATTTTACTTATACCATTTATTCTCATTACTTATTTGTTTTCAAAATTTTCAAAAAAATTTTTGTTTTTTTTTGTTTTTAGAATTTAATTTTTGTTTTTTAATTTTTAATTTTACAATTTTACTGCCTATTTTTGTATAGCTTTACTTTTAATTGGACAGAGAGAGAGTTCTGCTCAATTTTACAAATGCATATTATATACTTATATTACTAAAAAATTCTGGAATTACGGGACCCTCCCCATTCGGTTGGGCGTCGCCGAACTCTGGCACGCTGGTGCTTCCTCGATGGCGTAAGGTGCGGTGTGCCTCCCGCGCATGTTGTGTTGTATCCTGGCCCATTTCTTCAGTCATCAGTTAGACGTCGCCGGTCTGTGGCATGTGTACTGGCAGTGAACGCTGCCTAGGGGTCCAGGCTGTCAGCAGGGCACTCTTTCCAATCTTTGGGCACTTCTATTGGGGATGGAGGTTTCGTTAATATTTTTTTATTTATAACTGGTATTTTCTTTGTTGTGAGTGAGTTGCGATTTTCGGGTTTTTTTTTGTTCGAGACTCGATTTTAGAAAATCGAGTTCGGCTTGTAATTTTTGGGCTGTAGCCCACGCTATAGGTGTTGAACTGCTGTAGAGTAATCACTTTATGTGCACTACCCTTTTCTTGATTTTATTGTTCACACCTCCGCGTCTACCCATTATCGCACTCTACTCCCCATCCTGTACCGTTCAATTTATCTTCTTCGGAGATGTATAGATGTTTTGTGGCTCAGCCGAAAATATTTGAATCAATTCGCTAAATTATGATTAGCAGTCATCTTCTTAAGCGATGTTGGCCGGTGGCTTCTATTTTGCAGGGTTCATCGAGAGTTGTCATATTAACATAAAATTTAAAATGCACTTTTGATATTTTATTATTATTAGCTCTTTATTATGTTAATCGTTTCGGTGTTATTTCTTGAGTGCTCGGCCTCTGTTCTTAGCTTAGCTTAGTTCTATCTGCTGCGCAGCCGGCTTATTTTTTAGTTTATGTTTATGTCCGAGAGCGGCGCTCACAGAGAGAAAGAGAAAAAAGAAATGTTATGTGCATACATGGGTATAATTGTTGCAGTCGCCAACTGTGGGAATAAGCTGGCGCGACCTATCACTCGCTGATAGCGTGTGTGGTTAAATTAAGTTTGCACTTGAAGAGTGTTGATCCCGCAGATTTGGCTTACATTGTTGCCGATGGTACAGTGTGTACTCTGTATGCATTGTTGCCCAAGCCAATTCTTCGTCTCCGCTGCTACTTTATTTGTTTATTTTGCCTGCTGCCGCTGGAATATGGATTTAAAAATGGAAGTTGCAATTGTCGAGTCGCCAACCAGGTATAGAGTGCTAAAAGTTGAAACTTAATCTGAGGTGTTTTGTAAATTGTGTTTTGGCCCATCCTTCAACTTTTTGCATTCGTGTAAAAATCGGTAGATAGTGAGCATTCTAACCAAGAAGAAAAAAACCTTTGTCAGTTTGTCTACAAATTTTCGATTTTCATAATTTTCCCGCGCCTTTCGGCATCAGGCTTATATATTCGTTGCTCATTGTTATCGGTAAGTGTATCATTCTCCATTAGCATTTGCCTAGGATTAGTGGCGATAGCCGCCAACAGATACACACGCACACCGATACCGCTGCCGCTATTTCGAGTCATCTTTGGTCGTTTTCGTACTCGATCGCTGCAGCAATTTTCGGTCTGCTTAAACGTTTGTTCGTTTTTTTCGGTACGCTTGAGCTTGAGCGTTAGCTCCCCTACACTGCGTGCGTGCGCCATAATACTGTCGCGGGCTTATATAAAAATATTAAAACCCGGCCTTAATGCCGCCTACCGAGCGTTGCTCTCCCAACTTTTAGCCAAAAACACTCCGAATTTAAAAATTTTATAAGCCTTTTCGAAGCCTGAAGCGGGTGTACGATAATGATTGTGTTATTTTTTTTTTGATAACATATCGACACTTTTAAATTTGCAAAAAATTTCCAAGCCTTCATTTTCGGCGATTCGGTGTATATATCGGCTAGGAGAGATGGCGAAAGCAACTCATCCAAAAGCCGCAAAGGTTATTCAGAATGATTTTTATGTTGACGATTTGTCACCTGGCGCCGGATGCGTTGAGGACCTGCAAAGTCTTGGAGACGAAGTTTTCAGGTCTTGCAAGAGGCAGGTTTGCAATTGGCAAAGTGGTTTTCAAACTGCCCAGATAGCGCATCTGATAGCGCTGTAATCCCACTTATGGCAGACTCAGACCTAAACTAAGACCCTTGGCGTGGTTTGGTTACCGGTTAAAGATTACTTTCAATTTCGGTTGGATGACTCTTTCCTGGATCTTCGCGCGACAAAGTGAAATATTTTGTCGGTGACTGCTTGACTTTTCGACTTACCTGGCCTCTTGTGTCTTATGGCCACAAAGGCAAAGATGTTGTTGCAGGAACTGTGGCTTCGAAAATAAGATTGGGACAAGTCGCTAACGATGCAGTTGCTTACATTGTGAGAGACGTTTAAAGCGACGCTTCTGCAGCTGCCGAAAATTAAGGTATCGAGATTCGTCAACACAGATCCACAAGTCTCGATTCAAATACATGGTTTCGCTGACGCTTCCATGCTATCGTATGGAGCGCGCATCTACGTTCGTACTCAAACTGCTGAAGGTTTAAAAGTGTCTTTATTGACCGCCAAATCGAAAGTAGCTCCCCTCAAGGCGAAAACTTTGCGCCCGCCTTGAGCTGTGTGAAGCTCACCTTTTAGCAGTTCTCTATAATCGTGTCAGGCTATTGAGAATGTTTTCCTGTGGACAGACTCAGAGACCACATTACACTGGATCAAAACCCGTCTCCGTTGTTGTCGGTTTTTGTTTCGAACCGGGTTGCAGAATTCTGGAGTGGTCGGAGAAAGCAATTTGGAGACACGTTCCCACGAAAGTCAACCCAGCAGAAATAGTGTCCCAGGATGTGACGTATAGGAGATTACAACGTCCATTTGGTTCGGTGGGCATTCGTTCTTGCTCGACTCAGAAAATAATTGGCCTGTAAATACCATACCTGCCGGCTGATGTAGTGTCGATGGAGCTTCGCAAATCGGCACTAGCTCTCGTAGTCAGCCCAGAGCCAAATTATTTGCTTCAGAAATCAGAGTCCATTTCGCCGCACCTGAAGCTTCTGAGAGTGTTCATGTGGGTTTTCCATTTTATTCAAAGTTGCAGAAAAAAGTCGAAGCCTTTTGAAAAAAGTATTTCGCGAAGAGAACTGGATTTCGCTTTTGATAAAATTGTCGAAGTTATCCAATTTCACGAATACAGGGACGACGTAAGTAAAACTTGGAAATATAAACCGGTAGCAACGAATATTCAAAAGCTAAACCCTTTTCTCCAGGAAAATAAATTAGATTGACCTAACCACTGATGCGTTCTTGTTGGCATTTCAAAGGTTCGTGAGTCGTCGCGGGATTCTGGAGACGGTGTGGTGCGACAACGCCACCAACTTTGTTGGCGCAGATCGGCACATGAGGGAGTTCCGAGCTTGTCTGAAGTAGCAGGGGGGCGGTGATGTCCACAAAGCAACTGTTAGTTCGGACGGTAGGCCCAGAACTCTTGTCCGCGGAAGAGCTCGGAACTCTCCTCACCAGTGTGGAGGCCGTGCCCAGCTCCAGGCCCCTCGGAGCTCTAAGCAGCGACCCGAACGACGGCGAAGCCTTGACCCCCGGTCATCTGCTCATCGGCGGCCCTCTTCCGGACCAGATCAGCCTGACCTGCTTGCGACGATGGCGAGGTGTCTCGTCTCTCAGGCACAGGTTTTGGCAGCGATGGAGCACATCTCCAGCCTCCAGCAGCGGTCCAAGTGGCACCAGGGGGAGCCCAACATCTTCGTGGGAGCGCTCGTCGTCGTCGCCGAAGACAACCTTCCGTCCCTGCAGTGGGGGATAGGCCGTGTGGTAGCGGTGCAAACCGGCGCCGATAGCAAGGTTCGCGTGGCCGACGTCGGGACGCAGGAGGGGAAGTATCGGCGATCAGCCACCGACTGGCCCTGTTGCCCGATCTGAGATAAAGGACGTCGAACCTTCAGAGGGGGCGGTGTTTGCGCACTTGGCGCTGTTATTTAAATTGACCTCACTAGTTGTAGGGCGAGAGCGAAAGCCAATAAAGCTTTCGTTTGTTCGCTCTTGCGCATTCGCCCCGTCTCTCGCCACCTTACCATAAGTTAGGTTATAAGAGAAATTATTGGAATATTAAATTGAGATATCATTTGAACTCCATCGAAACCACTCCCTTACGTTGTCGCAATTTCGCTAGCTTTTACACAAGTTATTATCGCAAATAAATCCGCCGAATCCTACTGCAGTCACACAATTTTCGCGTTCGTTAATACAAACTAGTATTCAATTTTCACCTCCAAAGTGTGGTGCTCTGGGCGGGATGAAACAGAAATCGAACGTCTTGAATGCACTGAATGAATGAAGCATGTGGATGGCATCCGTGTTGAAGATATCTGGCTTAAATTGGTCTGTTTTTCTTGAGGCACTCAAAAAATTAGTGTCTTTATCGCAATATAGTTTAAAGGGTAACCCTCGGCGCCCAATAAACCTTCGAAGACATGATAGAAATGCATTCGTTGAGAGTTCGGTTACCACCTCTATATGTACAAAGATGGACGCATATGTCTTTTAAGGTCGTTTTACACGTAGTTTGTAATACCAAACCAAATCATTAAACGCACTGTATCCGATTTTGTTGATATAGCGTAGCGGCAAAACTGAATGCTCAAAATCGATACCTGTGAATACATGTTGTAGTCTTAATTTGTGTTTTAAACTAACTGCTTTTGTAACACCCTATTTATCAGCAAGTTACATCTTCTGTGGAGTAAAACTATGTATGGCATGTATTCATCGGTAACATATGAGTGAAAACATGGTTCGTTCAGTGTGTAAACAGCAATCATGTCGGTTTGCAGGATCAATATGTTTTTGGAAGGAATACCTTTTAGTTGTTGAGAACCATTTTTGCAAAAGGCTGATAAAGTTTTTAAAAGTGTACCACTTAATGTTGGAAAAATTTGGAAACCCGAAAACAATATTTGAGAACATTTTTTTAGTCTTCTCCTCCCCTCTTTTAACGAGCTTGTGTAAAAATTAGGGTAACAATTCCAGCAAATATTTATCTTTTTCTGCATAGGACTCACCGTTATCCGCGCTAATCCGAAGGCTAGATCTGCTCATCGCAGAATGGTCGACTTTGCAGCGATGATTTTATTTAATTTTTTATTTATTAAGTTTAATATTTATTATTTGTTTAATATTTTTTCACATTAAAACTGTCACAATAATTTTTTTCAGTGTTACGTGTTGAAAAAAAAAAAACTTTTGCACCAATGTATTTGTGTTTTATTGCATTGTTGGTTGTAAAGTTTTAATTTCTTATTTCTCGCCTGCTACGTAAAGGTGCGGATAGCTCAGAAAGGTTGTGGGATCCTTCCACCAAATTTATACTGGGATATTGCCTTTGACTAAAAGATGTGTTGGGATCGCTAAAGTTTTATTATGTCTCTTAAATATAGCCTCGCGGCTCTTCCGCTACTTGTGATTTTCGTCGCTGTCCTGTGTGGCGTCGCTCCTTGTCATTGACTGTTTGCTTGTCCTGAATCGTGACGGCTCCACCGCGACTCTGGATGTTATGCGAACCTCACCATTGCACAGTGGTCGGTCTTGTATGGTAGCCGCGGATATAAATACTTCTAGAAGGGCTATCCCTTTGTAACTTGTACAAAAATCTAGAAAATTGTTATAAATACAAAGGACAAGAATTGGCCAGATCGTACCACTTTATCCTATAGCTTTCATAGGAACAATCGGGAAAAAAATGAAAAAAAAAATTATAACTTTTTTTTGTTTTTACATTTTTTTTTAGTTTTTTATGATTTAGTAATAGTTTAATATTTCCGAGTTTCGGTTTTAATATTATTGAAATCGGACAACTATATCATATACCTTTCCTTGGCACTCCCAAGGCAATTATAAGGTATTATTTTAAAGAAAAGAATATAAACACAAAACATAACACAAAAATAACAAAAAACGACAATACAAACCAACAAACGGCAAGCATGTCTTTTTCTAAAAATTGAGGTTAGTTTACATTTTAGTATAATTGCAAGCCGTTCGGCAACTTTCGGCACTTGAATTAAACATTCTTATATTCTTAAAATGCTTAAGAATATTATACAAAAAGATTTGTTTGTGCCAAAGAATGCCATCACAACTAAAACTCTAACCAAACACAGAAAAGACAAACCAAGAAAGCTCACAATGATGTACTAACTACAATATTGATTTACACAAAACACAACACAAAGCAATTTCATTGTACTAAAACTTGTTTCTAATAAGCTTAAAACACTTTTTAAGGAGAGCTTCCCTTGCACGTTGCTTACGCTTGAATACCCAAAGAATATCATGCTCTCTCTTTCGATGCTATTCTTGAAGAGGACAGATAGAGCAAAACAAAAAGATGAATAAATTCAAATAGCTACCAATTATAAATAAGAATTGGTAAATTTAAAATTAAAATTTTGACTTTGATTTTTTTATTTGTGGCCTATGGAACCGACCACTGTGCATTGGAACCGGCAAGGTGTGTCGCCTAGCAGGTAGAACAAGGTTCCGCTTCTCAGCTCAGCCACCTTTATCGCAGACGCCATGGACTCCTTGAGCTCGATTTACCCACGACCTAGCACCCCTTGGATCTTAGGGTTGTATTCTCGGTCTTGTAGACTTCTCGTCGTTTGGCGTCTCGACTTTGCGATCTTTATCCTGGCACTTGGCACTTGATTAACTTTCTACTGGTCTCGCGTACACGCACTCGCTTTGGTTCTCGCACTATTAATTCGGGTTGAGCTGCGCATGCGCCGCCCTTTTATAGCCTGTGATGGTCCTTATCCTTCTTCTGCAGCTCGCATGATCGGGTCCAAGGACCACTGTTGCACTGTTAGTTCACGGTGTGTCCTCTTTGTGCTGGTCCGAAGTCCTCCTTATGACCGTTCGACCTTGCTGGCCTTGAGCCTGAAGAGGGTCCAATGTCCAGCTCGGTTAGATCACGGTGTTTGTGCTTCGCTAGTGTCCAAGATCCGTTGTTGACAGTTTCACCTGGCTGCCCTTGACTCCTCAGGCAATCTCGTCTCCTCCGCTGTTGCTATGCAGCTCTCCTGCACCGAGATTTGTGGGGAGTTTTAAGACTCCTCACATGGTATTGGTGTTTGCTCAGCCATAAATTTTATTAAAAAAAGCGTTGATTCCGATTCGGATGTTGAATGATGATAAAAAAAATGCATTTTTTTGTATTCAAATAAAAAAAAAACAAGAAAGAAAGCAAACTTCGGCAAGCCTAACTTCATATACCCTTCCAGCTATTTCAAGAATTAAATATTTTTGAAAACATTAAAACTATGATTTACTTGCGTATATGTCTAAACATATTGAAGCTATGATGATTTTCAGCTCAATTATTAGATAGTTATTTTATATATTTTTATTATTTCTATGGGAGCTATATGATATAGTCGTCCGATTTTAATGAAATTTAAACCGTAATTCTGAAATATTTAACCATTACTAAATGTCGAAGAACTAAAAAAAAATTAAAAAACGGTAAAATTATAATATTGTTTTATTTATTTTTTCGATTGTTCCTATGGAAGCTATATGCTATAGTCGTCTGATCCGGCATGTTCCGACTTATATACTACCTGCAATAGAAAGACAACGTTTGGGAAAGTTTCATGCAGATAGCTTTAAAACTGAGAGACTAGTTTGCGTAGAAACGGACGGACAGACAGAAGGACAGACGGACATGGCTAGATCGACTCGCCTAGAGCATCACTAGGCATCAAGAATATATCTACTTTATAGGGTCGGAAATGTCTCCTTCTCTGCGTTGCAAACTTCTGACTGAAATTATAATACCCTCTGCAAGGGTAACATAAACAAAAAATTTAATTAAATGGATAGCTTATTTCACTAGAAATAGAACATTCTTTTACTTTACGTGCTATAAGGATAGGTTTTCGTATATGGATGCTAGAGCTCGACAAAGTTTGATTGAAAAGATAAAACTGAAGTTCCGACAACATAAATAAATTCTTAAAACATACACGTCTGAAAAATTAAAATAATTTTACAACTTTATCTTGAAGATGGTATCACAGAGCATTATATTGTTCTTAAAGTCCACTATTTCAAAGGTAGAGGAGCAATCTTGTGTACAGGACGACGCAATGATCCGCTAGAAGTTTTAAGATCCACAACACGAGTTCTCCCATCCTTTCCAAGGAATGGTCGCAGTGACGCGAGCTAGGTTCCAATGTGGCAACGAGACTATATACACACCCTACATCAAACCAGTCCAGATGTTGACATGGGACGTCGTCCTTTTTGCTCGACTTTGTTGGGAGTGTATATAGTCTCGTTGCCGCATTCGAAGAATTGCTGCTTTACAAATGTAACCCTTTGCCATCTATCCAATAATGTTAATTGGGAAGCAGTCTGCGAACCCTTGATTCGTTCTTCAGAAGCAGCCAGAAGGGATGACCCAATTAGGAAATATGACGGGGTAAGAGTGTTTCTATCGTTGGGATCATCTGATTGCGGAGCAACGGGCCTCGAGTTGGGGTCTGCATCTACTTTAATGAAAGTGGTCTCGAGTTCTTCTTAAGCGAGATTGGCCTCCGGCATATTCTTTATTAGCAAAGTTTTGGCCGACTGCTTCCCAAAGCCCTCCAAAGTGTGGAGCTCTGGGCGGGATGAAACAAAAATCGAACGTCTTGAATGTTCTGTATGAATGAAGCATGTAGGTGACACCCGTGTTGAAGATATCTGGCTTAAATTCGTCCATTTTTCTTGAGGCACCCAAAAAATTAGTGGCCTTATCGCAATAAAGTTTAGAGGGTAGCTCTCGGCGCCCAATAATCCTATGAAGACTTGATAAAAATGCATTCGTTGAGAGGTCGAATACCATTTCTATATGTACCGCTTTCGTGGCGAAGCAACGCAAAGCGCCGTATAGAATGGGCCCCAGAAATCCACTCCTGAAATAGCAAAAAGACGTTCTTAAGATCATTCCTCAGCTTGATCCACAATAAATTGTGTGCTTCAGCGAGTAGATCGTCCCATTCAAGTTTGAGAATGTCTTAACCACTTGCAAAAATATAGTTACTGGACTGAGTAACTTTAATGCGTCAAAGACTCTTGCGATAGTTGCTAAGACTGATCGCTTGGTGGTGATGTCGTCAAATGTTAAATCATATCGATAGACTTGACAATCCAAGAGCTTTGGTTATTTCTTCTTCGTCGAAATTTGTTGGGACTTTCTCTGATGATGGCCCACTAAGGCTCATGGAGTTGCTGTTGAACTTTGACTTACAAAAGTTTTCTTCACTTAGTATGGCTATGAATGAGGCCCCCCTGGAATATTAAATCTTGACTGATCTCCGGGCTCTCGTCACTTGATTAACTTGCTACTGATCTCGCATACACGCTCTCGCTTTGATTCTCGAACTATTACTTTGGGCTGATCTGCGCTTGCGCCGCCCAAGGACCACTGTTGCACTGTTAGTTCACGGTGAGTCCTGTTTGTGCGGTTCCGAACTCCGCCTTATTACCGTTCGACCTTGTTGTCCATGCAGTATGAATTCCGAATTGCAATTCTGAATCACAATTATGTGCACAAGAATTTGTTACAAAAACTAAAAAAAAAAGAAGTTACATTTCTTTTATCGGTCATGGATAGGTTATTTCACTAGAAATAGATAATTCTTTAACTTTACTTGCTATAAGGATAGGTTTCTTTATATAGATGCTATAATAATGTTTGATTGAAAAGCTAAATCTGAAGTTCCGACAACATAAATAAATTCATAAAAATACACTGAAAACTGAAAATCACTTTATCTTAAGGATGGGACATTCAGTAATCTAACAAGTTATTAACCTCAATATTAATTTGACAGTGGCTCCGTAACCTTTAGTGTTTCTTGTGGTGCTGTAGGTTACGGAGCACTATATTGTTCTTAAAGTCCAAAAGCATATATTTCTCACACTCCGAGCTCTCATGTTACGGACATTATTTTTTCAAATACCCAAATTTTTGAAAACTTTTCTGAAGGAAAATAATTATTATAAAAAAGTACTTTACGGAAAGTCCAAATGTATTTTTATTAAATTTTATTGCTCAAATACAAAATAAAAACTTATAACATGTTAGAATTTTGTGGTCGGCTGATTACTCGTCACATTTGGGGTCTTTCACCCCAGTGTGAGGCGTGTAAAAATAACGGATGTAAATACGATTGGCTTAAACCTAAGAATCAATGCCTAGCCTAATCTAGTAAAGGTAACCTGAATTTCTATCGAATCACCACTGTGACCGATTTTGTTGATATAGCGTAACAGCAGTTAGTTAAAAAACGTTTGTTCGTTTTTTCGATACGCTTGAGCTTGAGCGTTAGCTCTCCTAAATATAAAAACCCAATTTAGATATTTTTCGCTGTACTTCTCTCGGCACTTAGCTCCGTTACACTGTGTGCGGTCGGTATATTACTCGTTGATTTTTTTATAAGATTATTGTAACGAACTGATTTTTTTTGTTATCTGCTCGCAACGAATGTCGTGCGGCTAGCTCAGAAGATGTAAGTGTTCGTCCCACCAAATTTATATATACGTGACCGCCCTGTTGATCAGTGAAAACGCACAGAAGGATTGGGAGTATACAGTGATCTTTTATTCGCCGACTTGACCCTCGGCCGGGGTGGTGTATTGATATTGTAGACCTATGATCTACCGTCGTCTCCTTCCCACGTTGAACGTCTCGCTCTAGACGAACGCTTCCACCCTACCCTCTCTGCCGCAGGCTGGTCGCACGACGCCCTTGTTGGCGACTCGGTAAGCTGCCGTTCTGGGACTTTAGCGGTGAACCGCTGTGCTCTCAACGCATACGCCTTTCGAGACACCAGCTGAAGAAACGCGTGTCCTTCCGGGCCAGTCACACCAGGACCTTGTACAGTTCCTGCCTTGTAGGCAGGCAGATAGTTTTAGACAACTTTCCTTCTGAGCCCACGGTTCTTCGTCGAAGGACGCTATTTGTTCACTTTGTCGGACACGCCGGGTGGGATGCCAAGCTCAAATCGCGACAGAAGTTGTGAAAAAGCGCCTGGACTTAGCCGTGTGATGCCGTAAGGACATCAGCTACCTGTGTCTCAATTCGGAGACTTTAGCTCTAAGTCCCGAACGTCTCGACGTAGCGATCTTCACGTTGTTTCACTGGTTACTGATTCACTTGATGACTGTTACTTGTTGACTTGGTAGAAATCGACTGATCCAGCTTCCTGCGCTCGGACGGTTTATATAGGCCCCCATTTTCCGCTAGTTATCGGCGTCTCCTTGCCTCCTGGTCCAAAGTCCACGGTTTTACTGTTCGACCTTTCGCCCTCTGCGAACGGCACCAATATCAGGGTCCAAAGTCCGGTGCCGTCCCGTTACTTCCTTCTGCACACGGCCCTTCGCCGTTCTCTTCTATTGCTGTCCCTCTCGGACTCTCCCTGTCATTGTCTGGTGCTGAGTGCACCACTCTAACTGGTAACAGGCCACTGCTTGCATGCGCTTACTCTGCTTGCTTTCTAACTTGTGGGGAGTTATTTAACTCCGTTACTTCGGAAATGAAAAAGAGACTCGCTGTTCTCTCTACCTTGGTCTACTCCACATCCTGACATCCTTCCCTCGACGTGTGTCTTCTTCTCGTACTTGTTCTCGTTTACTTGTAGTCTTCTAGTCGACTCACTCCTCCAGATGGTTTCCACGACATTCACAGCTCCTTCTTGAGTTCCACAGCACCGATCCTCCTTCCAGATTTTGAATCTCCCGCCCCAGACGTTTTCCCCGTAGACTTTGAATTCCCGCCCAGACGTTTCCCCATAGACTTTTGAATTCCCGCCCCCGATGTTTCCCCCGATGACTTTCTCGATCTCCGTGATATGTCCTCTCCGTTGTATGTTGTTATCCGTTCCGTGACCCAAAGCGGCGTTGCCACCTGATGTTTTCGATGTTCCACAGTGTGACTCTTTGTGCCGATATTTCCAGTATTTTGTGCCCATCGAACGACCGCTTGTTAATCGAAGCGTTCCTATCCCTTTGAACATGTGAGGAAATTTTCTCCGGGTAAGTTTTCCTAATTTCTCCTTTTCTCCTTTCTCTCTGCTCTTTTTTCCGTATTCAGCATATTGGACCCGACGCAGAGTGGGATGCGTTTGTTTTGACTCCTAAGGGTCCGACCCGCACCCGGAACGAGCGTCTCCGTGCTGCGACGACCGCTGGGGCTTCAGCGATGCGCCTTCAGCGCCTCGCATCCGGCGTTGAGGCCTGACGGGTAAATGCCGCTTCAGGCTCTTCAGTAGGGCGGGTCATTAAAAATTTTTTTTCGACTTTGAAACGCTAATAGGGCTTAAAAGCTGTGTACACATGTCCAGAATACGTGTGCAAAATACGATTGCTGTGCGACGATGTCTTCCGTCTGCGCATTGACGACAAAAATAAAAAAAATGTAGGTAAATGTATGGAAAATTTGGAATTTTGGTAATTTTTTTCTGTATCAATGTTCAATGTTCAATCAATGTTCAATGGCCACCAAAACACGTTTAAATTGTTATAGAATCTATACCAGTTCTAGAGAACTCTGTCAAAACGTCAAAAAAAGTAATCAAATTAGACCTTATTCCATAAAATCCACCTACTCACTTCTTCGTGGAAAAAGTTAATATTGAAAGTTTTTGTAGTTTTTTTTTTCATTTTTAAAAAATAATTTTCTGATATTTGCGGCCCTTTGCCACCTTCACTTACATATGTGAATCATAAGGGCCCAGGACTCACCTCTTGGCGGTGGCTGTAATTCGAGTCCCTCCCGTCCCACACCCAGCCAACCACCCTCTCGTGCGGGACGAGTTTTACGTTTTAAAGTCTTTTTTGCTTTCAAGCTTGGGCATAAGGTTTCGATCTTGGAGTCTAACGCGTATGAATCCGTCGCGCGCTGTGTGTCCACATTTTTTACTCGAAGCCTCTGTTACTTCTTTGACAACCCTCTCTACAGATTGCGTATGCGATGCAACGTTGGCTAATCGGACGTCAGGCATTTGGGCAAGCGGAGCTTCTATGATGCGTTGTAGTTCGATTTCCGTCAAGTTGGTGGTTATCGGTGGTTCGGAAATTTTTTCCTCGGGCCATTCGATCATCTCTGTATATTCATTTGCAGAGAAATTCAGGATCGGTAAGATGAATTTCCGGACGATAGAAGGGTTGCTGCGTTTGCGGGCCTGCAAAATTCGACGAACTGCTTGTTGCCGCACTTCTATCCTCTCGTCGTGTAACATTGCCACCAAAATATTTTCGTGGTGCGCGTGGAAAGCGTTATCTTGGAGAACCTTTTGTGCTACTTCTTTCAACTGCTTGGGGATAGTACGTAAAGCAATCATTGTATGCCATAGGATTTTAGAAGCGTTTTTTAAAGTGCCCTCACGTTTGATACGGAACCATGAGGGAGCGTACACTGTCACCACGAACATTGTAAGATTCTTCAAATTGGATAAAGGTTTTGGAGTAGAAACGTATAGTCTAAGTATACGGCTACCTGTGGTAAGCCATCTTGCGTGATGCATCTTCCCAGGTTTTTTGTTAGCAAGCTCATCATAGACTACACCACATGATACGGCTTTGCACATATCATATAGGTAGAGTTGGTCAGTGCTGAGCTTATTTTTCTCAACTTCAGGAAGCTCACAGGGTATTGCTTTGAACCTCTTTGTGGGCAAACTTTCACAGTTTTGTAGCAATTTTCCAATAGGGCCCGAGAATTCAGTAGGTCCTGTAGTTGGATCGTCTATTGTCTCAATTACGCAATGACGCAATGGCAATTCGTTAGTGTGCAATTGACAAATGTCCCACTGCAGAGGCCGCCCAAGTACCTTTTCCATACGGCGGATAATGCCGTTGTGTATTCCTGTATTTGTTGGAGCACCGTCACATCCCACGAGTTTTAGCGCCTTGAAGACAAGTCCAGATAGACTTAAACTCTTCTTCAGCCCCATGAGATTCTGATACAACATGACCAAAATATTCATCACCGGGTTGTTTTACGAGGGATAAATGGTTTTCTTTAACAACTTTTTGGTGTTGCCGGCCATCACTCGTAGTTTCAATCGTAAGAGTATTATCTTCGCGGCCGTCAAAAAATAAAGCTTCAATGGCTGTATCTCGACATTCTTTCTCTGTGACTTGACGCTGTGTTTTCGTCCTTTCACGTCTTACTTTGCTCTTGTCAATAATAAGTGGGACTTTCGATGTACATCTATCAGCAGATAAAGCGGGTATACTAAAGTCAGCGTCTTTTATGTCACTGTCACTGTTTCATCGTCACTAGCACACACTGAACCACTGGCTAACACATCTTTAATTGGTCTCTTGTTAACTCTGTTATCCTCGATGGCTTTCCTTTCTTCTCGTTTACGCAGCTTAGCGGTAGTTTTCTTATCCACCGGACCTATGATCATTTTCCGATTTGTACGCTGATCTTGCAAAAACTCCCTTTCCGCTGCTGGCACTTTGTTTTGCAAAGAGCATTTATAGATGGAGTGGTGGCACTTGCAGGCAGCTACATCAAACAACACTCTAAACTGTGCATGAAAAACAGAAACTTTTTTCCTGAAAGCATCACTCTCACTGTCTCTTTTAAATGACTTGTTTAGCTGTTGATAGG
Source organism: Drosophila gunungcola (assembly GCF_025200985.1). Taxonomy (NCBI): domain Eukaryota; kingdom Metazoa; phylum Arthropoda; class Insecta; order Diptera; family Drosophilidae; genus Drosophila; species Drosophila gunungcola. Next base: position 436,940 of record NW_026453218.1, on the reverse strand, counting down.
TATAAACGCCATTTTTTAATAGTTGCTCCATTCTTGTAACGCCGATGAAAGCCGATGACCAGATGTCAGTTACGAGTTTAAGCACTAAAGAAGCAGCTTCTCTAAAAGATGGGTTGCTACCTTTCTTATCTTCTTTTAATCCATGCCACACGTAAAAGTAATACTTTAAAGCATCCTCTCGAGTTGGCAGCATGCGTCCATCGAAATCTTTAGGATGCCCTAAAATGTTCAATGTAAGATTTCTTCGACATACACTCATGTCGATGTGGATAAATGCAGAAAAAAAGCTTTACTACGATTCACTTGTGAAGTATTTGAGATACACAAACTAAACAACTGTAGAACAACAGGTCTACATACACACTTTTTTACGTTGACACGCAGAAGTTAGTATTGAGCCCTAACGATTCACACAAGTAAATCTAAGGTGGCTAAGAGATGCAAATTTCAAATTATAATTTTCGAGAAATAAATTTAAAGAACACGCAATCTTTTGACATTAACTTTCAACAAGGTGAAGTGAGTAAACAGCGAATTTCGTGGAAAAACGGTCCGATTCGATTACTTTTTCCGACTTTTTAACAGATTTCTCTAGAATAGGTATAGGTTCGACAGCAATTCATACGTATTTTAGTGTCTGAGAATACCACTTCTGACTAGTAAAAGTTGGAAATATGTAAGTAGAGAAAAATTTTCTACAATTTGAAATTTTTCGTAAATATACCAAAATTTTTTTATTTTTGTCGTCAATGCGCAGACGGAAGACATCGTCGCACAGCAATCGGATTTTGCACACGTATTCTGGACATGTGTACACAGCTTTTAAGCCCGATTAGCGTTTCAAAGTCGAAAAAAAAATTTTAATGACCCGCCCTACTCTTCAGGGTCTGGCCATACCCACGGCCATTTCTCCAGCACATTCCCGGTAGAAAGGCTCACCACCTCAACCCCTTCCTGCCGGCCGCGCTCCAGTGTGTCGGCGACTATCTCTGGCGAGACCAGTGGGGTTGGGGCCGGGGTTTGCATCGGCGTCATGCCCCCGGCGGGTGTCAGTAGGCTCGCGGTCCTCCTCAACCGAGAATCCCGACTGCTCACCTTGGGCTCCTCCCATACTAGGGCTCCTTCTGCCTTGGTGGCTTCAGTGACTCCGTCAGGCCACGTCTACGTGACGGCGTGCTGCTTCCATACGAACCCTTCTGCCTCGAAGGAGCCGAAGGCATGGCTTACGTGGGCCACCGGGATGTCCATCCGGACGTAAACCGGCGAGCCCTCCTGCTGCCACTGTTCCTCCTTCTTCTCAGCCTGCTCCTCCTCCTTCTCTGCCTGCTCCTCCGCCTGCTTCCTCTGCTTCCATTCGGGGCAATATCTCGGGGTGGGTGGGCGTACCAGCGTCCACGGAGGTGGGGATGGGGGTGTGTGCTCGTCCACCTTCGGGTCTGCCGCACACTCCCTCGGCTCCGGGATGTACCTCGGGGTCGGGGGAATCTCGGGAGCCCCCTCCGCCTGGAGAGGCACTTCCTCGAGGAGGAGTGGGTCGCCCTATATCTGGCGCTCCTCCTCTTCGGCGTTCTTCAGTGCAGCCTCCCACCTTGCCCGAGCGTCCAGCTCTTCGCGCTGTCGAGAATCCCTGAGAGCAGCCTCCTGCTGCCTCCGCTCGCGCTGGCGGTGGTTCTCGGCGATTACGGCCGCTATCCTTCTGGCCTCGTCTGACGGCTGAGCTGCTGTTGGATTGCAGCCCGCGGAGTCCTGGTGGACGCTGCTCTCTGAGCCCTGGGGAATGCTCCCTTTCGGCCCTGCGGCTTTGCGCAGCCGCCACGTCCTGGCCTCTACCGCCGGATCGTCAACCAGCTCCACGTCGCTGTCTGAGCTGACCGTGGGCTCCGGCGATGATGCCTCCGACCGTCGTCGGCTCCGTGGGATCCGTCGCGGGGTTCGGGGGGGCCGGGTGACAGGCCTGTCCTCCGACCGTCCTTGCCCCGGTCCGGATCCTGCCACGGCTCTGGTGATAACGGTGCTCCTCTTGACCTTTCTTTTCTAAATGGCCCCTCGCGCTGGCGGTTCTTCCGATGATGATTCGGCTCTCGGTCATTCCTTATGACCCTCCCGTTATTTCCCTCGGGCATTCCTTTTTGGGTGTTTTCTTGTGGTACCGTTGCTTGTCTCATGTCGCCTTTCTCGATGTGAGTTCGTCGCCGCTCGGGTTTTACGGTTCAGCTTTGCTGTGCTCTCTCTCCCTCTACTTCGGTCGACGTTGGCTTCCGTCTTGTTTCTGCCGTATAGACTCTAACGACGCTACGGTACGAGCTCCTGTTCACTCATACTAATCGTGCCGTGTCCTTTCTTTGTTCCCCAGTAGCTTCAGTTTGTGTGCCGTACAGACTCTAACGACGCTACGGTACATACTTATGCATCACCTTATTCCAGGCGGCGCACACTGATGACTCTGTTGTCCTGCGTTCTATCACTAACCATACAACATATAGACTGGTCATTTTATACAACGCATTTAGACACAAAAAAACGGATCGCGGGAGGCCCCCGTGCTCACAGCAGCAGGCCCCTGCACTTCGTGTGCGTTCGGGTTTTTTGCTATCTCATTCTTATTCTCACTTTTAGGCGCTTTTTGAAGAAGGCTGCCCTGCGCTTGAATTCGTCTTTGTATGTATGCGTGATCATGCATTCTCATACACGGAAGCATGTGTGCGTTTATTTCATTTCGGCGCATCAAGAATATTTTGTCTTTTGCCACTTTTCAAACTAGGTACCCTAAGAATACGGGCGTATTTACTATTGGCTTATGATAAAAATATGAATATTATATGTTATAATATATTTTTTAATATTTCAGCATACATTTTTTTTTGTTTACAAATTCAAATCAGTGGTAGCAGTAAAATGTTTTACATATACGTATGTATTCGAATTAAGAAAAATCAGTCCACTGTTTACCGCTAGTTATCGGCGTCACGGCACGGTTTTACCGTGCGACCTTTTGCCCTCTGCGCACGGCACCAATATCAGGGTCCGATGTCCGGTGCTAACCAGTTCGTTCGTTTTGCACACGGCCTTTCGCCGCTCTCTTCTATTGCTGTCCCTCTCACTCTCCCTGTCCTTGTCTGGTGCTGAGTGACCACTCTCTCTCACCGCACTACCGTTACAACGGGCGCATTCGCCGCGTAACTGGTAACTGGTAGGCCACTGCATGCATGCGCTTTTCTGCTTGCTTTCTAACTTGTGGGGAGTTATTCAACTCCTCACATTATTTAACAAATAAATAATTTAATAAAAATAAGTATTTGACACCTCTTCGATATCAACAAAATAAAAACAAATAAACGCAATAGCAACTAAGGATATCGAAGAGCTTAAACACCATCGAGATGTTTGCATAAAAAGTATTAACCGAACTTATCGCAATTTAAAAGAAGCTAAATTATCAGTAAATCCGGTTGAGCTTGAGTGTCGATTAGAGATTTTAAGTACGCACATTAAAAATGCTTCACTTTTGCAAAAACCAAATATAAGTAAAAGATACAAAAGATGTACACCGCGAAGAGTTGGAAGAGAAGGCCGTAATGACAAAGTCATTGCTAGTTTCGATTGTAAATAAGTGCAAACAAAATAATATCGAGAAATCCGCTCCGAGCGTTGCTCTCCCAACTCCCAACTCCGAATATAAACATTTTATAAGCCTTTTCGAAACTTTCGTTAACAAAGATGACACTTTACACGATACTGAAAAATTCCATTATTTAATTTCGAGGTTTAGCTGGAGACGCTTACGGAACAGTTAGTGCCTTTCAAGTTACTGCGGAAAATTATCCCAAAGCCCTTGCTAGCCTAAAGCGGTTGTACGATAATGATTGTCTTATTTTTTTGACAACATATCGACACTTTTTAATTTGCAAAAAATTTTCCAGCCTTCAGCTACAGCATTGGAAACCCTCATCGACACGGTCACAGCCTTGTATGACTCCTTGCTGTCTGTTGGGAATGATAGACGCATTACTAATGCTATTTTAATACATCTGGTAATGAGCAAGGTCGATGCCGGAACTAAAAGAAAATGGGAAGAACAGTTAGATTATACTTCGCTTCCACTTTGGAGCGAATGTGAGGCGGCCCTCAGCAGGCGATACCAACACATGGTAGCGGAAGAGGCTTCCAAGCCCAAAACTGTTCAGCAGACCCAATCTAACCCTAAGAAGAATGGAAATAGGAGTTTTTCGTATGTCGCTGCCAGGAACGACTCTGTTCAATGCGTGTGCAACTCAGCTGAACATCAGATTGGAAACTGCGCTTCCTTCACAGCCCTAACAGTTCAGCAAAGATTCGATTTCGCTAAAAGAGCACTCTTATGCTTTAACTGCTTAAGAAAGGGTCACACGGTCAAAAAATGCAAATCGAACAGATGCAGAGTGCGCTATTCCTAACATCACACGTTGCTACATTTATATTCTCTAAACACAAATCTTGCGTTGCCACCCCCTTCGCAACCCACGCTCATGCAGGAGTCTCCATCCACGTCGCATGTTTTGCATGCGAATGCATCGGATCGAGTCATTCTTGCAACTGCTGTTGTGAGCGTTCAAACCAAAAGTGGTAAGAGTGTCTTAGCTCGAGCGTTGCTCGACTCTGGTTCACAAATACCTTTTGTGACCGATGAGCTCGCTCAGAGGCTCAAAATTACAAGAGAGGACGTGTGCATCATAATGCCCAAGCCACAAAAAAAATACACACGATTGTAAAGTCGCGAGTAGGGAACAGCCAGTTGTCGTCCGATTTGTGGATCATCAAAAATATTTCTGGTTATCATCCGGATCAAGAGGTGAACACCAGCAGGTGGAGGGTGTCTGAAAATATTCAGTTAGCAGATCCATCCTTCATCAAGACCCAAGAAATAGATATGCTTATCGGCGCTGATACGTTCTTTGAACTTTTATATATTGGCCAAAAAAAAGCAGGAACTCCTCATCTTACAAAAGACAGTTCTCGGATAGTGTCAGGGAGATGTGCCTCTGAAAATAATGTAAAGGCTGAAAAAATGGTACATCTCAGCTGCCAGGAGGAAGCGTAGGAGTCAATTTTGACAACCGTGCAGAAATTTTGCTCTGTGGAGGACTTGCCGTCCAAGGCTAAATTCCATACTCTTGAGCAACAACTCTGTCAACAACACTTTGAGAAAAGTACTCAAAGATTGTCGTCCGGTAGATTTTCGGTTCGTTTGTCGTTCAAATCCGACCCAAATACTCGTGGTTCGTCATACGAAGTTGCGAAGCGTAGACCCTTCGCTGAGGAAGATGTATCTTGAATTCATGGAGGAATATGTTTCAACGGGCCACATATACTCCACCAATGACAAAATTCCGAATACTCCGCACTATTTCATTCCGCACTAAAGCGTTCTACGGCCACAAAGTACTTCAACTAAGTTGACAGTAGTTTTGAATGCATTGAGCCGTACTTCCACGCAGCTAGCGTTGAATGACATCTTGATGGTAGGCCCAACTATCCAAGAGGAGTTGTACTCGACTCTGCTTCGGTTTAGATTACATAGGTTTGCCCTTGTGGCCTACATCAAAAGGATGTATCGCCAAGTGATGGTGGTCGAAGCTGATCGAAACTTCCAGCTCATAGTATGGAGACGAGATCCCTCTCAGTCCCTGAAAATCTTTAAGTTAAACACCGTTACATATGAAACTTCGCCAGCACCCTTTTTGGCGATTCGGTGTTTAATGCGGCTAGGAGAGATGGCGCAAGCAACTCATCCAAAAGCCGCAAAGGTTATTCAGATTGATTTTTCTGTTGACGATTTGTCACCTGGCGCCGGATGCGTTGAGGACCTGCAAAGTCTTCGAGACGAAGTTTTCAGGTCTTGCAAGAGGCAGGTTTGCAATTGGCAAAGTGGTTTTCAAACTGCCCAGAGTTATCCGCATCTGATAGCGCTGTAATCCCACTTATGGCAGACTCAGACCTTAACTAAGACCCTTGGCGTGGTTTGGTTACCGGTTAAAGATTACTTTCAATTTCGGTTGGATGACTCTTTCCTGGATCTTCGCGCGACAAAGTGAAATATTTTGTCGGTGACTCCTTGACTTTTCGACCCACTTGGCCTCTTGTGTCCTTTGGCCACGAAGGCAAAGATGTTGTTGCAGGAACTGTGGCTTCGAAAATTAGATTGGGACAAGTCGCTACCGATGCAGTTGCTTACATTGTGAGAGACGTTTAAAGCGACGCTTCTGCAGCTGCCGAAAATTAAGATATCGAGATTCGTCAACACAGATCCACAAGTCTCGATTCAAATACATGGTTTCGCTGACGCTTCCATGCTATCGTATGGAGCGTGCATCTACGTTCGTACTCAAACTGCTGAAGGTTTAAAAGTGTCTTTATTGACCGCCAAATCGAAAGTAGCTCCCCAAAAGGCGAAAACTTTGCGCCCGCCTTGAGCTGTGTGAAGCTCACCTTTTAGCAGATCTCTATAATCGTGCCAGGCCATTGAGAAAGTTTTCCTGTGGACAGACTCCGAAATCACTTTACACTGGATTAAAACCCATCCCTCGCCGATGTCAAGTTTTGTTTCGATCCGGGTTGCAGAATTTCAGGAGTGGTCGGAGAAAGCAATTTGGAGACACGTTCCCACGAAAGTCAACCCAGCAGACACAAATTATGGGGAACCTGCCAGCAGATAGACTTCGAGCTCTCCGCCCGTTTAATATTTGTGGCGTTGATTTTTGTGGTCCCTTCAGCATAACGTATCGTATCCGTGGTAAGCCACCGTACAAGTCGTACGTGGCCTTGTTTGTCTGTTTGCGTCCAAAGCGGTCCACTTAGAATTAGTGTCTGACCTAACCACTGATGCGCGGGATTCCGGAGAAGGTGTGGTGCGACAACGCCACCAACTTCGTCATCGAGTTCCGAGCCCGTCTGGAGGAGCAGGGGGGCGGTATCCAAACATTCGCATCAAAAAAAGGATGCGAGTTTGCGTTAATACCGCCGGTGTAAAGTCAGCAAAGCACCTGTTCTTTCGGACGGTAGGCCAAGACCTCTTGACCGCGGAGGAGCTCGGAACTCTGCTCACCAGCGTGGAGGCCGTGCTCAACTCCAGGCCCCTCGGAGCTCTAAGCAGCGACCCGAAAGACGGCGAAGCCCTGACCCTCGGGCATCTGCTCATCGGCGGCCCTCTTCTGGCCCCACCATCAGCGGCGCTCCCGGACCAGATCAGCCTGACCTGCTTGCGACGATGGCGAGGTGTCTCGTCTCTCAGGCATAGGTTTTGGCAGCGATGGTCCCGGGAGTACATCTCCAGCCTCCAACAGCGGTCCAAGTGGCACTAGGGGGAGCCCAACATCGTCGTGGGAGCGCTCGTCGTCGTCGCAGAAGACAACCTTCCGCCCCAGCAGTAGAGGATAGGACGAGCGGTAGCGGTGCACGCCGGCGCCGATAGCAAGGTTCACCTGGCGGACGTCAGGACGCAGGACGGGGAGTATCGGCGAGCTGTCCACCGATTGGCCCTGTTGCCCGTTCTGGGCTCAAGGACGTCGTCCCTTCAGAGGGGGTGGTGTTTGCGCACTTGTATTTGAAATCAATAGTTGTAGGGCGAGAGCGGGAGCCAATAAAGCTTTCGTCCGTTCGCTCTTGCGAATTCGCCCCGTCTCTCGCCACCGTAGCTTAAGTTAGGTTCAAAAAGAAATTATTTAAATATTAAAGTTAGTGATCAATTTCCTTTTCGTCGTCGTGCTTTCGAAATACAAGTAGTTTCTTCACAAGTTTCGCCAAATATATCGTCTCGAACTACTGCAGACACAAGTTTCGCGTTGTTAATACAAAACAGTTTTAAATTTACAATATTAATTGAAAAATATTCCCTAAGTAATTGCCTAAGCACATCCTTCTTGGATCCCCAAACCAATCGAATACTTAGTGGCAAAGAGTTAAGAGTATACTAAATATCAGCCAACTCAAGTGGCACGGGGCGAAAAGATCTTTGACACAGTTTTATTGGAATCTTTCAAAATAATGGACAATAAAAAATTATAATCCTTAAGAGTAGCGCTTTTAAAGCCGGGTACCCTATTATCAAATAATGATAAAGAGAAAGAAGCATTACTGTTTACATTCCATGTCGATCCAATACAAGGAGGTCATACAGGCATAGCTAGAGCATTAGCAAAAATAAAAAGGCATTATAATTGGAAAAATATGACCCGAGATATATCAAATTATATAATAAAAAGCCCAAAATGCCAAAAATCATAAACAACAAAACATACAAAAACACCAATGACTATTACTGATTCGCCGCAAATGGCTTTTGACAGGGAAATTGTGGAACAACGAATTGAATATGCCGTAGCCCTTATCTGCGATTTAACTAAATACCGAGTGGCAATACCAAACAAAATCAAAACAAAAGAGCAAAAACAGAAGCAAAAGCTGTATTCGAAGATTTTATTCTGAAATACGGTCCAATGAATATATTCATATCCTATGATATGAACGGAAATGGGAACAGAATAAAAAATTTCGATAATTGAAGAGTTATGTAAATATTTAAATATTAAAAAAATAACTTCCACCGCCCACCATCACCAGACTGTAGGAACCGTTAAGCGAAGCCACAGAACATTTAATGAGTTTATCCGCTCATACATCTCAATTGATAAAACAGATTGTTTTAATACAACACCCTCTGTCTATTGTGCATATGAGCTAGTTTTTGGTAGACAAAATAAAACCACTATATAATTTAGATGACTATGCTAAAGAATCTAAGTTTAGACTAGGTCAAGCATTTAAGAGAGCCAGATTAATGTTAGAATCTCATAACCAGAAACAAAAAATTAGCTATGACAAAAATATTTTAGATTTTGATTTAACAAGAAAGGAAGCAAACTTCGGCAAGCCGAAGTTTATATACCCTTGCAGCTATTGCAAGAATTAAATATTTTTGAAAACATTAAAATTATGATTTACTTGCGTATATGTCTAAAAACACTGAAGCAATGATGATTTGCAGCTCAATTATTAGATAGTTATTTAATATAATTTTATTATTTCTATGGGAGCTATATAATATAGTCGTCTGATTTTGATGAAATTTAAACCGTAGGTCTGAAATATTTAACCATTACTATATGTCGAAGAACTTATAGAAAAATTTAAAAACACCAAAGTTATAATTTTTTTTTTATTTATATTTATGATTGTTCCTATGGGAGCTATATGCTATAGTCGTCCGATTTTGATGAAATTTAAACCGTAATTCTGAAATATTTAACCATTACTATACCTCGAAGAACTAAAAAAAATATAAAAAACAGAAAAGTTATAATTTTTTTTCTTTTATTTTTCCGATTGTTCCTATGGGAGCTATATGCTATAGTCGTCCGATCCGGCTCGTTCCGACCTGCAATAGAAAGACAACTTTTGGGAAAGTTTCATGCAGATAGCTTTAAAACTGAGAGACTAGTTTGCGTAGAAACGGACGGACAGACGGACATGGTTAGATCGACTCGCCTAGTGATGCTGATCAAGAATATATATACCTTATAGGGTCGGACATGTCTCCTTCACTGCGTTGCAAACTTCTGACTGAAATTATAATACCCTCTGCAAGGGTATAAAACAGGAGATCAGGTTTTATCGAAAAATGAAATAGGGCATTAGCTAGACTTTAAATAAACTGGACCCTATAAGGTTGAAAGTATAGAAGAAAAAGATAACATAGTAATTTCAAATAATAATAGTAAGAAGCAAACACTACATAAGGATAGGTTAAAAATATTTACTTCATAATCACTTTAATTCTCTTATATATAAAAATCACGTTTGGCCATACATAAAATTAGAACCATAATTATAATGACAAATTATAACAAAAGAAAAAAAAATACTAATACTTTCTGACTCGAAAAAAAAAATATTAATAATAAAATAAGATGTTCATTTACATATTACATATCATTTACATATACTAAGAAAATAACTTCATAGAATTATGTTATTTTTCAAAAGAAGGGAGATGTAGTTTGTTCACATATCGAATGCAAATTAATTTTCTTCCGAAAATTTTTAAGAAAAATATATAAATTGGTTCGTAGTTATGTAGTCAAGAATTTTGTTTTCCAAATTGGTATACGAGATAGTATTAATTTTGGTTGTACCATTACATTTTATTAAATATGACCCGTTTAAATGGGAGCCGTTAACAATATTGTACCCATATATAAGAATGGCATAATCTTGTAAGATGTCTATTTTTTTTTTCTTATTTTTTTACAAGTTGATTTCTTACAATTTAATAATCTGGTAAAACAAGTTTTTTCCTTAATTAAAGTGCAATAATTATTAAATAATAATAGTTAAATAGTTTGCGACTTGATTGCTTAATACTAGTTTCCCATCGATTTGAGAAATCGTTTTGGCGTGATATATTTCGCATCTCTTTTTATTATTGAGTATTTTATATAAATTATTAAAAGTTCTTTATGACTTGCGATTTTAAAAACAGAGATGTCCATTAACTGGTTTTTGTTCGTATTTTAATATTTCCTTGACGCATCATTGCTTAAAATTTTGGTATTAAAAACGTCAATTTTCGCAAGTGTGATTGTGTCCATTTTTTGCAGATCAAATGTTAATAACCGTAAGCGATGTTTTCGCAGTGGTAAATCTTGATCAATAAAAACATTTTTAAAATCATCAGAAAGAGATTCTTTTTTTTTGAACAACTTGGAATTGATAATAGATTGCTTATTATTATTATTATTCAATTAATTCAATTATTTTATTCTGTACTTTAATAAAATCATCATGATCCGGAGTTCTAGTTAACTATTTCCACATAGTGCCTAACTCATTTATTACCCCTTTTGATCTAGTTGAAATTAATTGTGATAAAATTAATTCGATTACTTCTAAGTCATATTTAATTTCCCATTGTGATCTTTTATTAGTATCCCTTTTTATATTATCTGATTCCAATTTTATTATTTCTTTATAAAAACTTAAGTTAGTTACGTAAAAAAAATCTGCGTATGAATCATACGTCAATACGTTTTTATTGTCCTTATTTCTGATTTTGTAAATAAAATAAGGTGTAGTATGAGCACCTGGTAAAACATTTTCTGGAAAAGGTAAAAAAAAATAATATATAAATAGTTAGAATTTTATATTATCTTTGTGAATAATTCTATTTCTACTGTTGATTATTATTTTGTTAGGTAAATTTTCCTTAACTACTTGTTTTTTATATCTAGTTTTAGGTTTATTTCTTTCCCCGTGTTCCTTTTCATAAACTACCTGTCCTACATGATATTGTTTTTTCTTTTCTGTTATCATTATGTGTTTCTCTTGTGTATTTTTTAAAATTTGAAGAATATTTTCGTGCTCTATTTTATTGTATAGCACGTCAAATGGTTTTTGGTTGCATGAATGAATGCTCTGATTACATTCTTGAGTGGCTCTAATTACTATTTCGGAATAGTCAGTTAAATTAAATTCTTCTTTAATGCATCGAGCTAATTCTTTTAATATAGAATGTGCCCTTTCAACTTGTCCGTTTGAGGTACTGTGCCTCGGGTCTACGAAATGTAAAATTAAACCGCACCTTTGTGCAAAAGATTTAAATTCGGCCGAGGTAAAGCTTGGTTCATTATCGGTCATTATTACTTTGGCTTGTGGAAGTTGTTTAAGTAATTCCATTACTTTGTTTTCGATATTTAATTTATTTTGGATTTCTTTTACTACTTGAAATTTTGATAAAGCGTCAATGCAAGTTATCAAAGTGAGACTTTGCGAGTAATATATGTCAATGTGTAAATTTTCTCCTTCTTTACTTGGGATTGGGACTTCACCAATTGGAATTTTAATTGGATGCCTGTTATATTTGTTTTCATTGCAAATTTTACAATTTTTTATATAGTCTTTTAATTTTGTGAGTAAGTTTGGCCAATAATACAATCTATTGATTTGTTTATAATTTTCGTCGAGTCCCCTGTGCGCTCTACAATGTCTTTCTTCGATTATAAGTGCTCTGTCTTCAGAATTTTCACATCTTGGACAAATATTCTTGTATACAAAAATGTATTCATAAAATTTCCTTTAAGTGGTTTTTGAATTCTGTAAAAGTCCTCTAAAGTACAATGAATACCTACTGTTATATTAGGAGGAATGTATTCGCTTAAGATTGAAATCAAATTTTCGGGAGTGTTAAATTCTACTATATGTCTGGTATTTTTAAATATATTAATCGACTCATGTACTGTATACCTCCCCGCTTTTAGCAATTGTTGCTTAAACTGGTTTAAGGGTTTTCGGGTTTCTTGTATATTAGTTGCATAAACTTATTCTGTTTTGGATAAGGTTTTTGAAATACCGACGTCCGAAGCGTCGGTGGTCAGGGTAAATTTTTTATTATAGTCCGGTTGAACTAATTCTACTTGCGCAATGAGATTTTCTTTCAGTTCGTTAAAAGCTTTAATAGCTGGGTCATCCAGCTGAATTAACATTTTTGTTGACATTCTTTTTGAAATTTTGCCATTTTGACCGCCAAGGTATTTTGTTTAAGTCTTTATAATGTTGTTCAATCGAATTTGAGAATATTATAATGTCGTCCATGTAGACATGGCATGTTTTCCCTATTTGTTCTCTTAGGATGTCATGCATTGCTCTCTGAAAAATTCTTGGTGCATTTGTTAATCCGAATGGCATTCTTAAATATTCGTATTTTCCATTATTTATTGAAAAATATTTTTTTTTTCGATATCAGATTCGTTCATTAATATCTGATGAAAACCTGATTCTAAATCTATTGTTGAAAAACATCTCGCTTTCCCCAAATTAGATAGAATTACTGATGGGTCTTTCATAGGGTACCTGTCAGGTATGGTACTTTCATTTAATTTTTTATAATCAATAACGAGTCTTAACTTACGGCTTTCGTCTTGATTCTCTCCTTTCTTTGGGGATACCAGAACTGGTGAATTGTAAGGGCTTCGGCCTTATAATTTCTTCTGATAACATTCTACTGATTTCGCTATTCACAAAGTCGGTGACAGATTAAGCGTACGGATATTGTTTCCCGTATATTGGCCTGTCGTGAATATGATTTATTTCCCCCTTTATGCCTGTTCTAAAAGGAATTTGAATATTTATCTTTGAATGCTCACTATTTTCCACAAATAATGAATCTGTGTCTTCTCTACTTTTATCATCAAAATATTTTTGTATAACAAATTCTTTTAACGGAAAAATAATATTTTTTTTTTCAATTAAACTTATTTTATTTTTTTCCTCATTATCGTAATATTTTAACTTTTCAGTTTTCTCTTTATATTCCAATACTCCCTTTGCTATATTTATTATAGCTCCAATTTTTCTTAGTAAATTGAATCCAATGAGAAGATAAGATTGTAATCTTTCTATTTCATAAAAAAAATGTCGTGTTTCAAATATAGTTATTATATGGTAATACTTAATAATTGAATATCCATGAACTGTAGTTACCTTTTTATATATTGATAACTCATTTTTATTTTCAAAAATTCCCTTTTTTATGTAACAAACAGTGGCTCCTGTATCTATTAAAATTTTTAAATGCTTCTTGATTTTTCTATCTGTCCTATTTAAATAAGGCATTCCCCTGTAGGGGTCTCGTCTAAAAAATGATCTTCATTTATATTATTCACTCTAGTTACTTTAATCGCTGGCTCATTTACAGTTCCCTCGGGTTTCCTTTTTTGAGCTCTTTATTTTGATTTGGGCGATAGTAATTTGAACGATTATTATTTTGATAATAATTAATATTATATCTTCCTCGATTATTATTTGCCTGCCAATTGTTATTGGGCTTATTTTAGAGTTGAATCGATGGATCAACATCCATTGGCTCGACAGCTTGTTGCTTTTGACTGTTGTTTTGGTTATTGTTTTGCCAAAAATTTCCCTTTTGTGGCCAATTATAATTTTGGTTATTACCCCAATGATTGCCCGTTGTATTATTATTCTGTCGTACTTGATCAATTCGTAAGTTGTTTCCCTGATATTTGTTTTCATTTTTAAACCCATTAAACCTGTTCGCAAATTGAGCACGGAAATGGTTTGATTCTAATTCCTGGACATTTGCCAAAGCATTGGGTAAATATGGTGGATTTAATGAGAATAGAGTTTCTGAGATAGATCCATTTAATCCGGATATAAATGTTCGTAGAGCGTTGCTCTTTATTGTTTTGTTTGTTTCCTTGGTAATTACGCTGTCCTTTCCGTGTGTCATTATGGTCTTGTTTATTAGTATAGTCATTTTTTTATAAATTCGTTATAGTATTCGGTAACTGTCATTTGTCCCTGCCTGAGAATACTTAGTTCTGACTCTAGGATATATATTGGTCGTTTATCGCTATATATAAAATCCAATCTAGATAAGATTGCTTAAATATTTAAAACGGTGCCATGATTGGTAAGAGCATCATGGGCAGCTCCCGTAATTTTATTTCGTAAAATTGGTAAAGCATAAAAATATTGTTCGCTTTGAATTTTATAAAGACTCATAGCAGTTTCCGCAGCTTCCCTCCAACCTACATATTGTGTTGGTACCCGGTGAACCTTGGTAAAGATTTTACCACTTCAAGCGTGGTATCGCACTTTATAGTTGGGTCGATTGTTTGTATTTTATAATCCTCTACAGTGTTTGCATCTGTGGCTAATCTACCTTCTAAACCTGCTATTTTCCTGCTCACTTCATTCAACTGAACATTTATTTATCTATTAATTAATTCCACTGTTAGGCCGCCAGCTTTGGCTATACTACGTGCAGAGAATTTGGTGCTGAACCTCCGGTTGCCATTTTTAATTTTAATTCACCAAAGCTATTTATTAAATCTTCCAGATTGTTTTTTGATGATATTCTTTAATTTTCAAATCTAACTTATTGTTTTTATCAATTTTATTATTTTTTTTTAACTTAAATTAAAAATTTTTAATTAATTTTTTAATTTAATTTTTAATTTTTTCACGAAACTGTCCTGATCGTGTCTTACTTCTGTGAGGTTGTGGGTTGATCTTCCTTCCTTAGTTTGCTTGAGCGTTGTCGTGCTGATTTTGGCGAGGGAATTCCCTTCAGCCCTTCCTTCCTTCCTTAATTTTATTAATTTGTTAATTTGGCGAGGGATTGCCCTACAGCCCTTCCTCCTTTTTTTATAATTTATTCGAAGATTTTTTTTTTTAATTCACTTTGTTTTTCTTTGTTAATTTTTTGTCTTTATTTTATTTCTTTTTTTTTGACACTGTATTTTTAGTTTGGTTTTGGTTCTTATTTTTGGTTTTGATTCTTTTTGAGTTTTTTTGTTTGGTTTTTGTGTTAATAATTTATCTTTCGGTCCACCTTTAATATACTTCCGAGTTTAAATGGATTATTACATTAATTGATTTCCATTTTATTTTTGAACAACGATCACTGTCACAATGTTAGGTGTCGTCGGATGGTGATGGATTTTTTAATTTTTCCACTAAAAAATTGTTTGGGTTTTTTGGCGTCGCGAGTTGCGTTTAGTTTTAATTAACTTGTTATTAATAATTTTTAAAACGAACTTTTTAAGACACCGCCTCACGTTGGGCGCCAATTAATTGTCTTCCGGAATATTTTAAAAAAACTAACCGTATAAAAAAATTTATTTATTATTTTTTAAATTTTATAGTGATAAACCTTTATTGATAAAAATATTAACACAAATATTTCTATACACATTTTGTTACTTTCTATTACCGATCGCGGTCTCGATCAAAATTGGACTGTCTTTCCCAATCCCAAATCAAATCGAACGAATCTCGGCCAGGAGCTTTTCTTTAAGAATTTTAGAACTATAATATATGTTTAGATTAAAAGCTTAAGATTAAACTGTCGCATCTTATTGTGAAATTCAATTATGCTGACCGATGCAATTTGTCGGACACTTGAAACGCAAAAGGCGCAATTGATTGAGCTTCGAACGGAAGCTGATGTTTACTTTAATTTTGATTTGTTTAACTTAGCTGGGGAACCAAAATCGGACCTCAAAGTCAAAGGCAAAGACAAAGGCAAATGCAGAGATTGAAATTATTGTTTGTAAAAGCTAACTTGCTTACGGAGTAAGTTCCAAAGTAAACAGGACTTAAAAAAAATACAGAACAAATAGTTTTTTCTGCAAAATCAATTTATTTTATTCAAAATAGTCTCCTTCTGCTTTAATACAGCGTTTTGCATGGTCCAGAAGCATGTCGAATGAGTGATTTAGCTCGTTGCCCGGTATGGCCTCCAGTATGCCGGTGCAAGCCTTTTGAATGGCCTCTACGTCTGCATAACGCTTTCCTTTCATCGGCAAATGCATTTTTCCGAAAAGGTAGAAGTCGCACGGTGCCATGTCAGGTGAATATGGGGAATGGTTGATGGTTAAAATGCGATTTTCGGTCAAATAGTCGGACACAAGCGTCGATCGATGAAACGGCTCATTATCGTGCAACAAACGCCAACTTCCATCTTCGCGATATTCGGGGCGAACACGTCGAATACGGCGCACCAAACGCTTCAAAACTGCGAGTTAGAATACCGCATTAACGTTTTGGCCGGGTGGAACAAATTCTTTATGGACAATACCCTTGGAATCATAAAAACAAATCAGCATTGTCTTTGACTTCTCCAGGCGCGATTTTTTGGGTTTCGGCTCGTCCGCCGCCTTCCATTCAGCACTCTGGCGTTCCGTTTCGGGATCAAATTGAAAACACCACGTTTCGTCACCAGTCACAATCTTGTAAAGGAAGTTCGGGTCTTTTTTTGCCTCTTTAATGAATTCTAATCAATTTTTGGACGTCAGTCAATTTGTGCGAAACAAACCGTGCACACACCTTTTGTAAGCCCAAATGTTCGATCAGAATGCGATAAATCGATGTTTGGGAGATGTTCAATTCTATTTCCATTAATTTCAATGATTTCGGCTGATTTTTTATGAATTCACGAACAGTTTCGATGGAATTTTCGGTGATCACGGATTTTGGTTGGCCCACATGTTCATCGTCATTTATGTCCTCGTGCACTCTGCTGCGGGATAGGCAATCATCGTCATTAACTTGTTTCATCAATTGAAACGTTTCGGTAAAAGTTTTACCATTTTAAAACAAAATTTAATGTTGGCTCTTTGTTCGAAGCTCATTTTCGCATCGATGACAAAAACATACTGACACTTAAAACGCAATAACCTCACTTCCAATAGATGAAATGTAAATCGTAAGCGATGTTTTCGCAGTGGTAAATCTTGATCAATAAAATCAATTTTCGCAAATGTGATTGTGTCAATTAAATTTTGCAAATCAAATGTTAATAATCGTAAGCGATGTTTTCGCAATGGTAAATCTTGATCAATAAAAACATTTTTAAAATCATCACAAAGAGATTCGATTTCTTTGAACAATTTAGAATTGATAATCGATTGCTTATTATTATTTTCAATAAGTTTATTGATTTTATTCTGAACATTAATAAAATCATCATGATGCGGAGTTTTTAGTTAACCATTTCCACATTTAACTCATTTATTCCCCTTTTTGATCAAGTTTAAATTAATTGTGATAAAATTAATTCGGTTACTTCTAAATCATATTTAATTTCCCATTGTGATCTTTTATTAGTATCCCTTTTTATATTATCTGATTTCATTATAATTCTGATCTGATTTTATTATTTCCTTATAAAAACTTAACTAAGTTACGCGGAATAAGTCTGCGTATGAATCATACGTCAATACGTCTTTATTGTCCTTGAATAAAAGATACTCGTGACTTGTATAGTCAATTATTTCTGATTTTGTAAATAAAATTAGGTGTAGTATGAGCACCTGATAAAACATTTTCTGGAAAAGGAAAAGGAAAAAAAGAAAAAGATATTATATTTTAATTTTATATTATCTTTGTGAATAATTCTATTTCTACTGTTGATTATTATTTTGTTAGGTAAATTTTCCTTTACTACTTGTTTTTTATATCTAGTTTTAAATTTAGTTCTTTCTCCGTGTTTTTTTCATAAACTACCTGTCCTGCATAATATTTTTTTTCTTTTCTGTTTTCATTATGTGTTTCTAAAATTCTTTTGTGTATTTTTTAAAATTTGAGGAATATTATCGTGCTCTATTTTATTATATAGTACGTCAAAGGGTTTATTGTTCGTTGATGAATGAATGCTCTGATAATATTCTTGAGCGGCTCGAACTACTATTTCGGAACAGTCGGTGGAATTAAATTCTTCTTTCACGCATCTAGCTAATTCTGTTAATGTAAAATTTGCCCTTTCAACGTGTCCGTTTGAGGTACTGTGCCTCGGATCTGCTTAGTGTATAGTTACACCGCCCCTCTGTGCAAAAGACTTAAATTAGGCCGAGGTAAAGCTCGGTTCATTATCGGTCATTATTACTTTGGCTTGTGGAAATTGTTGAAGTAATTCCATTATTTTGTTTTCGATATTTAATTTATTTGGATTTCTTTTACTACTAGAAATTTTGAATAAGCGTCAATGCAAGTTATAAACGTGAGACTTTGCGCCTAATATATGTCAATGTGTAAATTTTCCCCTTCTTTTGGATGGGGCTTCTCCAATTGAAATTTTAATTGGATGTCTGTTATATTTGTTTTCATTGCAAATTTTACAATTTTTTATATATTCTTTTAATTTTGTGAGTAAGTTTGGCCAATAATACATTATATTGATTTGTTTATAATTTTCGTCAAGTCCCCTGTGTGCTCTGCAATTTGTTTCTTTGATTATAAGTGCTCTGTCTTCAGAATTTTCCACATCCTGGACAAATATTCTTGTAAACAACAATTTTTTCATAAAATGTTCCTTAAGTGGTTTTTGAATTTTATAAAAGTCCTCTAAAGTACAATAAATACCTACTGTTATATTAGGAGGAATGTTTTCTCTTAAGATTGATATGAAATTTTGGGGAGTGTCAAGTTCTACTATATGTCTAGTATTTTTAAATATTGTAATCGACTCATGTATTGTATACCTCTTTGCTATTAGCATTTGTTGCTTAAACTGGTTTAAGGGTTATCGAGTGTTTTGATCTGAGACCGATTCGTTACTTTCAGTTAAGTTGCTAATTTGAATTCTTGTGAAAATTTAATACTGTTTTGTATTAACAACGCGAAAACTTGTGACTGAAGTAGTTTGAGACGACGTTAATTTGCGAACTTGTGAAAAACTATTTTGAAAGCACGACGAAAAGGAGTGGCTACGATGACGTTCGATTGATCACTAACTATTATATTTCAATAATTTCTCTTAGAACCTAACTTATGCTACGGTGGCGAGAGACGGTGCGAATTCGCAAGAGCGAACGGACGAAAGCTTTATTGGCTCCGCCACGCGAACCTTGCTATCGGCGCCGGCGTGCACCGCTACCACTCGTCCTATCCTCCACTGCTGGGGCGGAAGGTTGTCTTCTGCGACGACGACGAGCGCTCCCACGAAGAGGTTGGGCTCCCCCTGGTGCCACTTGGACCGCTGTTGGAGGCTGGAGATGTACTCCCGGGACCATCGCTGCCAAAACCTGTGCCTGAGAGACGAGACACCTCGCCATCGTCGCAGGCAGGCCAGGCTGATCTGGTCCGGGAGCGCCGCTGATGGTGGGGCCAGAAGAGGGCCGCCGATGAGCAGATGCCCGGGGGTCAGGGCCTCGCCGTCGTTCGGGTCGCTGCTTAGAGCTCCGAGAAGCCTGGAGTTGAGCACGGCCTCCACGCTGGTGAGCAGAGTTCCGAGCTCCTCCGCGGTCAAGAGGTCTTGGCCTACCGTCCGAAAAAACAGGTGCTTTGCAGACTTCACACCTGCCTCCCATAGTCCGCCGAAGTGCGGTGATCTGGGCGGTATGAACGCAAACTCGCATCCTTTATTTAATGCGAATGTTTCGATACCGCCCCCCTGCTCCTCCAGACGGGCTCCGAACTCTCTCATGTGGCGATCTGCGCTGACGAAATTGGTGGCGTTGTCTCACCACACCTCCTCCGGAATTCCGCGACGACTCACGAACCTTTGAAATGCCAACAAGAACGCATCAGTGATTAGGTCAGACACTAATTCTAAGTGGACCGCTTTGGACGCAAAACAGACGAACAAGGCCACGTACGACTTGTACGGTGGCTTACCACGGATACGATACGTTGTGCTGAAGGGACCACAAAAATCAACGCCACAAATGTTGAACGGGCGGAGAGCTCGAAGTCTATCTGCTGGCAAGTTTCCCATAATTTGCGTCAAGAGTTGCCGAACTGATCGTCGGCAGACTTCTTGAGCATAAACTAGCCAGATTTTCTCGCGCAGACGACTTACGAGAGCTCGTGGGCCAGCGTGACAGTTCGTAACGTGCATAGGATCTGACGAACTGTGAGCTTTTAGACAGCAACAACGGGAATTTGGCTTCGTACGGGATAGGAGCATTCAATAACCGACCCCCAACTCGTAGCAATGTCGAGGAGCACCAATATATTTTATTTTCCTGAAGAAATGGGTTTAACTTTTGAATATTTGTTGCTACCGGTTTATTTTTCCGAATTTTACTTATGTCGTCCCTGAATTCGTGAAATTGGATAACTTCGAAAATTTTCTCAAAAGCGGAATCCAGTTCTCTTGGCGAAATACTTTTTTCAAAGGGCTTCGACACCTTTCTGCACCTTTGAATAAAACGAAAAACCCACACGAACACTCTCAGAAGCCTCAGGTTCGACGAAAAGGACTCTATTTTCTGAAGCACATAATTTGGCTCTGCGCTGACTACGAGAGCTATTGCCGATTTGCGTAGCTCCATCGACAATACATCAGCCGGCAGAACGAAGGCCCACCGAACCAAATGGACGTTGTAAGCTCCTCTACGTCACATCCTGGGACACTATGTCTGCTGGGTTGACTTTGGTGGGAACGTGTCTCCAAATTGCTTTCTCCGTCCACTCCTGAATTTCTGCAACCCGGTTCGAAACACAAACCGACAACGACGAGGGATGGGTTTTAATCCAGTGTAAAGTGATCTCGGAGTCTGTCCACAGGAAAACATTCTCAATGGGAGAATTTAGCAATGGCCTGACACGATTATAGAGATCCGTTAAAAGGTGAGCTGCACATAGCTCAAGGCGAGGCAAAGTTTTCATCTTGAGGGGAGCTACTTTCGATTTGGCGGTCAATAAAGACACTTTCAAACCTTCAGCAGTTTGAGTCCGAACGTAGATGCACGCTCCATACGCTCGCATGAAAGCTTCAGCAAAACCGTGAATTTGAATCGGGACTTGTTGATCTGTGTTGACGAATCGCGATACCTTAATTTTAGGCAGCTGCAGAAGCGTCGCTTTAAACGTCTCCCACGACGTGAGCAACTGCATCGGTAGCGACTCGTCCCAATCTAATTTTCGAAGCCACAGTTCCTGCAACAACATCTCTGCCTTTGTGACCAAAGGACACAAGTGGCCAAGTAGGTCCGAAAGTCGAGCAGTCACCGACAAAATATTTCGATCCAGGAAAGAGTCGTCCAACCGAAATTGAAAGTAATCTTTAACCGGTAACCAAACCACGCCAAGGGTCTTAGTTACGTCTGAGTCTACCATAAGTGGCATTACAGCGCTATCAGATGCGGATAACTCTGGGCAGTTTGAAAACCACTTTGCCAACTCAAAACCTGCCTCTTGCAAGACCTGAGAAACTTCGTCTCGAAGGCTTTGCAGGTCCTCAACGCATCCGGCGCCAGGTGACAAATCGTCAACATAAAAATCATTCTGAATAACCTTTGCGGCTTTTGGATGAGTTTCTTGCGCCATCTCTCCTAGCCGCATTAAACACCGAATCGTCAAAAAGGGTGCTGGCGAAGTTCCATATGTAACGGTGTTCAACTTAAAGATTTTCAGGGACTCAGAAGGATCTCGTCTCCATAATATGAGCTGGAAGTTTCGATCAGCTTCGTCCACCATCACTTGGCGATACATCTTTTTGACGTCGGCCGCAAGGGCAAACTCATGCAATCTAAATCGAAGCAGAGTCGGGTACAGCTCCTCTTGAATAGTTGGGCCTACCATCAAGATGTCATTCAACGCTACCTGCGTAGAAGTACGGCTCGATGCATCGAAAACTACTCTCAACTTAGTTGAAGTACTTTGTGGCAGTAAAACGCATCGGTGCGGAATGAAATAGTGCGGAGTATTCGGAATTTTGTCATTGGTGGAGGACATGTGGCCCAGTGAAGCATATTCCTCCATAAATTCAATATACATCTTCTTCAGCGAAGGGTCCTTGACAATTTCCTTTCTAGCGACAAAAATCTACGTTTCGCAACTTTGTATGACGAACCAAGAGTATTTGGGTCAGATTTAAACGGCAAACGAACCGAAAATCTACCGGACGACAATCTTTGAGTATTTTTCTCAAAGTGTTGTTGACAGAGTTGTTGCTCAGAAGTATGGACTTTAGCCTTGGGCGGCAAGTCCTCCACAGACCAAAATTTCTGCAGGGTTGTGTCAATTGACTCCAACGCTTCATCCTGGCAGCTGAGATGTACCATTTTTCAGCATTTTTATTATTTCCAAAGGCACATCTCCCTGACACTATCCAGCCGTGAACTGTCTTTTGTAAGATGGAAAATTCAGGCCCCTGCTTTATCTGGCCAATAGATAAAAGTTCAAAGAATGCATCAGCGCCGATAACCATATCTATTTTTTGGGGATTGAAGAAGAATGGATCTGCCAACTGAATATTTTCAGGCACCCTCAACCCGCTGGTGTTCACCGCTTGACACGTCCTCTCTTGTAATTTTGAACCTCTGAGCGAGCTCATCGGTTACAAAGTTTATTTGTGAACCAGAGTCGAGCAACGCTCGAGCTAATACAAACTCGCCGCTTTTGGTTTGGACGCTCACAACAGCAGTTGCAAGAATGACTCGATCCGATGCATTCGCATGCAAAACATGCGACGTGGATGGAGACTCCTGCATGAGCGTGGGTTGCGAAGGGGGTGGCAACGCAAGATTTGTGTTTAGAGAATATAAATGTAGCAACGTGTGATGTTAGGAATAGCGCACTCTGCATCTGTTCGATTTGCATTTTTTGACCGTGTGACCCTTTCTTAAGCAGTTAAAGCATAAGAGTGCTCTTTTAGCGAAATCGAATCTTTGCTGAACTGTTAGGGCTGTGAAGGAAGCGCAGTTTCCAATCTGATGTTCAGCTGAGTTGCACACGCATTGAACAGAGTCGTTCCTGGCAGCGACATACGAAAAACTCCTATTTCCATTCTTCTTAGGGTTAGATTGGGTCTGCTGAACAGTTTTGGGCTTGGAAGCCTCTTCCGCTACCATGTGTTGGTATCGCCTGCTGAGGGCCGCCTCACATTCGCTCCAAAGTGGAAGCGAAGTATAATCTAACTGTTTCCCATTTTCTTTTAGTTCCTGCATCGAACTTGCTCATTACCAGATGTATTAAAATAGCATTAGTAATGCGTCTATCATCCCCAATAGACAGCAAGGAGTCATACAAGGCTGTGACCGTGTCGATGAGGGTTCTCAAGGCTGTAGCTGAAGGCTGGGGAATTTTTTGCAAATTAAAAAGTGTCGATATATTGTCAAAAAAATAAGACAATCAATATCGTACACCCGCTTCAGGCTAGCAAGGGCTTTGGAATAATTTTCCGCAGTGACTTGAAAGGCCCTAACTGTTCCTAAAGCGTCTCCAGCTAAACACGAAATTAAATGATTGAATTTTTCAATATCGTGTAAAGTGTCATCTTTGTCAACAAAAGTTTCGAAAAGGCTTATAAAATTTTTAAATTAGGAGTGTTTTCCGCTAAAAGTTGGGAGAGCAACGCTCGGTAGACGGCATTGAGGCGGGCGATTTGCTGGCGGAGCGGATTTCTCGATATTATTTTGCACTTGTTTAAAATTAAAATCAGCAATGACTTTGTCATTACGGCCCTCTCTTCCAACTCTTCGCGGTATACATCTTTTGTATCTTTCACTTCTATTTGGTTTTGCAAAAGTGAAGCATTTTCAATGTGCGTATTTAGAATCTCTAATCGACACTCAAGCTCGACCGGATTTACTGATAATTTAGCTTCTTTTAAGTGGCGATAAGTTCGGTTAATACTTTTCATGCAAACATCTCGTTGGTGTTTAAGCTCTTCGATATCCTTAGTTGCCATTGTGTTTATTTGGATTTATTTTGTTGGTATCGATGAGGTGTTAAATATTTATTTTTATTCAATTATTTATTTGTTAAATATTATAATAAAAAAATCAACGAGTAATATACCGATCGCACACAGTGGAAGGGAGCTAAGTGCTGAGAGAATTACAGCAAAAAATATCTAAATAGGGTTTTTATATTTTTTTTTTGTAGATAAACCCTGCGACAGTATATGCCGCACGCACGCACTGTAGGGGAGCTAACGCTCAAGCTCAAGCGTACCGAAAAAACGAACAAACGTTAGGCAGACGAAAACGACCAAAGATGACTCGAAATAGCGGCAGCGGTGTCGGTGTGCGTGTGTATGTGTATATACACTGACCGATAACTAAGGGCAACGAATATATAAGCCTGACGCCGAAATGCGCGCAAAAATTATGAAAAGCGCGGGAAAATTGGAAAGGCGCGGGAAAATGTTCAGACAAACTGCGGCGAAAGTTATTGCCGCTAATTTTTGAGAGTACACTTTTCACAATTTGCACTTTTTTCCAGCTGTTTTATTTATACCCTAAATTGGTGCTCACTACGACGAAAGTTGGGGGAATTAAGCTCGCACTAATTGGGTCGACGACGATTATTTTATTTGCTTGTCAGAAAATTTCCAGCGACGAAATATTGTTAAATTTAATTTATTGGCCGAACCGACAAGATTAAATTGGTTTTGGGTATTGTATGTAATGTTTATAGTTTTTCACCGAAAAAAAATTTAAACTCGCGAACACTACTGCTAATCACGTCGGGGTCACCATGAAAATTTAATACTGTTTTGTATTAACAACGCGAAAACTTGTGATTGCAGTAGTTCGAGACGACATTAATTTGCGAACTTGTGAAAAACTATTTCGAAAGCACGACGAAACGGAATGGCTACGATGACGTTCGATTGATCACTATTATATTTCAATAATTTCTCTTAGAACCTTACTTATGCTACGGTGGCGAGAGACGGTGGTCAGGGAAAATTTTTTAGTATAGTCCTGTTGAACTAGTTCTACTTAAGCAGTGAAATTTTCTTTCAGCTCGTTAAAAGCTTTAATAGCTGGGTCATCCAGCTGAATTAACATTTTTGTTGACATTCCTTTGAAATTTTGCCATTATGACCGCCAAGGTATTTTGTTAGAGGTTTGGCTATAAAGGCGAAGTTTAAAACAAATTTTCTATAATAGCCCGTAACGCCTAGGAAACTTTTTAGTTCCCGAATATTTTTTGGAAGCCGATATTTAGTAATGGTGTCAATTTTTATGGGTGACGTTATGACGATACGATGTATCCTAGACAACTAGTTTCGCGTTTAAAAATTTTCATGTATGCAAATTATAAAACCGTTGGGTATTTATTTTATATTTTATTTATTTCCATACGCCCGTAAGGGCATAGGTATTTTATACAGAGTTAGTTCTTTGGAGTACAATTTTTGAGTAAACTAAAGAACCTATCCAACTGCAGCTTGAGACCTTTGCCTGACTGCTGCGCTGTCGCCACAGTGCCAGGTCAGCGTTTTGTCCTTGCCCGTGGCGATCACTCGCTCCGCGAGTGCTCTGTTCTGACTCCGGGTACTTGCACCCGGAACGCGCGGTCAGCGGTTTCTTCGCTGCGCGTGCAGGCCACCGGATATGGTCTGCAACTCAGCAGTTTCGTCTCGTGGGAACTGCCTGTGCTAACTTCTCCCCCCTTCAAGTAATCGACGTCCGGGGGACCCGCTCGTTCCACATCGTTGTCGGTTCTTGGTTTGGTGTGACTTCTGGCCCTTAGATAGCGATAGCCGAGCCAAATGGTGGAACACAGGAAGAAGGTAGCAAGTAGGGCAAAGGAGTTGCTGAGGAAGGACCCCAGTGTAAGTTCTTCTCTGAGGGTCCCGATGTGGTGGAGATTGCTCAGACTCAGCTCGTGAAGAAATGGGAGACTCAGCCGGTTCTGGTGGGCCGTGATGTTGACTGCGGCCATGGCCGACACAGCAGGTTTTCTCATTGAACTTCCCAATTGATTTACGAACCAAGTTCCGTTGAGGGCTACCTTGTCAGAATAGGTTACCAGGTAGGTTCCGGATATTTTTGTCTCTCGCCCTTGGTTGTCGGTTATGGTCACGTTGGCATCGTTCACGATGAGGGTGCCATGATCCACAATGGTAAACGGATCCAGGTGACCTGGGAGTGTGGAGCAGTGCGCAATAGCCCCAGAAACAATTTGCTGTGCGCAGGTGCCATTTTGCAGCTCCCTGCAGAAGGTGGCGCCGACCGTCGTTTTGCAATGACCGATGTTAAGGTTTCGCGCTGGGCATTCGGCGACAAGGTTCCCATCTTCAAAGTCCAGGACTTTTTTATGGTGCTGAACTGGATAGACTGTTATCTTCTTACATATTAATTTAGGGCTAGGGAGTTTAATGAGAAAATGTAGAATTTCAGAATTTTGAAAAACACTAATACTAGATACCTCTAATAATTCTATCAAACTAACGTCAATAAGCTGTCTGTCCTTGAATTCGCCAATATCGGAACTGTCCAAAATTGCTGGACTTACGATGTTTAATTTTGCCAGGGTTAAGCCCATTAAAATGTTTTCTAGATCTGTGATTACAATTCTATTTTTTGCTAGAATAATTTCCAAAAGGTGGGTTTCTTTGTCTGTTTCGAATTTATGGATTTGATTCATTGAGTTTGTGAGTTCATTTAGACGTTTCTGAAATTTGATATTTAATTCTGTTTGTCCTTCATCTGTCCTAATTAATTGTTCTTGATTGAATTTTATTTGCTCCCAATCGTTAAAGTCGGGTGTGCCGGCAATAACTTTTAGTGCTGTCCCGAGTAAGTTAATACTCCTAGCGGCTCTATGGTGGATTTTTAAGGTAGTCACCAACTTGCGAATATTTGTAAGGTCCGTCATTATGACTGGTGTCCTGTGATCGTCTGTAAATGTCTGCGTCATTGTTTCCGTCTGGTCGGCGTAGTCTTCATAAGTCGTCACGTTCGTTGAGTGCTGTAGGTATCCGTAGGACTCCCAGATGACAATTTCGTTGTCTTCTATCGGGATGTAGTCTGCGTTCGTGTAGTCATTAAGTTTTACTGTCGCGTCCGTCTTGACAGCCGTAAGTAAAAAAACTAAAACGAATTTTCCTAACCTAGAAAAATATAAAAAAAAAATAGAAAAAGGGGTTCAGTAATCTCGCGAAGATGGTTAGCGTAGATTGTCCTTGTGGACCACCCTCCCCTCAATTTGGACCAAGGTCCCCAGGTCTGCTTCAATGATTTTTTCCGAACATAGTGGCGAGAGCTTGTTTCCTATGCGTTTGTTTTCCTTTAAGAAAACTTTTTCACCAGCTTGATAGCCCTTTTGGGTCCTATCTTTGTTTTCCTGGTCGAGGGATTTTTCTTGAGCCTGTTGGATTCTCTTTCTAATTCTGCTTTCGAAATCCGCGGGTTTTGAGTGAACAATCTCTATGGGTTTTTTGTTGGTTACTGAGTGGAAAGAATTGTTGTATTTGTTGGTTGCCAAAAGAATTAGTTCGGTCGTATCGCTTAAGTTGCCCTCTATTTTCAAGCATCTGGCTATTTCTGCCAGGGTACTATGAAACCTTTCTACTTGACCGTTTGAGGTGCTATGTAGGGGCGGGGCGTTGGCGATGGTGATATTGAAATGATTCATGAGTATCGATTTAATCGTTTCGGAGTTGAACGACCTTTCGTTATCACAATAAATTGTTTTGATTTTTGGGAAGAAATTTATTATGTGCAGTATAGGGGATTTTACGTCCACTTTGGCCCTCGATGCGATAGCCTGCACCGTGGCGAATTTTGAAAATTTATCGAAGCATGTTAGAAAAAGGGTTCCATCTGTTGAAAAAATGTAGATGTGGAGAATTTCCCCCACAAAAGAAGGTATCGGTGTTTCTGCTACCACTTGCTTAGATGGATGGCGTTTGTATTTTGCCATTGAACAGGTCTTGCAATTAAAAGTTGTTTCTGTTGCTAACCGAAGCATTTTAGGGAAAAAATAGTCCCTCAAGATTTGCTTTACATTTTCTTGTGCTGCTCGGTGAGCCCTGTTATGTTCTGCTATGACAATTTCCCTCTGCTCAGTTGTATCCGTTATGTCCTGAACGAAGCTTTTCGTATATTTGAATGACGTGCTGGGGAACAGTTCGACTAGTCGATGTTGAATAAATGCCAAGATCGGTAGGGAGCAATATATTGCGTTTACCACCTCAGCATTAACTAAATCTTGTAAAGTGTTAAGCAGATTTTCTCGGTTAGAAATTTTTATTACGTGTCGCACCTTGCTCTTAAACAAGATGAATGTGTCAACAGAGGAGCTGTTTCCTTCCTCAATAACTATTTGGTTCCGGAAACAGTTTTCTGGGTTGTCCGTCGTGACTATGGTGTATGTCAGTGATTGTTCGCTGTTTATGGTTGCTACGTCTGATTCTATTTCGTCTTCTAAGACGTTTATGTTCTGGCGAGACAGCGCGTCTGCCACAAGGTTTTCTTTGCCAGGTTTATAAACTAATTTCGCGCCGTGATCGTCGATAATCCCCTTCCAGCGTTTTAGTTTCGCGTTAGGGTTTTTGTCCGAGACGGCAAGGGTAAGTGGCTGGTGGTCGGAAAAGATCTGCAAGCCTTTCACTCCGTACAAGTAATTCCGGAGGTTTTTCAGTGCCCATACTATAGCGAGGAGCTCTCGCTCGTTGGTTGCATAATTCTTTTCGTTGTCCCGCAGCGCTCGTGATATCATAGTGATGGGGCGGCCATCTTGTGATAGTACTGCTCCCAATCCAGAGCCTGACGCATCAGTCGTCAAGTCAAAAACCTTTTTGAAGTCCGGGTAGGATAGCAGAACGCGTTCTGATGCCAAGATCTCTCTCAGCCCGTCAAACGTTTCTCTCTGTTCCTTGGTCATATCTAAGTCGACTTTTCTTGACTGATATTTGCTAATTTTACCATTTTTTCCCTTTAGGATTTTCGTTAAGGGTCTTGCGATAGTCGCGAAGTTTTTTATGAAGCACCTATAATAGCTTGCTAGTCCCAGGAAAGATCTGAGTTCGTATAACGTTCTAGGCGGGGGGAATTGTTTTATTGTTTTGACCCTCTCCGATGAAGTACGTAGCCCTGTTTGAGACACTATGAATCCCAAGTATTCGACGCTTTTTTTAAAGAACTTTGACTTTTTTTGAGACACTCTCATGCCCGCCTCTAAGAGTTTCGTTAAGGCCCAATCCACGTCCCTAACATGGTCCTCTTTTGTTTTGGAAAATATTATAACGTCATCGACATACACATAGCATATCTTTGAAATTCCTTCCCGGAGGACATCGTCGATGGCCCTCTGGAAAATGCTCGGGGCATTCTTAAGTCCAAATGGCAGTCTATAGAATTCGTATTTGCCGTTGTTGATTGAAAAGGCTGTCTTTTCCCTGTCCTTTTCTGCCAGCTCTATCTGATAAAAGCCTGACTTGAGGTCGAGTGTCGTAAAAAATTTCGACTCGCCCATATTCGACAGTATTGTCGAGATGGTAGGGATAGGGTATCTATCGTCTACGGTTTTTTGGTTTAGTTTCCTAAAGTCGATAACCAATCGCTTCTTTTTACCCCCATTTTGGTCAGAACTTTTTTTGTCCACAACCCAGGTAGGGTTATTATATGGGGACTTGAATGGCCTTATTACGCCGTCCGCAAGAAGTTGTGTAACCTCTGCATTGACGAATTCGATTACACCCATGGGGTGCGGGTATGACTTAGAGTATACCGGTTCCCCATCCGTTTTAATCGTTGTTTGTGTTGAAAGGCAGCGCTTCGTCCGGATCGGCGAAGGCTTTATGACTTTTTACAATCATTTTATCGAAGGTGGTTTTAATTGCCAGAGAAACGTCCTCGTCATCGATTTTTATGAAGTTAACGTTTTCCGCTTTAGCAAACTGGATCTTTTCAGTTCCATTGCTAGTGTGCAGAACATTGTTAGTAAAATCGAGCTTCGCATTTACTTGTTTAAGTAAGTCGAGTCCGATAATGCCGTTAAAATCCTTAAGGTCATTAAGAATGAAAAAGGGTGTTTTTACGTTGAACACTGAAAATAGACATTTTTTATCTATTTTAGTAAAGCCATGGATCGACTTTACTGTGAAGGGTTTATCCGCTGCCACGATGCCTTTCAGCCCCGGGAGTGGAGTAATGTAATTTTTAGAGGTGCCTGTGTCGATTAATAGTTTTATTTCTTTTCCTGCTACCGTACGTGTAATGTAAGGAAGCAGGGATTTTATTCTAAAAAATTGCAGGAGTCTTCTTCAGCTAACTCGTCCTCTATCTCCGTGGTGCTTGCTTGCGCAACGAAGTCATATTCCTCATCGTCGGTTTTTTCTTCCGGCATGAAGTTTATTTTTTGTTGGGATCGTGTCGACCCCCTTTGCCACTCCGTGGGCTGCTTGAACCTGGAGGAGGTGTCGACCTCCATTGGTTCTGGTGCTGGTTGGCTTGGAGCTGCGCTATTATATGGTTTTTGTTTAAAAGAACCGCTCTGATTAGTTGCTCCCTTTTGGGTCCTGACAAAGTAAGGGTTCTTTTTTATTGCCCCTTGGCTTTGGTTCTGTTCATAGTTTTTCCACCCCGTTTGTCGCTGGTTGCTCGACCTAAATATCTTTTCCTCGCTGTGGCGGGCGAAGGTGGCTGCGAAAGCGCTTCTGTCATTACTTGCCTCAGCTTCTTGAGCTAATGCCAAGGCTGATGGTAAGTCTCTTGGTTGTGCCGGAAAAAACGGCTATTTTCAATGACTTTTTTAAGCCAGATATGAACGCATGTAAAGCGTCATCTCTGTGCTGTTCATTTAGGACTGCCGCCGCGGTGGCGTCGTGAGTCATGATTGTTTTGTTGGTAAGAAGCGTTAGCTTCCGTTCGATCTCGTCATAATATTTAAGAAGGGGCAGTTCTCCCTGTCTTGATAGACTTAACTCTTGTTTAATTACGTGTGCTGGAGTTTTGTCCGCATACGTAAAATCCAACCTTGCCAGTATGGCATGAAAGTTAAACACTGTGTTAAATGAGGCGAATACAGCCGCTGCCGCGCCCCGTACCTTATTTTTAAGTATTCCTACAGCCTGGTAATGTCGGCTGCTGCCTTTGTATGGCTCAAATACACTATATGCTGCAGTAGCAGCCTGCCTCCAGGAAACATTGTTTTCCTGCTTTCCGTCGAACTCCGGGACAGATTTTACCATGTCCAGGGGTTCGTTACATTCTTTTCCCGGTTCTATTTCTATTTCCAGAAAAGTCTGAATTTTCGGAGTTTTATCCTTTAATGAGCATAACTCCCCCATAATTTTGGCTAATTTTTCATCGAATAACTCTTGTTGCCTTTGGAGCGCGCAGGCTATGGCAGCTTCCATGCTCGCAATTTGTTCAGCCTGCATTTCTTCTGTGTTCTGGGTTCATGCGTTTTTAAAGTCAAGAACACTGTCTCGGATGTGTGGTACCCTGCTGGTCGATGGGTGACAATCTCTTTCAGATTGATTCTGTTCTGACTTCTGCCTTTCTACTCTTGTCTTCAAAAGTTTTTTGTATTCTTCTAGAACTTCTTCGTCCGATGAGAAGTTGTCGCTATTTCTATACATGAGTCAGAAAAAAAATATCGTGGGTGCCACAAAATTCAATCAAGGGTTTGTTAAAAAAATATTTTTGCACCTATTATTTTTTGCAAAAAAATTTAAATATCAAAAATAACGTTTTATTAAAAAAATGTTTTGTATTTTTTTTTTTTGACGGAAATCAGGCATCAAAAATATAAATTTTTATTACTAAAAATTCACCAAAAATATAACTGGTTTATTTTATTATATGAAAATTTTAAATTTATTCGTTTTTAAGTGTCAATGAGATTTATTTTTGAAATATTTGCATTAGCGAACACTTAGGACAAAAAGCCTACTCACATGTTCTTATATTTATTTCGTCTTCGAGTTCTATGTTTTGCCGACGGCTTTCGCCGCCACTGGTACTGCCGCAGTCGTTGTCGCTGCCGCTGCTGTCGTCGCTGCCGCCGCTGTCGTCGCTGCCGCCGCTGTCGCTGCTGTTGTCACTGCTGCTGCCGTTATCGCTGCCGCTGCTGTTGTCTTCTTAGGGAATAATTTTTTGCACTTCCCGTTGCGGACGGTTTTTTCCACTTGTTAAGAGGAATTTCTTAGATTTTGGATTGCAGATTTTGAGTTGCAGATTTTAGATTTCTTCCACTTGTTTAGATTTTGGGTGATTTCTTCCACTTGTTTAGATTTTGGGTTGCAGGCTTTTGGTTTCTTCCACTTGTTAAGAGGAATTTTTTCAGTTTTCCTTCACTTTGTTAAAAGTTTTGGGAAATATTATGGTTTGATTTTCGTATTTATTTTTCTAGTGCCAGTTCTTGACCTTCTTATATTTTCACTTGCACTTATTGCACTGGATCGCATGTGTCGTTGATTTTAATTTTACTTTTTACTTTCACTTGCAATTTCTTGCACTTGGATCGCGTGAGTATCGTTGAGTTGCGCGACAATTATAAAACCGTTGGGTATTTATTTTATATTTTATTTATTTCCATACGCCCGTAAGGGCATAGGTATTTTATACAGAGTTAGTTCTCTGGAATACAATTTTTGACTAAACTAAAGAACCTATCCAACTGCAGCTTGAGACCTTTGCCTGACTGCAGCGCTGTCGCCACAGTGCCAGGTCAGCGTTTTGTCCTTGCCCGTGGCGATCACTCGCTCCGCGAGTGCTCTGTTCTGACTCCGGGTACTTGCACCCGGAACGCGCGGTCAGCGGTTTCTTCGCTGTGCGTGCAGGCCACCGGATATGGTCTGCAACTCAGCAGTTTCGTCTCGTGGGAACTGCCTGTGTTAACTTGCATTTAATAACATATTTATAGTTCTTTAATATGAGAATATTATAATGTCGTCCATGTAGACATGACAAGTTTTCCCTATTTGTTCTCTTAGGATGACATCCATTGCTCGCTGAAAAATTCTTGGTGCATTTGTTAATCCGAATGGCATTCTTAAAAATTCGTATTTTCCATTATTTATTGAAAAATATGTTTTTCCGACATCAGATTCTTTCATTAATATCTGATGAAAACCTGATTCTAAATCTATTGTTGAAAAATATCTTGCTTTCCCCAAATTTGATAGTATTACTGATGGGTCTTGCATTTGGTACCTGTCAGGTATGGTACTTTCATTTAATTTTTTATAGTCAATAACGAGTCTTAACTAACGGCTTCCGTCTTGATTTTCTCCTTTCTTTGGGACTACCAGAACTGGTGAGTTGTAAGGGCTTCGGCTAGGCCTTATAATTTCTTCTGATAACATTCTACTGATTTCGCTATTCACTAAGTCGGTGACAGATAAAGCATACGGATATTGTTTCCCGTATATTGGCCTGTCGTGAATAAGATTTATTTCCCCCTTTATATCTGTTCTAAAAGGAATTTGGATATGTATCTTTGATAAATATAGTCAATATATTCTTCGATTGTTATATGCCTGCCAATTATTATTCGGCTGTCGATTGTTATTAGGTTTATTCTGGAGTTGAATCGATGGATCAACATCCATTGGCTCGACAGCTTGTTGCTTTTGAGTGTTATTTTGGTTATTGTTTTGTCAAAAAATTTCCCTTTCGTGGCCAATTATAAATTTGGTTATTACCCAAATGATTGCCCGTTTTATTATTATTATTATTTTGTCGTACTTGATCAAAACGTAAGTTGTTTCCCTGATATTTGTTTTCATTTTTAAATCCATTAAACCTGTTTGCAAATTGAGCACGGAAATTGTTTGATTCTAATTCCTGGACCTTTGCTAATGCATTGGGAAAATCTGGTGAATTTAATGAGAAAAGAGTTTCTGAGATAGATCCATTTAATACGGATATAAATATTTGTAGAGCGTTGCTCCTTATTGTTTTGTTTGTTTTCTTGGTAATTACGCTGTTCTTTCCGTGTGTCATTATGGTTTTGTTTATTAGACAAGTAATTTTTTTATTAACTTCGTTATAGTATTCAGTAACTGTCATTCGTCCCTGCCTGAGAACACTTAGTTCTGACTCTAGAGTATGTTTTGGTCTTTTATCGTTATATATAAAATCCAATCTAGATAGGATTGCTTGAAAGTTTAAAACGGTGCCATGATTGGTAAGAGCATCATGGGCAGCTCATATAATTTAATTTCGTAACATTGTTAAAACAATAAAGTATTGTTCACTTTGAATTTTATAAAGACCCATAACAAGTTCTGCAGCTTCCCTTCAACCTACATATTGTGCTGGACTTGATAAACACTTTACCACTTCAAGCGTTGTATCGCACTTTATAGTTGGGTCGATTGTTTGTATTTTGTATTTTGTATAGCCACTTAAATTAAAATTTTTAAATTTTTATTATTTTAAATTAATTTCTTACGAAACTGTCCCGATTTATTCGATGATTTTCTGAATTCACTTAGTTTTTCTTTGTTACATTTTTCTGTCTTTATTGCTTTTTTTTAGCCACTGTATTTTTTGTTTTAATTTTGTGTTAATAATTAATCTTTCGGTCCACCTTTAATATATTTCCGGGTTTAAATGGATTATTACATTAATTGATTTCCATATTTTTGAACAACGATCACTGTCACAATGTTAGGTGTCGTCGATTGGTGATGGATTTCTTAATTTTTCCACTAAAAATTTTGAGTTATTGTCCGCGTGAGCTCCGTTTATATTTAACGTGTTTTTAATTAAATATATATTTGGAACTTTTTATGACGTGGCCCCACATTGGGCGCCAATTCATTATTATTAACACAATTAATACAATACACTTTTGTTAATATCTAATATTTCTCAACCGATCGCGTTCTCGATCAAATAGGACTGACAGTCCAATCTTAAATCAAATCCAACGAACCTCGGCCAGGAGCTTTAATTTATGAACTTTAGAACTTCAAATTATGTTTATATTAAAAGCTTAAGATGAAACTGTCGCATCACATTGTGAAATTCAATTATGCTGACCGATGCAATTTGGCGGACACTTGGAACGCAAAAGGCGCAATTGATTGGGTTTCGAACGGAAGCTTTTTTATTTTAATTTTGATTTGTTTGACTTACCTGGGGAACCAAGATCGGACCTCAAAGCCAAAGGCAATAACAAAGCCAAATGCAGAGATTGAAATTATTGTTTATCAAAGCCATAAGTGGCCTGGTTTCACGGGTTGGATAACTTGCACACTGTAATCGGTGTTATGCATTAATAAAAGTTCAAACACATTTTAGCACTTGGCCACAATACTTCCATACAGACGACCCAAGCAGTTCCCAAAGTGCTCGGTTATATGACCCCTCTTGAGTGCACTGGGACTGGACACTGCAGTGTCAGCATAATTGCCATGTGCGACCGCTCTGTCTCCAAGTGAACATAGTACCCTCCGTCAGCCTTTCACATAAGTTAAAAGAATGATTATGATTTTTATATAAAAATAAATTAAACTTCTCTTTATTGAGTTGGATTAAGAACTAATTTACTTAAGTTAAACAATTATTTTATATATCGCTCCATCGCTGACGCCGTTTCTGCCGCTGTTGCTGTTTCTGCTGACGTTCTTTCATATTACTGCTCTTGGTCGCCGTCGCTGTTGGCCAAACTTAATTGTAATTGGGCGGTCCATTTTAATTATTGTTTTTATTGTATGTACTTTCTTGAGTTCGATCAACTTTGGAAATTGGCTGTTCTGCATTCCCACGATCGCTGACCAAAAGGTGCAAGCTCAGCGCACGTGGCTAAGTTCGTTTGAGCTTTATTGAGGGCATTGCTTTGCTGTTAGTTGTGCAATAAATGCTCTTTTCTTCTGTCTGGGAAATTGTATTATTTTGGGTGCTCCCTGCAGAAGGTGGCGCCGACCGTCGTTTTGCAATGACCGATGTTAAGGTTTCGCGCTGGGCATTCGGCGACAAGGTTCCTATCTTCAAAGTCCAGGATTTTTTTTGGTGCTGAACTGGATAGACTGTTATCTTCTTACATATAAATTTAGGGCTAGGGAGTTTAATGAGAAAATGTAGAATTTCAGAATTTTGAAAAACGCTAGGTTTAGATACCTCTAATAATTCTATCAAACTAGCGTCAATAAGCTGCCTGTCCTTGAATTCGCCAATATCGGAACTATCCAAAATTGCTGGACTTACGATGTTTAATTTTGACAGGGTTAAGCCCATTAAAATGTTTTCTAGATCCGTAATTACAATACTATTTTTTGCTAGAATAATTTCCAAAAGGTGGGTTTCTTTATCTGTTTCGAATTTATGGATTTGATTCATTGAGTTTGTGAGTTCATTTAGACGTTTCTGAAATTTGATATTTAATTCTGTTTGTCCTTCATCTGTTCTAATTAATTGTTCTTGATTGAATTTTATTTGCTCCCAATCTTTAAAGTCGGGTGTGCCGGCAATAACTTTTAGTGCTGTCCCGATTAAGTTAATACTCCTAGCGGCTCTATGGTGGATTTTTAAGGTAGTCACCAACTTGCGAATTTTTGTAAGGTCTGTCATTATGACTGGTGTCCTGTGATCGTCTGTAAATGTCTTCGTAATAAGTCGTCACGTTCGTTGAGTGCTGTAGGTATCCGTAGGACTTCCAGATGACAATTTCGTTGTCTTCTATCGGGATGTAGTCTGCGTTCGTGTAGTCATTAAGTTTTACTGTCGCGTCCGTCTTGCCGTAAGTACAAAAACTAAGACGAATTTTCCTAACGTAGAAAAATATAAAAAAAATAGAAAAAGGGGTTCAGTAATCTCGCGAAGATGGTTAGCGTAGATTGTCTTTGTGGACCACCCACCCCTCAATTTGGACCGTGGTCCCCAGGTCTGCTTCAATAATTTTTTCGGAACATAGTGGCGAGAGCTTGTTTTCTATGCGTTTGTTTGCCTTTAAGAAAACTTTTTCACCAGCTTGATAGCCCTTTTAGGTCCTATCTTTGTTTACCTGGTCAAGGGATTTTTCTTGAGCCTGTTGGATTCTCTTACTAATTCTGCTTTCAAAATCCGCGGGTTTTGAGTGAACAATCTTTATGGGTTTTTTGTTGGTTACCGAGTGGATAAAATTGTTGTATTTGTTGGTTGCCAAAAGAATTAGTTCGGTCGTATCGCTTAAGTTGCCCTCTATTTTCAAGCATCTGGCTATTTCCGCCAGGGTGCTATGAAACCTTTCTACTTGACCGTTTGAGGGTCTATGTAGAGGCGGGGCGTTGGCGATGGTGATATTGAAATGATTCATGAGTATCGATTTAATTGTTTCGGAGTTGAACGATCTTTCGTTATCACAATAAATTGTTTTGATTTTTGGGAAGAAATTTATTATGTGTAGTATAGGGGATCTTACGTCCACTTTGGCCCTCGATGCGATAGCCTGCACCGTGGCGATGCACGAAGCTTTTCGTATATTTGAATGACGTGCTGGGGAACGATTCGACTAGTCGATGTTGAATAAATGCCAAGATCGGTAGGGAGCAATATATTGCGTTTACCACCTCAGCATTAACTAAATCTTGTAAAGTGTTAAGCAGATTTTCTCGGTTAGAAATTTTTATTACGTGTCGCACCTTGCTCTTAACCAAGATGAATGTGTCAACAGAGGAGCTGTTTCCTTCCTCAATTACTATTTGGTTCCGGAAACAGTTTACTGGGTTGTACGTCGTGTCTATGGTGTATGTCAGTGATTGTTCGCTGTTTATGGTTGCTACCTCTGATTCTATTTCGTCTTCTAAAACGTTTATGTTCTGGCGAGACAGCGCGTCTGCCACAAGGTTTTCTTTGCCAGGTTTATAAACTAATTTCGCGCCGTGATCGTCGATAATCCCCTTCCAGCGTTTTAGTTTCGCGTTAGGGTTTTTGTCCGAGACGGCAAGGGTAAGTGGCTGGTGGTCGGTAAAGATCTGCAAGCCTTTCACTCCGTACAAGTAATTCCGGAGGTTTTTCAGTGCCCATACTATAGCGAGGAGCTCTCGCTCGTTGGTTGCATAATTCTTTTCGTTGTCCCGCAGCGCTCGTGATATCATAGTGATGGGGCGGCCATCTTGTGATAGTACTGCTCCCAATCCAGAGCCTGACGCATCAGTCGTCAAGTCAAAAACCTTTTTGAAGTCCGGGTAGGATAGCAGAACGCCTTCTGATGCCAAGATCTCTCTCAGCCCGTCAAACGTTTCTCTCTGTTCCTTGGTCATATCTAAGTCGACTTTTCTTGACTGATATTTGCTAATTTTACCATTTTTTCCCTTTAGGATTTTCGTTAAGGGTCTTGCGATAGTCGCGAAGTTTTTTATGAAGCACCTATAATAGCTTGCTAGTCCCAGGAAAGATCTGAGTTCGTATAACGTTCTAGGCGGGGGGAATTGTTTTATTGTTTTGACCCTCTCCGATGAAGTACGTAGCCCTGTTTGAGACACTATGAATCCCAAGTATTCGACGCTTTTTTTAAAGAACTTTGACTTTTTTTGAGACACTCTCATGCCCGCCTCTAAGAGTTTCGTTAAGGCCCAATCCACGTCCCTAACATGGTCCTCTTTTGTTTTGGAAAATATTATAACGTCATCGACATACACATAGCATATCTTTGAAATTCCTTCCCGGAGGACATCGTCGATGGCCCTCTGGAAAATGCTCGGGGCATTCTTAAGTCCAAATGGCAGTCTATAGAATTCGTATTTGCCGTTGTTGATTGAAAAGGCTGTCTTTTCCCTGTCCTTTTCTGCCAGCTCTATCTGATAAAAGCCTGACTTGAGGTCGAGTGTCGTAAAAAATTTCGACTCGCCCATATTCGACAGTATTGTCGAGATGGTAGGGATAGGGTATCTATCGTCTACGGTTTTTTGGTTTAGTTTCCTAAAGTCGATAACCAATCGCTTCTTTTTACCCCCATTTTGGTCAGAACTTTTTTTGTCCACAACCCAGGTAGGGTTATTATATGGGGACTTGAATGGCCTTATTACGCCGTCCGCAAGAAGTTGTGTAACCTCTGCATTGACGAATTCGATTACACCCATGGGGTGCGGGTATGACTTAGAGTATACCGGTTCCCCATCCGTTTTAATCGTTGTTTGTGTTGAAAGGCAGCGCTTCGTCCGGATCGGCGAAGGCTTTATGACTTTTTACAATCATTTTATCGAAGGTGGTTTTAATTGCCAGAGAAACGTCCTCGTCATCGATTTTTATGAAGTTAACGTTTTCCGCTTTAGCAAACTGGATCTTTTCAGTTCCATTGCTAATGTGAAGAACATTTTTGGTAAAATCGAGCTTCGCATTCACTTGTTTAAGTAAGTCGAGTCCGACAATGCCGCTAAAATCTTTAAGGTCGTTAAGAATGAAAAAGGGTGTTTTTACGTTGAACACTGAAACTAGAAATTTTTAATCTATTTTAGTAAAGTCATGGATCGACTTTACTGTGAAGGGTTTATCCGCTGCCACGAAGCCTTTCAGCCCCGGGAGTGGAGTAATGTTATTTTTAGAGGTGCCTGTGTCGATTAATAGTTTTATTTCTTTTCCTGCTACCGTACACGTACGGTAGGAAGCAGGGATTTTATTCTAAACAAGAAGGAAAGCAAACTTCGGCAAGCCGAAGTTCATATACCCTTGCAGCTATTGCATTTATTAAATACTTTTGAAAACATTTAAATTATGATTTACTTAAGTATGTGCTAAAAAAAAACATTGAAACTATGATGATTTGCAGCTCAATTATTAGATA
Source organism: Drosophila gunungcola (assembly GCF_025200985.1). Lineage (NCBI taxonomy): Eukaryota > Metazoa > Arthropoda > Insecta > Diptera > Drosophilidae > Drosophila > Drosophila gunungcola. The sequence goes on along the minus strand of NW_026453218.1, from coordinate 396,986 downwards.
GTTATTTTATATATTTTTGTTATTTTTATGGGAGCTATATGCTATAGACGTCCGATTTTGATAAAATTTATACCATAATTCTGAAATAATTAAACATTGCTATATGTCGAAGAACTAAACAAAAAATTAAAAAACAGAAAAGTTATAATTTTTTTTCATTTATTTTTCTGATTGTTCCTATGGGAGCTATATGCTATAGTTGTCCGATTTTGATAAAATTTAAACCATAATTCTGAAATATTAAACCATTACTAAAAGTCGAAGAACTAAAAAAAATTAAAAAACTGCAAAGCTATAATTTTTTTCATTTATTTTTCCGATTGTTCCTATGGGAGCTATATGCTATAGTCGTCCGATCCGACTCGTTCCGACTTATATACTACCTGCAATAGAAAGACAACTTTTGGGAAAGTTTCATGCAGATAGCTTAAAAACTGAGAGACTAGTTTGCATATAAATGGACGGACAGACGGACGGACATGGCTAGATCGACTCTACAAGTGATGCTGATCAAGAATATATATACTTTATAGGGTCGGAAACGTCTCCTTCACTGCGTTGCAAACTTCTGACTGAAATTATAATACCCTCTGCAAGGGTATAAAAATTGCAGGAGTCTTCTCCAGCTAACTCGTCCTCTATCTCCGTGGTGCTTGCTTGCGCAACGAAGTCATATTCCTCATCGTCGGTTTTTTCTTCCGGCATGAAGTTTATTTTTTGTTGGGATCGTGTCGACCCCCTTTGCCACGCCGTGGGCTGCTTGAACCTGGAGGAGGTGTCGACCTCCATTGGTTTTGGCGCTGGTTGGCTTGGACCTGCGCTATTATATGGTTTTTGTTTAAAAGAACCGCTCTGATTAGTTGCTCCCTTTTGGGTCCTGACAAAGTGAGGGTTCTTTTTTATTGCCCCTTGGCTTTGGTTCTGTTCATAGTTTTTCCACCCCGTTTGTCGCTGGTTGCTCGACCTAAATATCTTTTCCTCGCTATGGCGGGCGAAGGTGCCTGCGAAAGCGCTTCTGTCATTCCTTGCCTCAGCTTTTTGAGCTAATGCCAAGGCTGATGGTAAGTCTCTTGGTTGCGCCGGAAAAACGGCTATTTTCAATAACTTTTTTAAGCCAGATATGAACGCATGTAAAATGACATTTCTGTGCTGTTCATTTAGGACTGCCGCCGCGGTTGCGTCGTGAGTCATGATTGTTTTGTTGGTAAGAAGCGTTAGCTTCCGTTCGATCTCGTCATAGTATTTAAGAAGGGGCAGTTCTCCCTGTCTTGATAGACTTAACTCTTGTTTAATTACGTGTGCTGGAGTTTTGTCCGCGTACGTAAAATCCAACCTTGCCAGTATGGCATGAAAGTTAAACACTGTGTTAAATGAGGCTAATACAGCCGCTGCCGCGCCCCGTACCTTATTTTTAAGTATTTCTACAGCCTGGTAATGTCGGCTGCTGCCTCAAATACCCTATATGATGCAGTAGCAGCCTGCCTCCAGAACACATAGTTTTCCTGCTTCCAGTCAAATTCCAGTACAGATTTTACCATGTCCAGAGGTTCGTTACATTTTTTTCCTGGTTATATTTCTTTTTCCAGGAAAGTCTGAATTTTCGGAGCTTTATCCTTTAATGAGCATAACGCGCAAGCTATGGCAGCTTCCATGCTCGCAATTTGTTCAGCCTGCATTTCTTCTGTGTTCTGGGTTCGTGCGTTTTTAAAGTCAAGAACACTGTCTCGGATGTGTGGTACCCTGCTGGTCGATGGGTGACAATCTCTTTCAGATTGATTCAGTTCTGATTTCTGCCTTTCTACTCTTGTCTTCAAAAGTTTTTTGTATTCTTCTAGAACTTCTTCGTCTGATGAGACGTTGTCGCTATTTCTATACATGAGTCAGAATAAAAAAATATCGTGGGTGCCACAAAATTCAATCAAGGGTTTGTTAAAAAAATATTTTTGCACCTATTATTTTTTGCAACAAAATTTAAATATCAAAAAGAACGTTTTATAAAAGAAATGTTTTGTATTTTTGTGACGGAAATTAGGCATCAAAAATAAAAATTTTTATTACTAAAAATTCTCCAAAAAATATAATTGGTTTATTTTATTATAGGAAAATTTGAAATTTATTCGTTTTTAAGTGTTAATGAAAATTATTTTTGGAATATTTGCATTAGCGAACACTAAGGACATGTGAGTTCCTTATATTTATTTCGTCTTCGAGTTCTATGTTTTGCCGACGGCTTTTGCCGCCACTGGTACTGCCGCAGCCGTTGTCGCTGCTGTTGGCGCTGCCGCCGCTGTCGCTGCTGTTGTCGCTGCTGCTGCCGTTATCGCTGCCGCTGCTGTTGTCTTCTTAGGGAGTAATTTTTTGCAATTCCCGTTGCAGACTTCGGGTTTTTTCCACTTGTTAAGAGGAATTTTTTAGATTTTGGATTGCAGATTTTGGGTTTCTTCCACTTAGATTTTGGGTTGCAAATTTTAGATTTCTTCTATTTGTTTAGATTTTGGGTTGGGTTTCTTCCACTTGTTAAGAGGATTTTTTTTTCAGTTTTCCTTCACTTTGTTAAAAGTTTTGGGAAATATTATGGTTTGATTTTCGTATTTTTCTAGTGCCAGTTCTTGACCGCATTTTTAATTATATTTTCACTAGCACTTATTGCACTGGATCGCATGAGTCGTTGATTTTAATTTTACTTTATACTTTCACTTGCAATTTCTTGCACTTGGATGGCGTGAGTGCCCCACGTTAGGCGCCAATTATAAAATCGTTAGGTATTTATTTTATATTTTTATTTATTTCCATACGCCCGTAAGGGCATAGGTATTTTATACAGAGTTAATTCTCTGGAGTACAATTTTTGACTAAACTAAAGAACCTATCCAACTGCAGCTTGAGGCCTTTGCCTGGCTGCAGCGCTGTCGCCAAGGTGCCGGGTCATCGTTTTGTCCCTGCCCGTGGCGATCACTCGCTCCGCGAGTGCTCTGGTCTGACTCCGGGCACTTGCACCCGGAACGCGCGGTCAGCGGTTTCTTCGCTGCGCGTGCAGGCCACCGGATATGGTCTGCAACTCGGCAGTTTCTTCTCTTGGGAACTGCCTGTGTTAACTCACATACAAAGACGAATTCAAGCGCAGGGCAGCCTTCTTCAAAAAGCGCCTCTCTGCGACTGAACAACTGAACTCGTGCAATGAGTGCGCAAGCATAAAAATGAGAATAAGAATGAGAGAGCAAAAAACCCAAACGCACACGAAGTGCAGGGGCCTGCTGCTGTGAGCACGGGGGGCCTCCCGCTTTCCGTTTTTTGTGTCCAAAATCGTTGTATGAAATGACTAGTCTATATGGTGTATGGTTAGTGGTATTACTATCAATAAAATCAGAATTGAGCGTGCATGCGACAATATCTAAAGCTAGTTACTTAACCGGAAGAAAATATGCATAATTAAGAAAAGAAAAGTTTTGAGAAATTTTAAAAGGGACAGTGTAAAAGAAAGAGAGAGAAATTTGTTGTTTGCGACGCCTTAGATGTAATTTGGCTCGCATATTGCCCACCATACCTATGACCACCTGCCGCTAGAGCATAACTCTGGTGATCCATTGTATACCCTAAGACCGCAGAGACATCAGCTGAGTTCACTTAAAAAACTAACTTTAAGCTTCCATTTTGATATTTAATTCCATTGCTAGTAACATATTTAATCTTTGTTAGTTAATTTACGACAGGGTGAAACAATTTCGGCGAGAAAAGATAAAATATAATAAGTGTTAAATCGCATGGGCAAATACTGGGCATTACAGTTGTATATAATTATTAATGTAAAGTACATGTGTATGGTGAGAGTATGAACCTGTACAGAAAAATAGTTAAAACAAAGTATAAAGTATATCAATTTCCAAAAAAAAAATAGTTTTATGTTCAAAGGAAATTCAATAATTTGTTCTTTTATTGGTATTAATATTCATTCTTATTTCATAATTCATCAGTGGTTCGCTAGTCATTTACTTTTATTTTTATTAAAATTAATTATTTTCTTTTTCAAAGGAAAAATTCTCAGTGTAAATTAAAAGAATTCATTTTTTTGGTTCAATTAATTTTGGCATGGTTTAATTTATAAGTAATGGCTTTCTTAAATTTTCGGCGGCGATATATATTTGTTTTTTTTTTTTTTTTTGTTTATGAGGATTTAATTGGCACAAATATTTTAGTTTCTTTTTAGTAATTTGAAATAAAGGTAAAACAACTCACACAGCTGGTTCCTCGGCGGACGATCGATCTTCCGACGCAGGCAGGCTGGAAAAGAAATCAAGGCATTCCTGCTTTGACATGGGATTATATGTGCACTTATAAACGTTTCATAATTATTTTGTTGTTTTTTTTTTTTAATCAAAACGAATTTATGAAAACTTTTGGAAGGGAGATAGTAACCGTAAATTAACCGCGCACTAGATGAATCATAACTTATTTTAGATTTTATAATTATTTAATTAAATTAAATTCTCTTTTTTTCATAATATAATTATTGTCACTTCAATATTCAATCTCTTATTCTTTTAATAATTTTTCTTCTTGATTTACGTTAACACATGTCAAGGAATTTCTTCCAGTGTAGCCTGTTCGGCTGATATGCACGTGAAAATTTTCTTGCAAGCTTGACTTTTTTTTTATAGGTTACAAATAAGGTGAAGATCGATGCCCAAGCGTAGATTCTACATTTTTTTTTTTTTAGATTTGGGTTAGGGCCGATCTAATTGAACATTTTTTCCCGTAGCTTGTATGATTATTTGGCCGAGGAAATTCCTCTTTGAGTTAAACGGGAGAGCTCCCTGCTGCCACTGCTGATCGCCGAAAAAAAAATTGGGGGTGCTCCCGCAGGCACTGCTGTGCAGCGTGTGTGCTCCACAGGGCAGATCCAAATCGCTGGTCAACGGGGGTGCACCTCAGGCCAGATTTAGACTGCCGGCCGATGTGGGTGCTTGGACATGTACTCGTGCTAGTTTGCCGTGGCGGCTGTGGCGGCCGTATCAAGAAACGTAGAATTTCAGCCTTTTAAAAGAAACCGAAAATTCAGCACTTGAAAATTCTTAGCGAGAAAACCCATATAACTTACATCTTTGCTTGAATTAGTACGTTGGAAAAATTACTTTGAGGAAAATTCGAAATGCCACGGGCCTTTTTTCTCAGTTTCGGCCCTTTCCAGAAATTTCTGCTAGCTGAGAAATCCGCCATTTTGGCTTAGGACAAACTTTTCAGCAAAAGCTGATTCTAGCACTATCTGGCATCACCCGCAAAAATACTAATTAGTATTTTTTTTTCTAAACACTAATTTCCGACACTAAATTTGGAGATGCATCTGGCTAGTCTCCAAAGCTCACTTAATATTAAAAATTAGCGCAAGTTTCCAAGCTGAACCAAAAAAACAAAAGCTCTTCAGGCGCCGCTACACCCTGGCCAATTCCTCAGCAAGGAATTGGCTAACCCATGATTCGAGAGTTTCGGTAGCGGTCGGCTCCTTGGTATCCTTGCAGATGACTGAGGTTCTACCGGCATCAAGTAGAAATTCTGGTCTAGTAGGGCTGCCTTCGTTAAGTGGTCCAAGTGGAATTCTTTGTAGATCTCTGGGATGCTCTGTTGCTCTGATTCTCTCTGGGTACTCTGGGGCTGTGATACTCTCTGGGTTCTCTTTTGCTCTGATTCACTTTGGGTTCTCGGTTGTTCGGATTTTCTCTGGGTTCTCTGCTACTCTGATTCTCTGTTACTCTGATTCTCTCTGAGTTCTCTGTTGCCCTGTTTCTCTCTGGGTTCTCTTTTCCCAAGCTCCGGCGAAAAGGGTTATTTCGTAAAGCGGTTGCATCAGTAGTCCCAAGGATGCTGGTTGAAATCACTGTGGCTTGAGTATTTTTCACTGGATTGCTGGCGCGTTACTCGGTTTCCTGCGCTTCATTGACCGGGATAGAACGGCCGCAGCTCTGCTCTGGCAATGCAGTTGGACAGATGCCGCCACCTAGACCCCGATTGTTTTGTGGGGATTAATTTAGTTTAAAATTGTTAGCTGAGTAACGGGTATCTAATAGTCATGAAACTCGACTATGGCGTTCTTTCTTGTTTAATATATATATTTAAAAATAGTTATATCAAATTCAAATACTTATATTAAATAGAACATTTGTTTTATTTGAGTTTTTAACGAGTAACATGAATTTTTTCAAATATAAATGCTTTCGGTTCAATCTTTAATAGTGTTATATGGTTAAACATCAACTATCATACGGATTGCTTTTTCGATTTTTTTTTGGTAAGCTAAATCATGAAGACATAAAACCGCCATTAGATGTGTAAACCTTTGTTTTAATAGTTAACAATTTCTTTTATAGCTGACAAGCATCGGTGCTTATCAGGCAAATAAAAAGGCTCAAAGACATGAGGAAACGGTGTGTCCCATCCAGTCACTCGTTTAACGGGTGCTTCTAGGTACAAAAAACACTTTTCTTGAATGTAAGATGCTAGTTCTGAGCCAAATCCCTGTGTTAACGGAGCCTCGTGCGCAATTATAACTCGCCCGGTTTTTTTTGCAGACTGAAGTATTTTTTCATGATTAATATTTAAACTTGTTTAAATAAATGTAAATTTTAAATACTTACGGTACATATTGCATTAGTATCCCACGGCAAAATAGAGACTAAATCAATAACTTCACAATCGACATTAAAATCCAATTTCGCCTGTTCAGCAACCTTTAAACACAAATATTGTTTTAGAAAAGAAAAAAAAAATTGACATTTTTTTAAGTACCTCTAATAGCACATGGACTTGTGTACCCCAGCCAACAAGTGTGACATCTTTTCCATGCCTCAGTATGTCAGCTTTTCCGAGTTCCGAGGTATAGTATTCTGTTGGCACTTCCTCAATAGCTGCTCGGTACAAAGTTTTAGGTTCGAAAACGATGCAAGGGTTTGGATCACGAATACATGCAAGGAGAAGACCTTTCGCCTTTATCGGTCCACGAGGAACCTGTTAAAAGAAAATAATAATACAAACAAAGTTGGAAATTGACAGTTTGTATATAAACTTGAAAATTACCACAATACGAAGGCCCGGAGTGTGAGCAAAATAGGCTTCAGGACTTTGAGAATGATATAATGCTCCGTGTCCTACAGCACCACAAGGAACTCTAAAAGTTAAGGATCCACAGTCAAAGAGGCCACCGCTTCGATACCGGTACTTGGCAGCTTCATTAATTATCTGATCAAAACTCGGAAATATGTAGTCCGCAAATTGAATTTCAGCTATTGCGGTAGTTCCTGTATTAGCCACACCAATCGCAAAACTATAAAATAAATTTACGCAAACGATATTTTTTAAAGTAATATAAGTAATAGCTATAAAACTGTTTGAGGTCATTTATTAAATAACACAGGTACACAGCCAAAAGATTCTACAAACTATTAAAACTTTTCAATTACGATTGAGTGCTCCTGAATACAGGTATCACACAAACATCAGCTAAGGGTTCCGCGGTACAGCTAAGAATGCAAATATCCTATGTTTGACGACATTTTTGACTTTGCAACCCATATAATTAAGTTTCATAATTTTTTTTTTGCTGACAAACACTCTTAGTACACCACCGCTTTTGGCTGGAACTATTATCAATCTCTTTGAAATATGACGTCAAAATTGTAAAATCTGATTTTACACAGTTTCTCCAATCTTAAAATGTCTCAAAAAAATATATAAATTCAATGGAATGACTTTTAAGTTCTCTAGGAACCTTCAGTTTCTGTGTGTCATAATTTCCGTTAAAATAGTACTTAAAGGTATATTTAGTTGTGTATTTTATAGCGTTAAAAACAAAATTGTTAAGAATCAACTAATATTTTTTCTAAAATTTTAATAAAGTCAAGACACCCTTAAACATGTCTTGAAAAATGTATGTTCTAATTTGTATAAATTAATTGACTTTCATTTCAAAACAGCTAATACATTACGATTACAATGCCAAATTCGAGGAATATAAATTTTAAAGTATTATTTGTTCTCGATTTTGATCCTTTACAAAAAAAATAATTCTTTCCAAGCTGTTTGCGCACTTGGCGCTATTATTCGAATTAAATTGAAGTTGAGCCAATATAGCTTTCGTTCGTTCGCTCTTGCGAATTCGCCTTAGCATAATATAAGTTCTAAGAGAAATTGTTGGAATATTAAATTTACAGATCATTTGAACTCCACCGTCTTCCCAATTTTCGCTAAATTTTATAAATGTTATTTTCGCAATTAAATCCGCCGAATCCTACTGCAGTCACAGAAGTTTCGCGTTTCGTTTTAATACAAAACAGTATTAAGTTTTTATTGTAACCACGACGTGATCGCAGTTGTGTTCCCAAGTTAAACTACCGAAATAAATATCGTCTTTGGAACTTTTCTGCCGTTCCTCTTTTGTTGCCTAAGCCATTTCTTTGTCGCCACTGCAACTATAACTTTTTAATATGCCTGCTGCCGCTGGAATATAGATTTAAAAAAGGATGTTGCAATTGCCGAATCGGCCAACCATGTATAGAGTGCTAATAGTTAAAAGTTAATCTGTGGCGTTTTGTTAATTGTGTTTTGGCCCATCCTAAATAAATAAATAAATAACTGGAAAAAATTGCAAATTGTGAAAAGTATAAAAAACCTCCGCCGCAGTTTGTCTGAACATTATTCCCAGCTTTTCACAATATTCCCGCGCTTTTCATAGTTTTCCCGCGCATTTTGGCATCTGGATTATATATTCGTTGCACTTAGTTATCGGTCAGTGTACCATTCTCCGTTAGCATTTGCCTAGGAAGAGCCGCTAGCCGCGTACACATACACACGCACACCGACACCGCTACCGCTATTTCAAGTTATTTCTGGTCCTTTTCGTTCTCGATCGTTCGTTCTGCAGAAGTGCAATTTTCGGTCTCCTTTAACGTTTGTTCGTTTTTTCGGTACGCTTGAGCGTTAGGTCCCCTACAGTACGAGCGTGCGGCATATTTCTGTCGCAGGGTTTATATAAAAAATATAAAAACCCTATTTAGATATTTTTCGCTGTACTTCTCTCGGCACTTAGCTCTCCTAGCTTCCTTCACTGCATGCGTTTGGTAACGTACTCGTTTTTTTTTGTAGATTATTAATAAATAATATTAATTAAAAAAAATATTTAAAACCTTTTCGATACCAACAAAAAGAAATACAAATAAACACAATATATTTTACACGAAATTGAAAAATTCAATCATTGAATTTCGTGTTTAGCTGGAGACGCTTTAGGAACAGTTGGGGTGTTTCAAGTCACTGCAGAAAATTATCCCAAAGCCATTGCTATTCTGAAGCCGGTGTACGATAATGAATGTCTATTTTTTTTTTGACAACATACCGACACTTTTTAATTTGCATAAAATTTCCCAGCTTTCGGCTATAGCCTTGAGAACCCTCATCGCAGCCTTGTACGACACCTTGCTGTCTATTGGGGATGATAGACGCATTACTAATGCTATATTAATACATCTGGTAATGAGCAAGGTCGATGCAGGAACTAAAAGAAAAAAAAAATGGGAAGAATAGTTAGATTATACAAAACTGTTCATCAGACCCAATCTAACCCTAAGAAGAATGAAATAGGACTTTTTCGTTTATCGCTGCCAGGAACGATCCTGTTCAATGCGTGCATTGCCACTCAGCTGAACATCAGATTGGAAACTGCGCTTCCTTCGCAGCCCTAACAGTTCAGCAGTTCGATTTCGCTAAAAGAGCACCCTTATGCATTAACTGTTTAAGAAAGGGTCACACGGTCAAAAAATGCAAATCGAACATATGTAGAGTGTGCAATTGCTCACATCACACGTTGCTACACATATATTCCCCAAACACAAATCTCGCGTTGCCACCCATCCACGTCGCATGTTTTGCATGCGTCTGCATCGGATCGAGTCATTCTTGCAACTGCTGTTGTGAGCGCTCAAACCAAAAGTGGCGATGCTCAAAATTACAAAGGAGGGCGTGTGCACGAGCTTGCGAGGCAACGGTGAAGCTAATGCCCAAGCTACAAAAAAAATACACACGGTTGTTAAGTCGCTAGAAAGGCAATTGTCAAAGGACCCTTCGCTGAAAAGATGTATCTTGAATTCATGAAGGAATATGTTTCAATGGGCAACACGTCTTCCACCAATGACAAAATTCCGATTACTTCGCACTATTTCGAAGGACACAAAGTAGTTGAACTAAGTTGAAAGTAGTTTTCGATGCATCGTGCCGTACTTCAACGCAGGTAGCGTTGAATGACATCTTGATGGTAGGACCAACTATCCAAGAGGAGCTGTAATCGACTCTGCTTTGGTTTAGAATTCATAAGTTTGCCATTGCGGCTGACGTCAAAAATATGTATCGCCAAGTGATGGTGGACGAAGCTGCACGAAATTTGCAGCTCATAGTATGGAGACGAGATCCTTACGAATTCCTGAAAATCTTTAAGTTTAACACAGTTACATATGGAACTTTGCCAGGTTATTCAGAATGTTTTTATGTTGACGATTTGTTAGCGCCGGATGCGTTGCGGCTCTGCCAAGTCTTCGGGACGAAGTTTCTCAGGTCTTGCAAGAGGCAGGTTTTGAATTGGCAAACTGCCAAAAGTTATCCGCATCTGATAGCGCTGTAATGACACTTATGACATACTCAGACGTAACTAAAACCCTTTGCGTGGTTTGGTTACCGGTCAAAGATTGCTTTAAATTTCGGTTAGATGACTCTTTCCTGGATCTTCGCGCGACAAAGCGAAATATTTTGTCAGTGACTGCTCGACTTTTCGACCCACTTGGCCTCTTGTGTCCTTTGGTCACAAAGGCAAAGATGTTGTTGCAGGAACTTTGACTTCGAAAATTAGATTGGGACGAGTCGCTACCGATGCAGTTGCTTACATTGTGAGAGACGTTTAAAGCGACGCTTCTGCAGCTGCCGAAATTAAGGTATCGCGACTCGTCCACACAGATCCACAAGTCCCGACTCAAATACATGGTTTCGCTGACGCTTCCATGCGAGCGTATGGAGCGTGCATCTAGGTTCGTACGCAAACTGCTGAAGGTTCGGTGGGAATTCGTTCTTGCTCGACTTAGAAAATAATTGGCCTGTAAATAGACATTTCGAACTGCCGGCTGATGTAGTGTCGATGGAAAAAGGCAAATCGGCACAAGCTCTCGTAGTCAGCCCAGAACAAAATTATATGCTTCAGAAAACAGAGTTCTTTTCGTCGCACCTGAAGCTTCTGAGAGTGTTCGTGTGGGTTTTCCCTTTACTCAATGGTGCAGAAAGGTGTCGAGGCCCTTTGAAAAAATTATTTCGCCAAGAGAACAGGATTTTGCTTTTGAAGTGATCCAATCTGGCGAATTCAGAGACGACATAAGTATAATTCGGAAAAATAAACCGGTAGCAACGAATATTTAAAAGCTAAACCCCTTTATTCAGGACAAAAATTTAGATTGGTGTTTCTCGACATTGCTATGAGTTGGGGGTCGGTTATTGAATGCTCCTATCCCGTACGAAACCAAATTCCTGTTGTTGCTGTCTAAGATTAGAACTGTTTGCAGCATCATTTCTCTGCGATACGTGCGCCAAAATAAGCCATATGTTTAACAACATACAAAAATTGTTTTCTGGACAGACTCCAGAATTGTATTACATTGAATCACTATGCAAAGCAATTTAATTGCTTTGTGGCTAATCGGATTTCAGCAATTCAAACCAAATTATAGATCGTATCTTGACGTTAAGTGTCAGGAACGGAAAACCCTGCTGACATGAGCTCCCGTGGATGCAAAGCCAACGAGCTCCTCATAGAATTTGGTTCACGGGCACTGCCTTTCTTTATTTGGAGGAACATCTTTGGCCATAGTCGTTCGCCAACATGGGAATCAATGAAGCTGATCTTGAGAAACAAAAAGCTACATCATTTAAATGTACTGGATCAGAAGAAACCATCATCGATCAAATTCTAAGTAGGATCTCTTCTTATCATCGTGTTTTGAGAATCACAGCTTACGTTTTCCGTCTGTTCAGCTAAGTTTCTGCAAGCAAAAATCTCAGCGTCCCGCAAGCAGTTCAAATGCCAGCAAACGGGATCCTTTTTATCGTAGGACTGATTCAACAGAAAATTTACGCAAGGGAATGGTAAAGATCCTCAGCCCGGATATACAGAAGCTTACGCCATTTCATTCGGAAACAACTATCGGTAGCCGCACCCTCATTCGTGTGGGAGGACGACTAGGAAATGCTCAAATAACGTCCGTGAAATCTCTGACTTTAGTCAAAAATCTAGACAGTCGCACCTAACGCACGAGGCACTCCAAACTGTCGAAATTGATGCCGAAGCTGTTGTTAATTCACGACCAACGATGGAGAAGCACTTATTCAGCTAAGGAGTCGTTCGTCGACCAATTCGCAAGGTCGCTTCTGTGCCTTTACCTATTTGGAATCCTATTTGGAATCAAATGATATCACAATTACTACTGTAATTTAATGAGCTTTCTCTTAAATCATGCAAAACCGAATAAAACGAGCAGTATAATATAGAATTTCGTGAAGTGCAGAACATTTTTTCTACGTATTTTTCTTATTCGCTGTATCGAGCTTCACCATCTGCAAAGGGTCAGAGGCGGCAACACAACAACAAAAATCACTGGAAATTGCACAAGGGCAAAAACCACACTTGCCTGCCTCCCAGCGGACAAAACAGTTGCCTAATAACTTTTTTTTTTATTTTTAATGTCTAATTTAATTATTTTGGCGGAACGAAATTTTTAAGAGGATCGAGAAAGTGTTGATGACATAAAGCGCTCCATAAGACCATCGTTGTCAACAGATGATCAACACGTCAATGACGTGGAGGAACTAGTGCAGAATAGAGCGTTCTTCTTTATTGATCTTGTTCACGGTCTCCTCATATTTTGAACCGTCTATACTAGCGGTTTTATCGCCTTAATACAAAAGACGTTAATTAAATATGTTCTACACAGATTTTTTCTTTTTATTATACCCTTAGAAGTTTGGAACACAGTGAAAGAGACCCAAACAAGTCTCTCAGATTTAAAGCTGCATGAAGCTTTCCCGAAATTTGTATATCTATAGTATTGTTGTTTTTCTTTCGATTGTTTCTATGGGAGCTTGACTTAGTCGTTCGATCCGGCTCGTTGGGAAAGTTTCATTCATATAGCTTTAAAACGAACGGATAGACGGACATGGTTAGATTGACTCCCCTAGTGATGCTGATGAAGAATATATATACTTTATAGGATTAGAGATGTCTCATTCACTGCGTTGCGAACTTTTGACTGAAATTATAATATCCTCTGCAAGGGTATAAAAAAATTATAACTTCGCTGTTTTTTATTTTTATACCCGTTACTCGTAGAGTGAAAAGGTTTTGTGATCGTTGAAAAGTATGTACCAGGTAGAAGGAAGCGTTTCCGACCCTATAAGGAATATATATTCTTGATCACGATTAATAGCCGAGTCGATTTAGCCATGTCCGTCTGTATGAACGTCGAGATCTCGGAAACTACAAAACCTAGAGATGGGGGATTTGGCATGCAGACTCTAGATTTTTCTTCGGCAGTGCAAGCTTGTTTCAAAACGGAGCCACGCCCACTCTAACGCCCACAAATCGCAAAACATTTAACACGTTTGTAAGGTCGCTCTAAAATATATTAGAGCTTAGCTGTTATACTCTCTTTGTGTGTTTTGGTCAAATTTATCTATAAACACCAAAATTCAAAATCGAGCTATTATTTTAGTCGGAACGAGCCGGAACGGAGGACTATAGCATATAGCTCCCATGGAACAATCGGAAAACTAAATGAAAAAACATCATAATTTTGGTGTTTTTAAAATATTTTTTTAGTTCTTCAAGATATAGTAATGGTTAAATATTTCAGAATTACGGTTTAAATTTCATTAAAATCAATATAGTTCCCATAGGAACAGTCGGAAAAATAAATAAAAACATGAAAGAAAGCAAACTTCGGCAAACCGAAGTTCATTTACCCTCGCAGCTATTGCAAGAACTAAATACTCTTGCAAACATTAAAACTATGATTTACTTGCGTATATGTTGAAAAAAAATTAAGCTATGATAGTTATTTTATATATTTCTATTATTTCTATGGGAGCTATATGATATAGTCGTCCGATTTTGATGAAATTAAAAACGTAATTCTATAATATTTAACCAATACTATATGTCGAAGAACTAAAAAAAAATTAAAAAACAGCAATGTTATAATTTTTTTTATTGATTTTTTCGATTGTTCCTATGGGAGCTATATGATATAGTCGTCCGATTTTGATGAAATATAAAACGTAATTCTAAAATATTTAACCAATACTATATGTCGTAGAGCTAAACAAAAAATTAAAAAACAGCAAAGTTATAATTTTTTTAATTTATTTTTTCGATTGTTCCTATGGGAGCTATATGCTATAGTCGTCCGATCCGGCTCGTTCCGACTTATATACTACCTGCAATAGAAAGACAACTTTTGGGAAAGTTTCATGCAGATAGCTTTAAAATTGAGAGACTAGTTTGCGTAGAAACGGACGGACAGACGGACGGACAGACGGACAGACGGACAGGGCTTTATCGACTTCCCTATTGATCCTGATCAAGAATATATATACTTTATAGGGTCGGAAATGTCTCCTTTACTGCGTTGCAAACTTCTGACTGAAATTATAATACCTTCTGCAAGGGTATAACAATTATAACTTCTGTGTTTTTTAATTTTTTTTAGGTCTTCGAGATATAGTAATGGTTAAATATTTCAGAATTACGGTTTAAATTTCATTAAACTCGGACGACTAAAACTTAAAGCTCCCATGGAAACAATAAAAATAATAAAAAGAAAAATTAAAAAATAGTTTTTAAAAAAATTTTTAAACAGTTTTTGATTAATTAATAATTTGACAGTTCAGAATTACGCTTTTAATTGTATTAAAATTAGAAAACGATATCATGTAAGTTAATCACAGAAATATTTCTTCATTTTTTCCGAGAAATATTGCAACATTGTCGATGGCAACATTGCAACATTTCAATACAACGGTCAAGAACCCCCAAGTTCAATAACATAAACACACGCATCCGGTTAGTAGCCACAGCGCAATATCAGAATTCTGATTCTGCAAACCTTGCAGTTTCAGCCACTTCATCAGAGCTAGGCCACCGCCGCGGTCTCTTCCGCGACGTCGACGTCGCTGCCCAACCCACAGCTTAGATCAGGGTATTTTGAAATGAATAAAGTCAGTCTCAAATTGAACTTCAAAGAAATAAAACGTTCAAAACTTATTTTTTGGGTTTTAATTATCCTGGAAATTAACTGGCGCCCGAACAGGGACCAACGCGAGTAAAATCGATTAAGTTCCTTTAGTGCAAATAATTAAAATATTTTTGTGCGACTCCGTTGGCCCAAACATAAAACCTGAAATCAGAGAGACTCCTTGGCAATTAATTTTGCAAGCTGAAGACGGTAATCGGTCGGTGAAAAACAAGTTTACTGATCCATCGGTGGACTACAAGTACTGTCAGGTACGCCCGCAGGACAACCTCTACTTGAGTGTGAATCGCAGGATCCTAAGTAGGAAACAAAAGGAAGACATCCGGATCACCAGGAGGTGTAGCCACATCATGTTAAGTTAAGTGAAATAGTGAATAAGTAAAGGCAACAAATCCAGAAGTGAAACCAAAACAAAAGCATAAAATTTCTACACTAAAAAGAACATTTTAACATAATCAAAAGTAATATAAAATTTGAAATTTAAAATAAAATTTTTACGTTAAAATTCTAAAATTCCATTAAATTTAAATTGAATCTAAAATTAAAAATTAAATTTAATTGTTTTGAGTTGTTAAAATACTATTCATATGAATTTTTAAAAAAATTTATATTCATTTAAAAAAAAAAATTTTCAATTAAAAGTTATAAAAGTATTTAAGTGATTTAAATTTTATTAAACATCTTTACTATATTATAATTAAAATTTGAATTAAATTAGGTGAATGAAACATTCATTTCTTATAATAATAATTATTTTAAACTTAATATTCATAAGAATTACTCTTAACAATCATTTTATTGTAAGACAGACCCATGAAAAAAATTTCCTATGGCCAATCGGCATAACCTTATACGACCACCCGTCATTGACATACAACCTCAAGAATTACAGCCAGAACAGATTCAAAATAATCAATTAAATCAAGTAGAACAACACCAAGCTAACTTAGTTCAACAACAAAGGCAAATTCATAGACAGGTATTATCAAGAACACAGAGAAAATATGGCAGCGCAAGAGTTACAAGAAGCAGTCAGAAACATAATTGCTCAGCAATTACCGATCCTTTTACAACAAACTCAAAACACAGGATTCGATTTTGCACAGGTTCAAAACCAGGAAATTTCATATGAAAATCGAGCTAACCTCGAAGG
Source organism: Drosophila gunungcola (assembly GCF_025200985.1). Lineage (NCBI taxonomy): Eukaryota > Metazoa > Arthropoda > Insecta > Diptera > Drosophilidae > Drosophila > Drosophila gunungcola. The sequence goes on along the minus strand of NW_026453218.1, from coordinate 380,510 downwards.
TTTGGATAGGGTACCAGACGTCGTAAAAAGCTTAAGGGAATTTTCTGGCAACCCAACTGAATTCAGCTCTTGGAAAAAAGGTGTAGACAGAGTTCTTAAAACATATGAACACACTGTAGGCACAGCTAAGTATTTTGGTATTCTACATACCATACGAAATAAAATCACGGGAAACGCAGACACTGCGTTAGAATCTTATAATACTCCACTTAACTGGAATGCCATTTCTAAATGTTTAACTTTGCATTACGCCGATAAGCGGGATTTGGGCACTCTTGAATACCAAATGACAACTCTATGCCAGGGTGTTCACCAGTCGGTAGAGGAATTTCATCAGTCAGTCTACAAACACCTTTCGCTTATCCTTAATAAGGTTGGATGTATGGAATTAGGAATGGAAGCAGAACAACTCATGACGAAAATGTATAGGGACAAGGCCTTAGACACTTTTGTGCGCGGACTTCGCGGAGATTTATCTCGTCTTCTCGGTATGAAGGAACCAACCGATCTTCCTTCAGCTTTACATCTTTGTCTAAAGTTAGAGAATCAAGCGATCCGTGCAAACCATGCAGTTAATAGAGGGCAACAATCCGGATTTAGAAACGTGCCTTCCCAAAACATACCACATTTACAACCAACCAGATCACAGCCAAACAGGCCACAGTGGTCATTCCCCATTAATACCCAGTATCAAGATCCTTTAGTTCCACCCAGACAAAATAATATGTTTAATCAACCACGACCCCAGTTCTACAATAACAATCAAACTCCACAAATCCCACAATATACTGCAGCACGACCTTCAGGAAATTTTCCTCCAGCTCGACCTTTAGCTGCAAAGCCACAACCACGACCAGAACCCATGGACATTGACAGGACCATGCAATCGAAAAATATTAATTACATGAACAAACCCATACGTTTTGAAACTGGTAAAAGACCACCAATGCCTCTAAACGAAGCAGCAAAAAAAACTAGAAATTTTAATATTCAAGCAGCCCCTGACACTTCTTCAAAAGTGGAAGATGAAAAGCAATCCCTTGACGAATATAACGAAACCGTAAAATCACAGGACGAATCACAATCTGAATATCCTGAATCTCTAACAGAATATTCTGAATCCATAGACCAAGCCGATCAGGAATACCCATACGATTATACCTACCTTCATTTTTTAGAATAACAAACTCCTCATTGCCATATTTTGAATGCAAACCGGTTCAAACAATAATTACATCTTGCCAAAATTTGTAAAAAATCCTATAGAAAATAAATTTCCGTTTGACGCCATGTCGGTTGGCGGAAATATTAAAATTACACATCACAAAACAGCCAATTTATTTAACGACCCTAACACAATAATTAAATTTTTTTTATTACCAACCTTGAAAACATTTGATGCCATTTTGGGAAACGATAGCTTAAAAAATTTAGGAGCAATAATTAACACAAATACTAAAACTATGCACTTAAAAAATGGGAAAATAATCAATATTAAAGAAAAATTATTCAAAGCAGTAAATTTAATTATTCCTCGGACAGATCATCTTACTGGGACACAAAAATCAGATCTTAAACAACTTATTCAGAAATATCCAAATCTATTTGCCGAACCAAATGAAAAACTGACTTACACAATAAACGTGAAAGCTGAGATACGCACAAATACCGACACACCAGTCTACTCGAAATTTTATCAATATCCAATGGCACTCAAAGATGAAATTGACCGACAAATAAAAGAACTATTAGAAGCCAACATAATACGACCCTCTAGATCGCCTTACAATTCACCAGTGTGGATTGTACCAAAAAAATTAGATGCCTCCAATGTGAAGAAATATAGAATGGTAATAGATTACAGAAAATTAAACAGTGTGACAATAGCAGACAGATATCCAATACCAGACATAAATTCAGTTCTTGCACAATTGGGAAATAATAAAATGTTTTCTGTGTTAGATCTCAAAAGTGGGTTCCATCAAATTCTTTTAAAAGAAAGCGATATAGAAAAAACAGCCTTCTCCGTGAATAACGGAAAATTTGAGTTCACAAGACTTCCATTTGGGTTGAAAAACGCACCATCTATTTTTCAGCGTGCCCTAGACGACATTCTTAGGGAACACATAGGGAAAATCTGTTATATCTATATCGATGATATAATTGTCTTCAGTCCAGACGCACAATCTCATTCCAAAAATGTAGATACAATATTTGAAACCCTAAATAATGCTAACATAAAATGCCAATTGGACAAATGCGAGTTTTTCAAAAGTAAAGTCGAATTTTTAGGATTTGTAATTTCAGACAAAGGAATAGAAACCAATCCAACAAAGGTACAGGCCATCGCTAACTACCCCATTCCCAAAAACGTTAAGGAATTAAGATCTTTCCTTGGACTATCAGGGTATTACAGACGATTTATTATGGGCTACGCTGCACTAGCAAAACCACTCACCACATTACTTAGGGGCGAGGATGGGAGAATTTCGAAGAAAGCTTCATCGAAGAAATCTATTCACTTCAATAGTGAAGCCATTCAGGCCTTCAATAAATTAAAAAGCACCTTAATCTCAGAAGACGTAATATTACAGTATCCAAATTTTAACGAGGAATTTGTGTTGACAACAGATGCCTCCGATCACGCAATTGGAGCAGTACTTTCACAAAAAGACAGACCTATAGCCTTCATATCTAGAACACTATCTCAAACCGAAGAAAACTACGAAACGGCAAAGAAAGAAATGTTAGCCATTTCATGGGCAGTAAAAACACTTAGAGGATATCTCTACGGTGGAACCAAGGTTAAAATCTATACTGACCACGAACCACTTACACACGATTGTAATTGGAAGGGAGGGATAGCGATCAAGAGATGGAAATCATATCTTGACGAATATAATAAAGAACTACTTTATAAACCCGGAAAGGAAAACATAGTGGCCGATGCTTTGTCTAGGATCCCTAAAAGCAACCAAATTAACTCATTAACAGCAACACAACACAGCGCACAGAGCTCTGGTCATAACCTCATTCCCAGCGTGGAAGTACCAATAAATGCCTTTAAAAACCAGATATTTATTTATAAAGAAAACCCCCTGACTTCAAATTTACTATTCCGTTCCCCACCTTTCATAGACACGTTATAACTCGACCAAACTTTCAGAATATTGATCTTATTGAAATATTAAAAAAACATTTAAATCCGTCAATCCTTAATGGAATTTTCACATCAGAAGAGATAATGGGAGAAATACAGCGAATTTATCCAGAACATTTCGGATCCATTAAAATCAGGTTCACACAAAATAAAGTAGAAGATTTGACAGAAGAAATTAAACAGGAAGAACTAATATTAGAAACACATAACAGAGCACATAGAAATGCAGAAGAAAACAAAAACCAACTTGCAGAAAAATATTATTTCCCCAAAATGAAACAAAAAATAACGACATTAGTTAAACAATGTAGGGTATGTAAAGAAGGAAAATATGATAGGCATCCACCCAACCCAGAAATTAAAGAAACTCCAATTCCTGAATACCCTGGACACATAATCCATATTGACATCTTCTCAACCGAAAAAAAATTAGTATTGACCGCAATAGATAAATTTTCCAAACTAGCTCAGGCAAAAATTATAAAATCGAAATCTACCGAAGACATTAAGAAACAGTTACATGAAATAATATTCTACTATGAGGTACCCAAATTTGTAGTAATGGATAATGAAAAGGCTTTCAATTCAGCATCTATTACTTTTATGATGAGAGATCAGTTAAATATAACCATTTTTAAAGCTCCTCCCTACAAAGCTCAGTTAACGGACAGATTGAACGATTTCATTCGACCCTTTCGGAAATAATGAGATGTCTTAAAACCAAACAAATATACAATACCTTTGAAGAATTGTTAGACAGAGCCATTTACGAATACAATTACACAATACATTCAGTAACAAAGAAAAGACCATTAGAAATTTTTTTTGGCAGAAATATTAATACCGACCCAGAACAATATGAAAAAAGCAGACAGGATAACATAGAAAAACTTAAACAAAAACAATTGATAGATTTAGAAAACCACAATAAAGAAAGGAAACCAATAAGATCATATCTACCAGGACAAGAAATATTTGTAAAACAGAATACCAGACTAGGCTCTAAATTATCCCCACGTTTTAAAAAGGAAATTGTTAAAGAAAATAGAAATACAACTATTTTAACAGAAGCAGGAAGAGTAGTTCATAAAAGTAATATTAAAGGTATCTAAGTCCGAAACTCCTTAGGAAATCTATGTCCACGTCAGTCCGAAACTAAAAATGTAAAATAAAAAATTATAATAAATAAGATTACCCATAACAGTTACAGTTGTTGTCCGCTTGAGGTTATCAGTCCGTTCGTGAGGGATCGGCCCATAACCCAACAACACCGTTGTTTGATGAGACATTTTTTTAATTACAGGATGTTGTTTTAAATAACGCTGATACCAATGGCAATCGCGACCACCGAAATAACAAACTATACCGATGCACATACCATAACAATACATAAGGGTATAGGAAAATTACAGATATCAACAATAAAATTAATTCACGTCATAAATTTAAAACAGATTGAAACAGAACTACTACAAATAAGAGAACACACAATGAACAGATTAAAAAATAGTTTACATTATCATACTCTGACCCACGAAATATTTCAATCACTTTCTGCTCTAAGCACACTTACCTTAACAACAAAAAGCCGTCAAGCTAGGTCAATAAATATAATTGGCTCAGCTTGGAAATATATCGCAGGTAACCCAGATCATGAAGATTTAGTTATGATAGAAAGTAACCTCAATAATTTAATTAAAAATAACAACGACCAAATTATTATCAATAATCAGCTTCAAGACAGAATAAATAATTTAACAACCACTTCTAATATGCTAGCAAATTCAATTCAAAACAAGAAAGAAAGCAAACTTCGGCAAGCCGAAGTTCATATACCCTTGCAGCTATTGCAAGAATTAAACATTTTTGAAAACATTAAAATTATGATTTACTTTCGTATATGTTTAAAAACATTGAAGCTATGATGATTTGCAGCTCAATTATTTGATAGTTATTTTATATATTTTTATTATTTCTAAGGGAGCTATATGATATAGTCGTCCGACTTTGATGAAATTTAAACCGTAAATCGGAAATATTTAACCATTACTAAATGTCGAAGAACTAAACAAAAAAAAAAAACAGAAAAGTTATAATTTTTTTCATTTATTTTTCCGATTGTTCCTATGGGAGCTATATGATATAGTCGTCCGATTTTGATGAAATTTAAACCGATGTTCTGAAATATTAAACCATTACTAAATGTCGAAGAACTAAACAAAAAATTAAAAAACAGCAAAGTTATAATTTTTTTCATTTATTATTCCGATTGTTCCTATGGGAGCTATATACTATAGTCGTCCGATTTTGATAAAATTTAAACCATAATTCTGAAATATTAAACCATTACTAAATGTCGAAGAACTAAAAAAAAAATTAAAAAACAGCAAAGTTATAATTTTTTTTCATTTATTTTTCCGATTGTTCCTATGGGAGCTATATGCTATAGTCGTCCGATCCGGCTCGTTCCGACTTATATACTACCTGCAATAGAAAGACAACTTTTGGGAAAGTTTCATGCAGATAGCTTTAAAACTGAGAGACTAGTTTGCATATAAACGGACGGACAGACGGACAGACGGACGGACAGACGGACGGACAGACGAACATGGCTAGATCGACTCTACTAGTGATGCTGATCAAGAATATATATACTTTATAGGGTCGGAAACGTCTCCTTCACTGCGTTGCAAACTTCTGACTGAAATTATAATACCCTCTGCAAGGGTATAAAGACAGATTTTTTAATAATGACATTGCGTCAAGTTTGCAAACACAAGTTAGACTTATAAAAGAAGAAATAGGAAATATTAAATTTGCAATACAATGGGCCAAAATTAACGTAATTAATACTCTTTTATTAAACGAACCTGAGCTTAACGAAATAAATAAAATATCTCAGAAAAATAACATTACCTCGTTTTCCATTGAGGAGACGCTGGAATTTGTTGATGTGTCTGTCTTACATAATAAAACAACTATAATTTACTTAATAAAAATACCTGAACTCGAACCAACTAATTATGAAAATCTTCTTTTAAAGCCTGTTATCAGAAACCAACTAATAATACATTTAGAAACTAATGAACTCTTTGTATCCAACAATGTAATGCTAGGTCTACCCCATGATTGTAAAACTTCAAACTATGTCAAAATTTGTAAAAAAAGAAAAATTGTTAATTTAAGTAATTCAAAATGTATTTCAAAATTAGCTCAGGGAAAGGAATCGCTGTGTGATTATAGTAACTCGGACCACATTGAACCAATAGAGGAAATAAAAGATGGCATACTACTCTTAAATGACTTCAACGGCAGCCTAAATTCAAACAATATTTCACATCAACTCAGAGGAACTTTTATGATTACATTTTTAAACGAAACTATAAATATAAATGGGAAAAATTTTACAAACAAAGAAAAAATAATTATGAAACCCGAAATCCCACGAATTCAAATTACCCCATTGCAAGCACAACGCATACAAATTCTGTCATTAGAAGCATTGGAAGCTCTACATATAAAAAACAGAAAGCACTTACAAACCTAACAGAATGATTCTACAATAAACCGAATAACCACAGTTACACTAATTTGCGCCATTGTTCTTACATTGATCGTTTTAACAAACTGAGTCCACAGAAAAGAAAAAGTAATCCTACATGTCCAAGAACCAACACCACAAGTTTTAAACAACAAAACTAATACTATATCAATTCCTAAAAGAATAATTCCAGAATTTAATAATATTCCTTATTTCTAGCACCTCTTGGGGACAAGAAGGTTTTTAAGGAGGGAGAGTTAATCACAGAAATATTTTTTCATTTTTTCCGAGAAATATTGCAACATTGTCGATGGCAACATTGCAACATTTCAATACAACGGTCAAGAACCCCCAAGTTCAATAACATAAACACACGCATCCGGTTAGTAGCCACAGCGCAATATCAGAATTCTGATTCTGCAAACCTTGCAGTTTCAGCCACTTCATCGACGTCGCTGCCCCAACCCACAGCTTAGATCAGGGTATTTTGAAATGAATAAAGTCAGTCTCAAATTGAACTTCAAAGAAATAAAACGTTCAAAACTTATTTTTTGGGTTTTAATTATCCTGGAAATTAACTTATATCTGCCATAGGAGCTGTCAAATAATTGAGCTGCAAATCATCATAGCTTCAATGTAAACATACACGCAAGTCAGTCATGATTTTAATGTTTTCAAGAATATTTAATTTTTGCAATAGCTGCAAGGGTATATAAACTTCGGCTTGCCGAAGTTTGCTTCCTTTTTTGTTTTAAAAGAAATTTTGAGCATAGTATTGGCTTAAAATTCGTCAAAGCTTCAATGTTTTATACTGATTTACATCAGTTTTAGATGTTTTAAGGAATGTTTTAAGAAATATTTAATTTTGCCAATGTCTGCAAGGGTATATAAACTTCGGCTTGCCGATTTTATTGTTTTTCGTTATAAGCAATTAAAATTATACGTGATGAGTTCATGTTGTGCTGTACCCTGCACATTCAACAAAAAAATTACATCACGTCAACCTTTGGATTGCTGCGATTGCAGCATCAATGTCGGTCGCGTATTTTACCTTGTCAACATGGCTTTACCAGGTGTCGATCTACTACAACCAATATACTTGAATTAACCTAAAAAAAACGTAGTTTTCAAAATAAACAAAAAATTGATGTTATCTTTACGGATTTTTCGAAAGCTTTTGATTCGGTTAACCACAGAGTACTAATCCAAAAACAATTTTTAATAGGGTTGTTAATGTGGATAAATTCCTATCTCATAAACCGATCCCAAAAGGTGAAATTCAATGTTATTTATTTTATATATTTATTTATTTTGCATCAAAGAACCAGTTATTTTTGGAGTTCCACAAAGTAGCCATCTGGGATCTTTATTATTTGGTTTGTTGATAGATGATCTAATGTTTTGCCTTAATGTTTGCAGATGATGTTCAATTGTGAATGCTGATATCATTGCCCGATTCTTACTCTCGACTTCAACTTCATCTTGATCACTTTCAGACTTGATGAAAACTCAATGATTTATGTCTTAAATGACTTTATGACTTTTTATCGAAGTAACCATTCTCTGTTACTATTCTATTAAACAGGCTTTTTCTATTGCAGCGTGCCGAGTGTGATCATTTAAAAAGTCAATTGAATATCATATATTTTTATGTTGAATGTTCGATCGACAGGACTTTTTTTCTTCGTTAAGAGGTGTTTTTTTTTAATATCTGAAGTTTGTGTTGCAAAGTACATTAATATTATTACAAAAATTTTGACAAAACAAAGCTTTTAGCTTTATTTTAGTACTAATATTATTTTAACGAACTACGTTTGGGAAGACTTTAAAGCTAAACAAAAACAAAACAAAAAAAAAATTTGTATACCCTTTAATATTTCGATGTCCGATTTTAATAAAATTAAAAACCGTTACTTCCACTTTTCTAGTAACTTTCTGCAAGGGTATAAAACAAAAGTTTTAATTCTTTTTCGTTTTATTTTTTCGATTGTTCCTATGGGTTCTATATGATGTAGTCGTCCGTTCCGTCCCGTTCCAACTTATATACAACTGAAAGACAACTTTAGGGAAAGTTTAACGCAGATAGCCTTAATAATGCGAGAATAGTTTGCGCAGAAACGGACGGAGGGTCAGGCGGACACGCCGAGATCGACACTCCTATATTCCTTATAGGGTCGGAGACATCTTCACTGCGTTGCAAACTTCTGACTGAAATTATATTTATAATGCAAGGGTATAATAAAAAATTGCTCCTACGAGACCGGCTTGTTCCCACTTATATTCTACCTGCAATAAAATTATAATTTTTGGTAGTTTTATGCAGATAGTTTTAAAACTGAAAGACTTGTCTAGGTAGAAACGAATGGTCGAACAAACGGACATGGCTAGATCGACTCTAAAAGCTGATGCTAATCCTTTAACCGATCTAGTCAATCTAGCCATGTTTGTTCGTTTCTACCAAACTAGTCTCTAAGTTTTAAAGCTATATGCACCACACTTACCAAAATGTTGTATTTTTGTTGCAGCAAGTACATATATTAAACAACTTTTTCATATTTCGATCGAAAAAAAAATGAAAAAAAGTATATCTTAGCTGTTTTTAATTTTATTTAAATACACTAAATACTATAGATATGGTTAAATATTTCAGATTATTTATTTATTTTATTTATTTATTTATTATAGAAAAAAATAAATAAAAAAGCTGTACTTTTTTTCTGCTTTTAATAATTTTTTGGATATACAACTCAAAGTTTACATTTTTACGAATTGGACAATGACATTCTAAAGCTGCTATAGGAAGGATTATTTTGTTTGCTTGTAAACTGAAAAATCTTTACATATTCTTTTAAATCAATGGCCGTATTTAGCAGAACAACATGCTTAGAGATCAGTGACCAAGTTTGTTCTGCTGAACGCTTATGATACATTCCGCCCTCGCAAAAATTATTGGCTTGGAACTTATTGGTATCGCGGTGTTTCGCGCCAGAAACAGCAAAAAAAAAAACAAATTTAAAAAGACAAGTGTAAACTATAATATGTTGTTGTATTAAGAAAGACAAGGTGGCTAACTTATTTTTTTCAGCTGAAAGCAAAATCTGGACCGGATAGCTGAAAGCAAAATCTGGATCTGGAAAATCTATATCACTGCCCACTACATTCGTAGCCACATCACACTTAAAAAATTCTTGCAATTCTTATCGATACTTATAAGGAAATAATTAAATTTATTTATTGTGTTTTGTTATTTATCTTAACCGATATTTATACGACCGATATACGCTAGCAGATATGTATCATGTATTAAGAAAAGGTAGCTTACTTTTTTTACGCTACTTTTTTGCTGATCATGATGTAAATTTTTGCATCATGATCAGTGATCAAACGCGTTCAGAACTATCGCAAGAAATCCATCAATGATCAGTGATCATGTTGATCTGCTGAATACGCCCAAAGTACTCCCTTCCCGATAAAGTACAATATGAAAACGATTTTTCCAATCCTCGAAACATGCTAAAAAGTCCCTCCTGTCCGGTATCGCCATCAGCGCCTTCTTTGATTCGGTTTTTATTTTAATCGACTCAAAACGCGTTCCCCGGAGTGGACTTTTGAGTTTTGAAATAGCCAGAAGTCACACGAAGCCAAATCATGCGAACGCAGTAGTTAGGCAGAACGATACTTTTCATTACGCAAACAAAATTTGATGTTATATGTTACACGGGTTTCACGGTTTTAAAAAACCATTTTTTTTTTATTTTCTTATAAAATTCTGTTAGGATTTTTCGCGAACTACTCAAACGACCTTAATAAATTATTGCACAGATCTCCGAAATAAAATTTACAAGGTTTGCACGAACGATTTTTTTTTAAATTTGAAAAAAAATATCGGTCAATACAATATAAATACAGGTTCTGCTTTCAACGCTGAGAGTCATTTTTATACCCTTGCAGAGAGTCAGTCAGAAGTTTGCAACGCAGTGAAGAAGACATTTGTCGTTCTATTCCAGGTAGTTCATAAGTCGTAACGAGCCGGATCGGACGACTATAGCATATAGCTCTCATAGGAACAATCGGAAAAATAAATGAAAAAAAATATAGGTTTGCTATTTTTTTAATTTTTTGTAGTTTTTTGACATATAATATTGGTTAAATATTTTACAATTACGGTTTAAACTTCATCAAAATCGGACGACTATAACAAAAAGCTTTCATGGGAACAACAACAATATAAAAACAATTTTTTCTTTATATGTAACTTTTATATTTTCTAATTTTTTTTGTTTAATGCTTTTGGCTTAATAATAATTTGACAGTTTAGAATGAAGCTTTTAATTGTATTAAAATCGGAAAACGACATTACATAGCTGCTATAGGAACTATCGAATGCATTTAAGCATAAACGCAAGTAAATCATAATTTAAAAATTTTTAAGAATATTTAATTTTTGAAATAACTGCAAGGGTTTATGTACTTCGGCTTGCCGAAGTTTGCTTCCTTGTTTGAAAAAAAAGAAAATGTTGGAATACAATTTTTCAGTTTTTACATGAAAAATAACATTTTTGAAAATAAGCCGCTTTTTTACGAGTAACAAAATTAAGGAACAACATTGTTTGTTCAAACATCAGCTCTTCTTCTATATATAGTATTAAAATATTTAAAACAAACCCTGCGATTCCTTGCTCACATAGAGGTGAATTGAAAACACGTTCTTTTCCGTATTTGTCTCGTAGATTAACAGAACAACTGTTGAGGGGCAAATTTATTAGGTACCGAACAGTCTAGTTTTTATATATAATGTTTTACTTACCGAAAAACTCCACCAAATCCTACATCTTCGCCAAACAACAATGCCGATTTGTCATCACTTAGCGCCAAATCCATTGCATTGTTTATAGCGTTGAACATATTCATTTTTTTTCCAGTTCCCAATGAAGTGGGATAGTAGGTAAAATGTGATCTACATAAAGAGGGTAGCCTGACATCAGAGCGGAGAGTGCTAAGGCAGCTAAGCACTACTTGAGCAACTTTCATATTTGTAATTAAAAATATATACTCTTTAAATAACAGTGACTGTTGGGTTACTTATATAATATACAGTGCGAACTCGATTACTAGGTTAAGTTGTTTGATATTAATCTACAATGTGTGTCAAAATAGCATCGCTGAAATAGCGGCGTTCAAAAAACGGCGAAAATTGAAACACTGCCTTTTTTTTATACATTAACTTTTTCAAAATAAGTTTGATCAAAACAATAATAAGTGCAGATTTTTTTAAGAAAAAAGAGTTTTTTGACCATATTTGAGGCCTATACCTCAAATTTTCATCTGTTCCCCACACTTTATCCTTCCATCTTCCGATTTCAGCTGATCTTAACAGCTGTAGCTTATCAAAACATAAACAATAATGCTTGACCTGTTGACTTTGCTTACGTTTTAACGAGAAACAGCTGTTCAGATCATCTGAAATTGGAAGATGGAAGGTTGATGTGTTCTGTGGAAATCGGAGTTTCACATTTGTTGAAAATTCCAACCGTTTCCAACTGCACGTTTCTAGCTGACAATTTGTGTTCTCATTTTACTAAAACTAAGAAGGCAACAATGGTCCCAATATGAAAGTAATCACCAAATATTTGCAAACTAAGAAATTAGACAGTCCACTGTTTGGTTTAAAACCCCTTATTTTGTATTAAAGTTTTTCTTAACTTTTCCTCGAACTCAAGCAAAATATAAGACAAGCATCAACTGAAATGGTTGTTTGATGAAACAGCTGTTTCCTGCAGGAAACATTTTGGGTCGTTCTCTCAACTACGTAAAATTTTTTCTGAGTTTTCAGCAATTCAGAGATTAAGTCGTTTAAGCCAAAAAAATATTTAATAGATAATCATTTAACCGTTGTATAGAATAACGGTTAAAAGATTATCTTTAAAAATATTTGTTGAATATAATAAGAGTACAGATATTTAAAAATTCTGCTTGCGCCACTTTGATTGCTGACGGCTGTGGTTGGATGATTGTGGTTTTGTGAGAACACAAGTTAACCTCGTACCTTATCCCTTCTTTCAGAGAGACAGACGTTATTAACATTTTAGTATGTTTTCAGCGCTGTGAAGGAGATATTTCCGATCCTATAAAGAATATATATTCTTGACCAGCATCACTAGAAGTGTCGGTGTCCGTCTGTCCTCCTCTTCTTCCGTCTGTCCGTTCGTTTCCACTCCAACTAGTCCCTCTGTTTTAAAGCTATCTAAACGAATCTTTCCCAAAAGTTGTCTTCTTATTGCAGGTAGTATATAATCGGACGAATATATCATATAGGTCACATCGTTCGGAAAAAAAATAAATAAAAAAATTATAACTTTTATTATTTTTAATTTTTATAGTTCTGTGATTCACAGTAATTTACGTTTTTTATTTGATTAAAATCGATTGTATCGTATAGCTGATATGTTTTTTTTGTGTTGTCAGGACTGTTGAGGACATCTGGGCCTAATTTTATGTCAAAGTCATTATCAGTAATATATTTACCCATTTTTTAACAAACGACCAAAAGTTTATTTTTCGCTTTTTACAATGTCTGGTTTAAGGGGTTACATAGGTTTTCTCGTACAGAAAACGACCTATTTACAATCATTTTTTTTCATATTAAATATAGAAATTTGTATTAAAATTTTGATTTTATTTTAATACATCCTCAATAAGTTTTTGTGAAATTTATAAAAAAAAAATTCAAAACTCGGCGTAATTTCGGAAAAATCTTTGGAACAAAGATCTCTTCGCGTTGACCAAAGAACTTTTTGCAGGATCACCAGAAGTAATAAATAAAAAACTTAAGACCATAACGAGGTATTGGGCAAAGGAATAAAACTGATAATTTGTGTAAAAATTGTGCGACAATTTTTAATAAATTTAATAAGAATATTAAAAAATTCGATTTTTAAAAACTGTGAAACTCATGTAACTCGTTAATTGAGCAAATAAGTGTCAGTTTGTTTGCGGAATGAAATTTTTGCGTGCGGAAACGTTGAGGATGTGGCGAATGGCCTTTGGTGATTTTACCTTGTCGCAGAGAAAAATTTAAAAGAGATACACAGACTTCAAAGAGGGCCGAGAACTTGTTGAAACCTTTGAACGCTGCGGACGACCATCGACGTCAACAGACGACCAACCCGTCAATAAAGTGAAGGAATAAAAATCGTCGGTTGACGTCTTACTGATATTGTTGGAATCTCAAAAAGACGTGTGAAAACCATTTTGATAAACCATTTGGGTCTCTCGTTCTTCATAACCATTTCGCTAAAAATTCGACGCATATCGTTCTCCCTAACTACTGCGCTCGCATGATTTGGCTTCGTGTGACTTCTGGGTATTCTAAAACTCAAAAGTCCACTCCGGGAAACCCGTTTCGAGTCTATTAAAATAAAAACAGAATCAAAGAAGGCGCTGATGGCTATACCAGACAGGGGGGACTTTTTGGCATGTTTCGAGGATTGGAAATCGTTATCATATTGTACTTTATCGGGAAGGGAGTACTTTGAAGGGTATGACATTGGGCGTATTCAGCAGATCAACATGATCACTGATCTCCGATGGATTTCTTACGATAGTTCTGAACGCGTATGATAGTAAGATACCTTTTCTTAATACATGATACATATCTGCTGGCGTATATCGGTCGTAAAAATATCGATAAGAATAAATAACAAAATAAATATTAAAACAAAAAATAAATTAAATTAAAAATCATGAATTTAATTATTTCCTTATAAGTATCAATTAGAAGAATTGCAAGAATTTCTTAATTGTGATGTGGCCACGAATGTAGTAGGCAGTGCTGTAGTATACGGTCCAGATTTTGCTTTCAGCTGTAAAAAAATAAATAAGCCACCTTGTCTTTCCTAATACAACAACATAATGTAGTGTACGTAGTACACTTGTCCATTAAAATTTTTTTTTTGCTGTTTCTGGTGCGAAACACCTCGATACCAATAAGTTCCAAGCCAATAATTTTTGTTAATTGAGCAGATAAGTGCCATTTTGTTTGCGGGATGAAATTTTTGCTGAATACGCCCAGTAATTTAAAAGAATATTTTAGATTTTTCATTTTGCAAGCAAACTAAATAATTCGATCGTTCCTATGACAGCTTTAGAATGTCGTTGTCCAATTCGAATAAATTTAAACATTCAAAAAAATTAAAAAAAAAAGAAAATTTGCAGCTTTTTCATTTATTTTTTCTATAGTTCATAATATTCTAAAATATTTATCCATACCTATATTATTTAGTGTATTTATTTAATTATTTTTTTTAAATATTCGCCAATGGATAAATCCTTATCTGGCTTATCAGCAAACTTAACTTTAAAACTAAATATTAATTTAAAAATATTCCCTAACCAATTGCCTAAGCACATCCTTCTTGGATCCCCAAACCAATCGAATACTTTGTGGCAAAGAGTTAAAAAGTCTTAAAGCTCTTAAGATTGGCTCATTCCGCGCATAGTTAGTCCTCGTAGCACTTTCAAAAAATGGGATGACGGTACGGAGACTCCTGGATGGGACGTTGAATTTAATTGAGCTTAATATGAAGGGACTATCAATATTACCAATTATAACATCGTTGATAAAGAGCAGGCTCGCTATCGAACGCCGATCTACTAGACTGTAACGCTTGTGGCAGGTAAATCGCTGGGCAGGGCCATCTATGAGGCAAAAATCTGAAAGTGGCGCCATATAAGGGTCAGTTGGGTGCTGCGAGAGGCAATAGAGTCAGTTGTCATTTCCCCGGAAAACAGAGAGTTATCCGATGGGGGCTAACTTAGCTTCCCGCCCAGAGCCACGAGCTACTGGCTCTCTTTCCCTTTTCGGCAGTGTTTTTTTTTGATTTAGGTTTGGCGCTCAGTGTCAAATATTGGATCCGGCCTTTGCTTCGTAGAGGGAATAATACCTCAAGATACCCAAAAGAGATCGAATTCATCATACAGAAGGGAAATTATCGTCACCAAAGGAGTCTCAAAGGCCTAAAAGTCACTAAAGTTGTATTTATTAAATCCACCTTAGGCGCTGGAAGCCGAATCAGGATGGAGAGAGCGGAAAAGAGTCAAAGAGAGCTCAAGTTTTAACACCTTCCCATATTACACCAATATTGCATTTATTCGTAATCTTCATTATCTTTGTTATCTCCCAACAGCGAGCGTGAATTGCCAAAGCTCAGCTTGAGAGGCAGTTTTTTTCGGCGTGCTGACCTAGGCAAGACGCTTCTGTCCACGATTGGTCTAATTTAAATTAATTCGGCGTAATAATATAGAATAAGAGTTTAAGCGCCGCACGAAATGTAAAGTAATTCGGAAAGCTAAAGATCAGTCGGAGAATGCGGAAAAATGGATAATTTATAAGTTTATTTTGTAATTTTTTTTTGTCTAGGTTATGTGAAGAGAGCAAGCGTGTGTAAAAGGAAAAAAAAGAAAAAGGAAAGTGTGGTGATAGTTAAAAGGCCAGAAGGCTTTAATGCTGAGAGGCTAAAGGCCCAGATTGCTTTAAACAATATTTACAAACAATATAGAAATTTTAATTTTCAGCCTAAGGTACACTTGCGCAAGCGCTTTCGTCGGTGGATCTCCGGAATAGCGGTGAGTCAAGTATCTCATTTTTTTAATATGTCTCCATGAAAATATATACTAAAAGAATTTTGATATGTCCCACCGTACTAAGCATAACAAATTAAATAGTCCAAAAAGGAAACGAAAAGAGAGCGATATTATCATCTCTCTCGACTCTCGAATTTATGGGTGAGATATATTTTGAAGAAATAAAACCACTTTATTTGATTTCGCCGAAAGCTCATCACTGCAATTTCTGTAATTTCCATAAACTCACTCTTAAATGATATTTTTGATTTTAAACTCGTATTTCCATTTTACTTCGAGTATATATTTATTAATCTAAGTGTATTGCATGTATTTATGTTCTTATTTAATATCTCTTGTCCTCTAGTACTAAGAAATTTCATTAGGTTTTAATTATATTTTATAATGATTTGCTAAAGTCTGTTTTGTTTGCCTTCGACTAGGATGAGTCCCCTGTAAAACCCGATTTAGTAAAAGGGGCCATTCAATGATATTGTGGTTTTCGGTAAAGAATGGCCAAGGCAGGAAGGGCAGATATAGTTCCTTTAAAAACACCTGAGGAACACTAGGAATTCCGCGAGTCAAATAGCTATCCCTCTTCGTGTTTGTGTGGATTCATATGATTTTGCCTATCCTGTACCACTTGTCGCTGCAAGCAAAATTTGATAAAATTTTAGAATTTAACTGGCTTATGATGAAGGAAAAGATCACCACCCCAAATAGCCGACAAGGAGCAGCTGGACCTATGCGCTTGAGTCCTTATCATCATATAGTATCACCCCAGCCACCTACACATTACAAGACTGCAGGTATGCAGTAGATAAAATTGGCATGAGCCGGCAAAGGTTCCGAAAAGTGTTACGGCTGAAGTGCAAATTTTAGGTTTTTTTCTGTAGCGTCTCAATTATTTTAATATGAACAACACCTGAAGAGTTCCAAATAAAGGAAGCATATTCCACTCTTGAACGCACAAATGCTGAGAAAACTGTCAGTATTGAGTATGGGTCCTTAAAAAGTATAGTGTTTCTTTTGACAAATCCGAACATTGCATATGCCTTCGGCAGAATATGGCTTACATGATTAATAAACAGAAATTTATTGTCGAAGAGGACCCCAAGATCCATAATCTCAGTAAGTGCAGAGAGTGAGTGGTTATTAATCACATATGTAGAAAGAATATTTAAGATACATTTACTATAGCGAACAACATAACATTTATTTAGGTTGAGAGGTGAATAGTTCTGAATACACCATAAACTGATTTTGTTCAAGTCCGATTGTAGCAAATAGCAGTCATTTAAGGAATTCACTCGCATGTATATTTTAAGGTCATCCGCATAAAGAAGATACTTGGCAGATTGAATGCAGAAACAAATATCATTAATGAAAATAATGAAAAGCAAAGGACCAAGAGAACTGCCTTGAGGAAGACCAGAGGTTGCTTCAAAGAGGTTAGAAACAAACCCGCTGACCTCAACATGATAGGATCGGTTTGCCAAATAAGAAGAGATCCAATTTAGAAAAGAGTCGTGAATACCAAGCTTAAAAAGTTTTGCTTGCAAGGCAGAGTGAGAAACCTTATCAAAAGCCTTGGCGAAAGCAGTATAAACTGTGTCCACTTGGGAATGTAACTCAAAGGCTTGTATGCAATGTTTAGCGAAAATAGCTAAATTCGAGGTAGTAGAACGACCAGGTATAAACCCGTGCTGATTAGGGTCAATATAAGTACGTATCAGGAAGGATAATTTTTTAACTACAATTCTCTCGAATTGCTATATTGCTTATTTTAGCAATCGGCCTGTAATTAGAAACCTCAGACTTGCTTCCGTCTTTATGAACCGGTAAAATTTTGGCAAATTTACATCTAGAAATAAATTTACCCTGAAGTAGCGAAGACGAGAATATTATCTTAAGGGGTTGAAGAAGACTGTGATAAAATTTTTTAAGAAAACATGAAGAAACTCCATCAATGTCAGGCTTAATGGAGTCGTCAAATTGTGAAATAGCTTCAGAAATGTCATCATCATTAATTTCAAGGGAACCAATATTACACATTTCTGGAATTTCTAACGAACTGATTTTCTTTATTATCTGCTCGCTACGAATGTCGTGCGGCTAGCTCAGAAGATGTAAGTGTTCGTCCCACCAAATGATGACCAGTGAAAAGCGCACAGAAGATTGGGAGTACACAGTGATCTTTTATTCGCCGACTTGACCCTCGGCCGGGGTGATGTAATGATAATGTAGAACTACGTTCTTTCGTCGTCGCCTTCCCACGTTGAACGCCTCGCTGGATCGTGCTGGCTCGCCGGGAATGGTGTCCCTCTCGCCGGTTTGGCTTGCGATGTCCTCTGCTGCCCTTGGCTCGGCTGGGTTATAGGGATTAGGGACGCGTCACCGTTCCCAGACTAGGGTGAACAGGCACTGTGCTCTCAAGGCGTACGCCATTCGCAGCCGCAGCCTCCTGTCCCTTGCTCTGTCCCGGCCGGTCGCACCGGACGTCGGCTCAGTTTCTACTTGACGGTTCAGGCGTACGCCGGAAGCCGCCAACGCAGTCCCTGGGTCAAACGCCAGGTTCTAGACGAACGCTTCCACCCTACCCTCTCTGCCGCAGGCTTAAGAACTCGACGTCTAGGCTGTTCGCTCGACGCTCGTTGTTCGTCGTCCTGGGGTCCTCGTTGTCCTTGTTCTGCCTCCAGGTATCTCGACCAGCTCCGCTTCTTGTTGGCGACTCGGTAAGCTGCCGTTCTGGGACTCTAGCGGTGGACCGCTGTGCTCTCAACGCATACGCCTTTCGAGACACCAGCTGAACAAACGCGCGTCCTTCCGGGCTATTCGCAGCAGGACCTTGTACAGTTCCTGCAGGACGATCAGGCATACGCCGGAGTTCGCCAATGCAGTCCTTGTAGGCAGGCTCCCCTCCTTGTTGGCGACTCGGTAAGCTGCCGTTCTGGGACTCTAGCGGTGGACTGCTGTGCTCTCAACGCATACGCCTTTCGAGACACCAGCTGAACAAACGCGCGTCCTTCCGGGCCAGTCGCACCAGGACCTTGTACAGCTCCTGCAGGACGATCAGGCATACGCCGGAGTTCGCCAATGCAGTCCTTGTAGGCAGGCAGCTAGTTCTAGACAACTTTCCTTTGTCGAAGGACTCTATTTGTTCAACTCTGCCGGACACGCCGGGTGGGATGCCAAGCTCAAATCGCGACAGAAGTTGTGAAAAAGCGCCTGGACTTAGCCGTGTGATGCCGTAAGGACCTCAGCTACCTGTGTCTCAATTCGGAGACTTTAGCTCTAAGTGATCGGCCGGCCTATATAGGCCTCCATTTACCGCTAATTATCGGCGCTTCCTTGCCTCCTGGTCCAAAGTCCACGGTTTTACCGTTCGACCTTTCGCTCTCCGCGCACGGCACCAATATCAGGGTTCAAGGTCCGGTGTCGTCCCGTTCCTTCTGCCCACGGCCCTTCGCCGCTCTCTTGTATTGCTGTCCCTCTCGGACTCTCCTTGTTCTTGTCTGGTGCTCAGTGCACCACTCTCTCTCGCCGCACTACCATTACTACGGGCGAATTGTAATGGTAACTGGTAGGCCACTGCTTGCATGCTCTTACTTTGCTTTCTTCTTAACTTGTGGGGAGTTATTCAACTATTTGTGAGGACAAATGTTATTTAGAATTTGCTGGTCATTCCAGTCACAAGCAGGCTCAAAATTGGCCGAAAAGAAGGAAGCAAATAAGTTTGCAATAGTTGTATGGAAGAGTAAGATTTCTTTGAATTAATAAAACGCCAGAACACATTTGGATTTGACTTTAAGCTATTTTCTATGTCGGAAATGAATTGATTATAAAGAAATTTATTAAGAAACTCAAATTTCTGCTTATGCTGTCTATATCTATCACGATCCAATGGATTACCCCATCTAATGAACCGTTTGTAAAACTTATTTCTTAGATTTTTATATTTCTGGAGACCTTTTGTATACCAAGGAAGCCTATAGGAACCCCGTACCTTGATTGAACACGTGCTGTCAAGAATATTTTTTAAAGCGACAAGAAAGTTTTTGTAATTGGTCTCAATGCAAGCATTTGATAGCAAGGAAACCCAATCCATAGACGTGAGGCAATCACTTACGGCAACCAAGCTGGCATGATCAAAATTATACATAGGAATAAAGTTAACAACTGGTAAGCAATTATAAAATTCAATATTAAAGCATAAGGGCTAATGATGAACATCACAACTAGAAATACTAAATTTAGCAAGGCTTACCGAGGAATGAACAATAGAATTGATGAATATTAAATCTAGTAGCCTATGCAAATCATTTAAGATGTAATTTATCTGGGTGAGGCCCACATACTATAACAATCATCGATAACAATAATTTCATGTGGCTGGTGTACATTGCCAGGCACCATAGCAAGGGATTGCGGATCGCATGACCATACAACAGATCCCAAATTAAAATCTCCTGTCACAACAAGACCAACAGAGTCATCTATGCAAACAACATAAATTGTTTTGAATTGTATTCAAATAACATAAAAACTCTTTTTCATTTATTTTTCCGATTGAAATATGATGAAGTGGTCAATCTTATATACTTGCTGCAACAAAAATACAACTTTTGGGTAAGTGAATAATGAATAAATGAAAAAAATATATTCTCGCTGTTTTTAATTTTAGTTGAGTATAGAGTATAGAGTTGATTAAAGATTATTATTATCATGTAAACCATATTCAGCCGAAGGCATATGCAATGTTCGGATTTGTCAAAAGAAACACCATACTTTTTAAGGACCCATACTCAATACTGACAGTGTTCTCAGCATTTGTGCGTTCAAGAGTGGAATATGCTTCCTTTATTTGGAACCCTTCAGGTGTTGTTCATATTAAAAGAATTGAGAGGCTACAGAAAAAAACCTAAAATTTGCACTTCAGCCGATACACTTTTCGGAACCTTTGCCAGCTTACTCTAGTCAATGTTGCCTACTGCATACCTGCAGTCTTGTAATGAGTAGGTGGCTGGGGTGATACTATATGATGATAAGGACTCAAGCGCATAGGTCCAGCTGCTCCTTGTCGGCTATTTGGGGTGGTGATCTTTTCCTTCATCATAAGCCAGTTAAATTCTAAAATTTTATCAAATTTTGCGTTCAGCGACAAGTGGTATAGGATATGCAAAATCATATGAATCCACACAAACACGAAGAGGGATAGCTATTTGACTCGCGGAATTCCTAGTGTTCCTCAGGTGTTTTTAAAGGAACTATATCGGACCTCCCTGCCTTGGCCATTCTTTACC
This sequence comes from Drosophila gunungcola, assembly GCF_025200985.1. Classification (NCBI taxonomy): domain Eukaryota; kingdom Metazoa; phylum Arthropoda; class Insecta; order Diptera; family Drosophilidae; genus Drosophila; species Drosophila gunungcola. The sequence goes on along the minus strand of NW_026453218.1, from coordinate 358,885 downwards.
GAAAACCTCCCACAATATCATTGAATGGCCTCTTTTACTGAATCGGGTTTTACAGGGGACTCATCCTAGGCGAAGGCAAACAAAACAGACTTTAGCAAATCATTATAAAATATATTTAAAGCCTAATGAAATTTCTTAGAACTAGAGAACATATTAAAAGAGATATTAAATAAGAACATAAATACATGCAATACACTTAGATTAATAAATATGTACTCGAAGTAAAATGGAAATACGAGTTTAAAATCAAAAATATCATTTAAGAGTGAGTTTATGGAAATTACAGAAATTGCAGTGATGAGCTTTCGGCGAAATCAAATGGAGTGGTTTTATTTCTTCAAAATTTATCTCACTCATAAATTCGAGAGTCGAAAGAGATGATAATATCGCTCTCTTTTCGTTTCCTTTATGGACTATTCAATTTGTTATGCTTAGTACGGTGGGACATATCAAAATTCTTTTAGTATATATTTTCATGGAGACATATTAAAAAAATGAGAAACTTGACTCACCGCTATTCCGGAGATCCATCGACGAAAGCGCTTGCGCAAGTGTACCTTAGGCTGAAAATTTAAACTTTCTATAACCAACAGAAATTTCTCTCTCTTTCTCCTTAAGGCTTCTTTTAACACATTATTTTTTCATTTAACCACCAAACAAAATTAAAATAAATATTGCTTAAAGCAATCTGGGCCTTTAGCCTCTCACCATTAAAGCCTTCTGGCCTTTTAACTATCACCACACTTTCCTTTTTCTTTTTTTTCCTTTTACACAGGCTTGCTCTCTTCACATAACCTAGACAAAAAAAATTACAAAATAAACTTATAAATTATCAATTTTTCCGCATTCTCCGACTGATCTTTAGCTTTCCGAATTACTTTACATTTCGTGCGGCGCTTAAACTCTTATTCTATATTATTACGCCGAATTAATTTAAATTAGACCAATCGTGGACAGAAGCGTCTTGCCTAGGTCAGCACGCCGAAAAAAACTGCCTCTCAAGCTGAGCTTTGGCAATTCACGCTCGCTGTTGGGAGATAACGAAGATAATGAAGATTAGGAATAAATGCAATATTGGTGTAATATGGGAAGGTGTTAAAACTTGAGCTCTCTTTGACTCTTTTCCGCTCTCTCCATCCTGATTCGGCTTCCAGCGCCTAAGGTGGATTTAATAAATACAACTTTAGTGACTTTTAGGCCTTTGAGACTCCTTTGGTGACGATAATTTCCCTTCTGTATGATGAATTCGATCTCTTTTGGGTATCTTGAGGTATTATTCCCTCTACGAAGCAAAGGCCGGATCCAATATTTGACACTGAGCGCCAAACCTAAATAAAAAAAACACTGCCGAAAAGGGAAAGAGAGCCAGTAGCTCGTGGCTCTGGGCGGGAAGCTAAGTTAGCCCCCATCGGATAACTCTCTGTTTTCCGGGGAAATGACAACTGACTCTATTGCCTCTCGCAGCACCCAACTGACCCTTAGATGGCGCCACTTTCAGATTTTTGCCTCATAGATGGCCCTGCCCAGCGATTTACCTGCCACAAGCGTTACAGTCTAGTAGATCGGCGTTCGATAGCGAGCCTGCTCTTTATCAACGATGTTATAATTGGTAATATTGATAGTCCCTTCATATTAAGCTCAATTAAATTCAACGTCCCATCCAGGAGTCTCCGTACCGTCATCCCATTTTTTGAAAGTGCTACGAGGACTAACTATGCGCGGAATGAGCCAATCTTAAGAGCTTTAAGACTTTTTAACTCTTTGCCACAAAGTATTCGATTGGTTTGGGGATCCAAGAAGGAAGTGCTTAGGCAATTGGTTAGGGAATATTTTTAAATTAATATTTAGTTTTAAAGTTAAGTTTGCTGATAAGCCAGATAAGGATTTATCCATTGGCGAATATTTAAAAAAAATAATTAAATAAATACACTAAATAATATAGGTATGGTTAAATATTTTAGAATATTATGAACTATAGAAAAAATAAATGAAAAAGCTGCAAGTTTTCTTTTTTTTTAATTTTTTTGAATGTTTAAATTTATTTGAATTGGAAACGACATTCTAAAGCTGTCATAGGAACGATCGAATTATTTAGTTTGCTTGCAAAATGAAAAATCTAAAATATTCTTTTAAATTAATGGGCGTATTCAGCAAAAATTTCATCCCGCAAACAAAATGGCACTTATCTGCTCAATTAACAATAATTATTGGCTTGAAATTTATTGGTATCGAGGTGTTTCGCACCAGAAACAGCAAAAAAAAAAATTTAATGGACAAGTGTACTACGTACACTACATTATGTTGTTGTATTAAGAAAGACAAGGTGGCTTATTTATTTTTTTTACAGCTGAAAGCAAATCTGGACCGTATACTACAGCACTGCCTACTACATTCGTAGCCACATTACAATTAAGAAATTCTTGCAATTCTTCTTATTGATAAGGAAATAATTAAATTCATGATTTTTAATTTAATTTATTTTTTGTTTTAATATTTATTTTGTTATTTATTCTTATCGATATTTTTACGACCGATATACGCCAGCAGATATGTATCATGTATTAAGAAAAGGTATCTTACTATCATACGCGTTCAGAACTATCGTAAGAAATCCATCGGAGATCAGTGATCATGTTGATCTTCTGAATACGCCCAATGTTATACCCTTCAAAGTACTCCCTTCCCGATAAAGTACAATATGATAACGATTTTCAATCCTCGAAACATGCCAAAAAGTCCCCCCTGTCCGGTATAGCCATCAGCGCCTTCTTTGATTCTGTTTTTATTTTAATAGACTCGAAACGCGTTTCCCGGAGTGGACTTTTGAGTTTTAGAATACCCAGAAGTCACACGAAGCCAAATCATGCGAACGCAGTAGTTAGGCAGAACGATATTCGTCGAATTTTTGGAGAAATGGTCTCGAAGAACGAGAGACCAAACGACATTTGACTTACCGGAGGCTCAAATGGTTTATCAAAATGGTTTTCACACGTCCCTTTGATATTCCAATCATATCAGTAAGATCTCAAACAGTCAACCGACGAATTTTTTTCCTTCACTTTATTGACGGGTTGGTCGTCTGTTGACGTCGATGGTCGTCCGCAGCGTTCAAAGGTTTCAACAAGTTCTCGGCCCTCTTTGAAGTCTGTGTACCTCTTTTAAATTTTTTTCTGCGACAAGGTAAAATCACCAAAGGCCATTCGCCACATCCTCAACGTTTCCGCACGCAAAAATTTCATTCCGCAAACAAAATGGCACTTATCTGCTCAATTAACGAGTTACATGAGTTTCACAGTTTTTAAAAAACGAATTTTTTAATATTCTTATTAAATTTATTAAAAATTGTCGCACAATTTTTACACAAATTATCAGTTTTATTCCTTCGCCCAATACCTCGTTATGGTCTTAAGTTTTTTATTTATTTCTTCTGATGATCCTGCAAAAAGTTCTTTGGTCAACGCGAAGAGATTTTTGTTCCAAAGAACTTTCCGAAATTACGCCGAGTTTTGAATTTTTTTTTATAAATTTCACAAAAACTTATTGAGGATGTTTTAAAATAAAATCAAAATTTTAATACAAATTTCTATATTTAATATGAAAAAAATGATTGAAAATAGGTCGTTTTCTGTACGAGAAAACCTATGTAACCCCTTAAACCAGACATTGTAAAAAGCGAAAAATAAACTTTTGGTCGTTTGTTAAAAAATGGGTAAATATATTACTGATAATGACTTTGACATAAAATTAGGCCCAGATGTCCTCAACAGTCCTGACAACACAAAAAAAAACATATCAGCTATACGATACAATCGATTTTAATCAAATAAAAAACGTAAATTACTGTGAATCACAGAACTATAAAAATTAAAAATAATAAAAGTTATAATTTTTTTTATTTATTTTTTTTTCGAACGATGTGACCTACATGATATATTCGTCCGATTATATACTACCTGCAATAAGAAGACAACTTTTGGGAAAGATTCGTTTAGATAGCTTTAAAACAGAGGGACTAGTTGGAGTGGAAACGAACGGACAGACGGAAGAAGAGGACATCGACAGTCCTAGTGATGCTGGTCAAGAATATATATTCTTTATAGGGTTGGAAATATCTCCTTCACAGCGCTGAAAACATACTAAAATGTTAATAACGTCTGTCTCTCTGAAAGAAGGGATAAGGTACGAGGTTAACTTGTGTTCTCACAAAACCACAATCATCCAACCACAGCCGTCAGCAATCAAAGTGGCGCAAGCAGAATTTTTAAATATCTGTACTCTTATTATATTCAACAAATATTTTTAAAGATAATCTTTTAACCGTTATTCTATACAACGGTTAAATGATTATCTATTAAATATTTTTTTGGCTTAAACGACTGAATCTCTGAATTGCTGAAAACTCAGAAAAAATTTTACGTAATTGAGAGAACGACCCAAAATGTTTCCTGCAGGAAACAGCTGTTTCATCAAACAACCATTTCAGTTGATGCTTGTCTTATATTTTGCTTGAGTTCGAGGAAAAGCTAAGAAAAAACTTAAATACAAAATAAGGGGTTTTAAACCAAACAGTGGACTGCCTAATTTCTTAGTTTGCAAATATTTGGTGATTACTTTCATATTGGGACCATTGTTGCCTTCTTAGTTTTAGTAAAATGAGAACACAAATTGTCAGCTAGAAACGTGCAGTTGGAAACGGTTGGAATTTTCAACAAATGTGAAACTCCGATTTCCACTGGACACATCCACCTTCCACCTTCCAATTTCAGATGATCTGAACAGCTGTTTCTCGTCAAAACGTAAGCAAAGTCAACAGGTCAAGCATCATTGTTTATGTTTTGATGAGCTACAGCTGTTAAGATCAGCTCAAATCGGAAGATGGAAGGATAAAGTGTGGAGAACAGATGAAAATTAGAGGTATAGGCCTCAATAGGCCTCAAATATGGTCAAAAAACTCTTTTTTCTTAAAAAATCTCCACTTATTATTTTGTTTATAGGGTCGGAAATGTCTCCTTCACTGCGTTGCAACCTTCTGACTGAAATGTTAATAACCTCTGCCAGTCCCAAAATATGAATTAATAATCTCTAATATGTGAAATAATATATTTTAATATATGAAATATTTCAACTAAAATTTTGTTAACATCATGACAATACAGTCATAATTATAAACATATATTTATATAAATTTGATTTTTCACTTCGAAATATATTTAAAAAAAAACAATTTTTATTCTAATATACAGTAGAGTTTTATTGGTAAAGTCTTTATAGTTAGATTCCCAATTTTGAAATGATTTTACAATTGCATTATTCTTATAACTATGGCTTTTATCGGGCGACTCTATCAGCGAAAGTGGACTTCGATGAGAAGATTTCGATTGGTTGAAATGGTGGCCTGATGAATGGGTTGTCAGGCTGCATCTTTTGTTTATTAAATTGGGATTGGTCAAAGCTTTTATGCTGATGAATGGGATCTCATGCTGGACCCTTTGTTTTAAAATTTATAATTTGTTTATGTCTGCTGTCGTCGGTAAAGGCGTGTAAAATGTTTATAATAAGTGGACTGCTGATAAGACTCGTGGGAAATGTGTACTCCCATTTGTAAATCTTCAATATACTCAAAGAAAATATTTGATGAATATCTAAAAATGTGTAATGCATCCATTTCTTCTTTATCTTTTAAAAGTCTTTTTATACCCTTTCAGAGGGTATTATAATTTCAGTCAGAAGTTTGCAACGCAGTGAAGGAGACGTTTCCGACCCTATAAAGTGTGTATATTCTTGATCAGCATCACTAGAAGAGTCGATCTAGCCATGTTTGTCCGTCCGTCTGTCCGTCCGCCTGTCCGTCCGTCTGTCTGTCTATTGATTTATCCTCGTTTTTTTCTTTGTGTAGAAATAATTCCCTTGATCTTTGGTTTTAGTTGTTTTAGTGCTAAGGCAATTTCTGGTACGTAATTAAACTTTTTTTCGTATTTCATAAAGTCCTGATATGTTTCTAATGTTTTTGTTTAATTAATCTGTATCATATGATGTTCGTAATTTAAAGGTAATTTTACAATCCCTGTGTTCGAAGTAAATATCCGTTATTTGAAGTGATAAGTGTAATACTAATTTGTTGAGCTGTTGTTGATCTTACTTTCGTCCAAGTCATCATCAAGATCATTTTCAAAATCAGAGTCAGTATTGTCAGCTTCCCTGGAATGATTAGAGAGATTAAGCGCTTTAGCTTTTTTAAATTTGCTTATGTGCTTTATTACTTTATGACCCTATTAGTTTCTTGCCAATGCTTGTCTTCTTTTTGTTCTAATGCTCCTGACTTTTTGAAGGGCTTTACTAATTTCGCTTTACGTTTCATTTCCTTTTCAGCTTTGGTATATCTAAGATCCACTTCATGTTCTTCGCGGATTTTATTAATTTTATCTATTTTATGTTATTTTTTTTGCATATTTTTGCTTGGTTCCATACCATAAAAAAAGATTTGAGCAGGGGTTTTACCAGTGGCATCATGAGTTATTTCATGATTGTAAACATACGTTGCTTTTCCTATATTCATTAATTTGTCTTCAGCATCCGAGAGTGTATTTATGATTCTAAGTTTTACGTTAATTGTTTTATGAACCCTTTCTATATCAGCTATACCATTTTTACTACTAGTGATTTCCATATTGATATTTTCTTTCTGTAACCAGTTTTGTAATGATTTGGATACTAGGTCAGGATCTTGATCCATTTCAATAGTTTTCGGTTTACCTATCATTGAAATAAATTTTGAGTAATATTGTTTTACTTTCAATCCAGTCTGTGGTATTTGTTTCAGTTGAATGTTAAATGTTAAATGTTAATACATGTCAAAAATTTACGTTGGCCAATAAAATAATAGTCAATAACATATTTATCAAGAATATTTTGGTATTCAGGAGTCTTTTCAAAAGGGAGTACAACTTTTCTGTGCTCTGCTTTGCATAAATTATAAACCTCGCATTTATTCATAATGTTTTGAATAAGTTTTTGTGCGTCTGGGAAATAATACTTAGTTTTAAAATCGTCAAACGTCTTTTTAATGCTGTTAAGGATAGTAAATAAATACAACCTTTTTGTTTGAGTTCTGTATTGAAACTGTTTCATTTTATTTAAAACTTCTTGACAAGAAACTTATGTGAAAATCTTATTCTAATCTTAGTTATGGTCTACGCAGAGACCTAATCTTTTTAGTCTGGGCGGGGGAGTTATTTATTTTGCTCCCCCCGCACAAGAACTCTCGGTGACGGCACAATATTAAATTAGTGGACTGTATTTATTTGATATATTTCATTTTGCATTATAAATTTAACACCTTGCACGGCTTGAAATGACTTATGTTTTAGGATTACAAAATTCGAATCTTTAATTTATTTATTTTTAATCAAAACATTCTTTAACATAATTTATTTATAACATAAATTGATTAAATATTGATTATACCGTTTGGTATGGCAATGGCTTGTAATTGCTTTCGTACATTTATTTTTCTTATAAAATATACAGTTAATACAAGTATTATATTAATTGCCAAAATTAAAGAAGCATGCCCAGTTACATAATGGAAGTCTAATTCCTTTAATTCTAACTTGTGAGTCTTTAAATATTGTATTTCTTGTGTTAATCGATTGATTTCATCAGTATGATTTATTAAGGGCAAATCGAGCTGGTTCCAAACTATCTTCGGTACATCATTAACCTCTCCAATATAAGACACAGAAAATGTTCCCTGATCTTCTAGCTGAATACTGTGTTGGGCAACTAATATTTTGTCATCAGTTCGAGCAGTACAATCTGACCTTAGCGTTAATATTCCTTGCTCAGTTGCTGCACTGAATTCTAGCCTTTGAATGGTTCTGAACCTTAAAAAGCCAACTGCTCTTCCTTTCTAGCTCGACCCAATATGATTTACTCGTAATCACTGATTTATATTTGCAATCTAATTGCTTATTTGGTTTGAGAGGCTTAAGCTCACAACTATTAAAGTTAGCACTACTCCAAGGCCAACTTCCTTCACAAACCCTTTTATTAAATTGCCATCTTTGACACTTATTAATGGTTGATTCTGTGATAAGGTGATAAGCATCTATTTCAAAATTGTAATCATACGTTCATCTAGCCTAACTGGTACTGGGATAATTTTATAAAGCACCGAAGCATGTCTTCCAAACAAAGGTATTTTTGCATTGATAATTAACTTTTTATCTACAAATAACCCCCTAGCCGTGAGTAAAGTATAAACCTCTTTTAATTCTGTACCTGTTCTTTTTCCTGGCAGAACTAAATTCTCTGACAAACTGTATTTTATTTGGGAAATCTCACTTTTCAACTGACTAGGTTTCAATATATTGGTATTAAGTCGACCATGATTGATGTCAATTAACAGGCTTATGACTCCGGATTGAATCTTTTCGCATTCATCTATAATGTTACTTAATTGTTTTGTTATCATGAAGAAGTTTATGGACTCCTTGTACACATAATAAGATTCCTGCAATACCGCCGTCATGTTCTCAATTCTTTTATTCATTCCTTTAAAGTATAAATTAACTTCTTCAGTCGTTCTTTTCAAAACATTAGTCGTAGAATCAACTAAATAAGTTTGTTTGTTACTTAACTCATTAAGACTATGTTGATTGCTTAATAAGTTTCCTCCATTTGTATCCTGTCGTCTTCATCCATTATCCCAAATAAAATGTAATAAAGCAATCCCATAAATCCAAAAGGAGCTCGTTTATTTCTTGACTTCCCCTGAGCCATAAAAAGTTTATTATTTTCTTCTATGTCTGAGATCTGCCTTTCTGTGTTATTGAGAACTTAAAGACACTGATCCTCAAAACTAAGAAGCCTTTCGCAAATTACTCTCATTTTTGGGATTAAATCTTTACCTTTTTTAATCATCTCGAAATAAGCGTCCATATTATAAAATATAATTAAATTCCAAGAGGAGGCTACAATCTCTACGTCACCCATTGGATCTAGATATATAGCCGAAGTTTTGTTTATTTTCTCAATTGCATATTTTGGCTGATCAACTTTAGCTGAAGCGTAAGAGAATTGACACAATATACATAATAACAAAGCCATTATAAAAGAAAGTTTCGATATTGTCGATGTACCTCTTGTTCGTCTTTCAGGTTTTGTTTCTTCAGGGTCAGATTCAACTTTGTCCACAGACTTAATTCCTTCTAAAGGACAAATTTTAGTGATTGGTCTAGTTACAAATCCATCTTTTATTTTTATTTCTACCACTCTGACCTTTTCATCTTTGCCCTTGTGGATCCTTTCTACTTTGCCTATTGGCCATCTGGCTGGATGAGTATTCTCATCTTTTAATAACACAATTTGTCCCTCTTCTATATTAGGACTGTCTCTCTTCCACTTGTGCCTCCGTTGCAGAGTATGTAAATACTCCTCTTTCCACTTAACCCAGAAATCTCTTTTATTTTTCTGGATTAGTTTCCACCTGTCTAAATTCCCAATTCTCTCATTTTCAATTGGTTCAACTATTTCTAGCGGTGGTCTACCAATCAAGAAATGTCCTGGTGTTAGGACTTCATCTTGATCAATTTCATTTTCATAGGTATACAATGGTCTTGAATTTAAGCATGCTTCTATCTGACATAAAAGTGTTGACATTTCTTCGTATGTCAGACTATTTTCCCCGTTTACCCGTTTCAGGTGGTATTTCATGGATTTAACTCCAGCTCCCCAAATACCTCCGAAGTGAGGTCCTGCCGGGGGGATAAAATGCCAATCAATTCTATCTTTTTCGAGCTGCGCGGCAATCATTGTATTTTCCTTGATTGCTTTAACTAAATCTTGATCTAATTTTTTTGAGGCTCCTACGAAATCAGTTCCATTATCCGAATAAATATTAGCACATTTACCTCTTCTAGCAATAAATCTTCTGAGTGCTGCTAGAAATGCTTCCGAGGTTAAATCACTTACCATTTCTAGATGTATGGCTTTGGTGGCCATACAAACAAATACGGCAATGTATCCCTTATACGTCTTTAGTCCACGATTCTTGGAACAATTAACGAAATAAGGACCTGCGTAATCTATTCCAGTATTAAAAAATGGGTACGACATCGTAACTCTATATCTAGGCAGGTTTCCCATTATTTGTTGAGCTGTATTTTGATTGTATCTCGCACACTTGACACATTCTTTTAAATACTTTTTTAATGAATTTTTTAACCCAAAAATCCAATACTTTCTTTGGATATAATTTCGCATTAGGTTTATTCCTCCATGCAAAGTTTTATTATGAGCATTTTTTATCAACAAGTTAGTTAAATGGCATTTGTCCAAGATTATTGGGTGCTTAACTTTAAATTCTGCACCGGAGTTTTCTAGTCTTCCTTCCACTCGCAGAATACCATCATTATCTAAAAACGGATTTAACGACAATATCCTATTATTTGTCTTAATTTCCTTATTTGTTTTTAGGCACTTTATTTCTTGGCTGAATTGATATTCTTGTTGCTTTCTTATAACAATCTTTTCAGCTAGTTTTAACTCTTTTACAGATAGGAAGGAAGGATAGGATTCCTTTTTTATCTTGATTTGAATGAATCTATTTATGAATACTACTACTCGTATAATATTTTCAATACTGGAAAACCTCTTCAGTACATTATAAATAGGATTATCAGTTTTATTATTTAAAACTGAATTTATCAAAACAATTTCTCCTGTGGATTCCTGGTGAGGCCATTGCTCCTTTGGCTCAGATAACCACTTCGGACCTTTCCACTAAAGATCACAATTAACCAATTGGCTAGAACTAATTCCCCTTGATGCTAAATCTGCAGGATTTTCTTCAGACTTCACATGATTCCATTCGGTATTCTTTAGTTTACGAATGTCATCTGTTCTTCGTCTAATAAACTTGACCTTGCTATCTCCATTGTTTATCCATGCTAAAGTGATAGTGGAATCACTCCATGGATTCATTAATTCTTTTGATCAATCCACTAAGCAAATGAGCTGCACATAACTCTAGTTTGGGAATAGTTTTTCTATTTTTAATTGGATTGACCTTACTTTTGCTGGCTATTATATTCACAGAATTTCCTACCTTAGCATATACTACGGCTGCATATGCCTTTTCGGAAGCGTCCGCAAATCCACGAAGTTGTATCCCCAAACAGTTCTTGGAACTAATCCATCTTGGGACTCGAATCTTTTCTAAAGATAACAAACTTTCTTTATAATTTTCCCAATAATCTTTGTCTTCCTTGGATAACTCCTGATCCCACTCACTTTTATTTATCCATAATTTTTGAATAAAAAGCTTTCCTAAAACAGTGACAGGAGCCAGCCATCCTTGGGGATCATAAATTTTTGATAATGTCGATAACACTACCCTTTTGTTAGTCTTTTTGGATTCCCCGCAATTTACTTTAAATTTAAATAAATCTTTTTGGTGTTCCCATTGAAGCCCAAGAGTTTTAACGCTTTCATTTTCCGTAATAGCAAGCACTTTGTTATCTCCTGTGTTCTCAACAGTTTGAGTTACTTTAAAATTGTTAGAAATCCATTTCCTTAAATTAAACCCTACCTTTTGTAGTTCCTGTGAGATTAGTTTAATTAAATTGTTGGCATCTTCCACAGAATCAGCCCCAGTCATTAGGTCATCCATATAGAAATCATTCCTAATTATTTCACTCAAATATTTATTTTTACATTTATCAGCAATATCTACCAGAACTCTAAAAGCTAAATATGGTGCGGATGCAGTACCATATGTGACTGTTGTCAATTTATAATTTTTTATTTTTTCATCTGGAGAGTTTCTCCATAAAATGTACTGGTATTGCTGATCCCCATCATCAATCTTTATTTGACGATACATTTTTTCAACATCCGCGGATACCACATATTCCCATTTTCTTCATTTAACGATAATGTCAAAAATATCCTTTTGAACTCGTGGACCAACCCACATTATTTCGTTCAATCTTTTGTTATTAGTAGTTTTTGCTGAAGCGTCAAAAACTACTCTTAATTTGGTCGTCAAGCTCGAATCTCTGATCACGGCTTGCCCTTAGTTTCTCGTTTCTTTTAATTTTTTTCCAGATTCATAAAACGAGCCATCGCTTGTTTCTTTGAATCCCCTAAGGTGACATCATCTTTAAATGGAATTGACACAATGTATCGCTCATCTGAATCTATCTTTGTAGTTTTTGTGAAATTATTTTCACATATTTCAGATTCGATATCATTTTTATCTTCATCCTCTACTTCCCAATACCGATCCATATCTTTTAATTCTATGGTGGTTGCTACAATTGTCTTCTGTCCCTTTGATTTTTTACATCCAGAGATAATCCACCCGAAATCGGTTTTTTGGCCGAGGAGGCCATTTATTTTGACCACTCCAATCTGTAGAATGTCAGTATATAGATCTGCTCCAATAATTAGATCTACACGCCCGGCTTATTAAAGTCGGGGTCGGCCAAATTATATTTTTCCCATTTCGTTTTGTCAACATTAACTTTGTGGGCTGGGAGAGACCTCATAAGTTTTGGGAGTACTAATGCTTACACTTTTAAAATTTTTTGGGAAGCATTACATTTAATTGAAAGATGAATTTTGTGCTTCGAGATGCACTTTCCTGTGGAGGATACTCCACTGATCTCTGTTTGAGATCGAATTTTTTGTAATTTTAGAATCTGCACAGATTATTCAGAAATTATGGTGCTTTGAGAACCACTGTCAATCAAAGCTCTGAAATTTTCAAACCCTCCATTCGAGGATTTTATTTGAATGCGTGCTGTAGCAAGCAACGCCTGTTCGGTTGTCCTGCAAGTGTTAACGTTTTCTAATTTTTGGTTAACGTTATAATTTATATGTAGCATGCTGTGGTGATTTTTCTTGCAAATAGAACATGAAATGTCGCTTTGACATTTTTTATTAAATGAGTGTTTCAGACATTTGAAACACAAATGGGCATTTTTTACTTTTTCCATCCTTAAATTTCTGACACTGGAATATAAAAAGTCCCGAAATTTTACATATGGGACAATTATTAGTAGCTAATTCTTTTATATTGCTACTATACATTTTTTTACAGGCTTTTCATCCTGAACTGAGCTTATCGAACTTAGCCGTTGCTCTAAAAATTCAATTACGTCCGATAACGCTTGAATCTCTTTAGTTTTTTTAACATGGCTCTCATATAGTTGAAGAGCTTCTTTGTTAAACTTCCTAATTATTATGTGTGCAAACATAATAACCACTTCATCAGAAAGTTGTGCCTTCAATTTTATCATATGTATTGACTCGTTATCGTGTCAATAAATATTTTTAGTTGCCTAACTGAATCAACATTTACGATTTAAAGATCCAGAAGGCGGTTTAATTGATCGGAAAAAATTTTCCTTTTATTTTCGTACCGCTTGGTTAATAACTCCCAAGCGGCCTCATAATTCTCCCCAGATCCCAACAATAAGTGAAAAACCACATTTCTGGCTTCTCCCTTAAGTGAGATCTTAAGGTAACTAAACTTAAAAGAAGGACTTAGATCCTATCTTAAATGAATGAGTTCATTAAACAACTCATAAAACAGGTCCCAGTCTTTGGAATCTCCATAGAACGTGGGTACCTGAATTTTAGGTAACGTTGGCAAATCATCAATTTTATGATTTCCAACGTTAACTTTTCCGGGCACAATTTGTTCGATTTTTTTTTTCATTGGTTATTGACGAGATGTCGAACTCTAACTCGTTCAACTCCTCGTCATAACCCCTATCAGTGACATCTACTTGGTCGACTTGTTTTAGACATACTATTTTTGTCCAGTAAAATTCTAATTTCAGGACTCTAATCTCAAAAGTTGAAACATTATCTAGCTTAACGTCTTCAAAAGTTTCTTTTAAGTATTCTCGTACCTGTACTATTGCCCTATCTAATTTATTGACAACTTTAGAACTACTGGCCTCTAAGTCAACTTCGTCAGCTTTGTTTAAAACCCTATTTATCCTATCTTTTATATTTGAGAGATCTAACATCATTTTCTCATAATGGTTCTTCTTGAAGTAGTCATGATCGACTACTCCAATTTGAACCATAACCGAATGATTTTCAACACATTCGGACCTTAATTCCTCATACTGTTTCAAATATTCGAATGATAGACTAGGTAGCTCTCTAAGGGTATGAATTAGTTTTGTAATTTCTACTTGCCTTTTTATTAGGGCAATAGTTTCAGCGGACAACATGGTTTTGGCTTTAGTTTTGTATATGTATATATATAAAACTAAATTGCTGTTCGTTAGTTTTGCTAAAACTCGAGAGCGTCTGAACGGATTTATCTTTTCTTAATATTAAAATGCTCGCAACTTATAAAAATTATTTTTAAAATTAACTTAGCTGGTGTCTTTGTTGTCGTCACTGCCGTTGTCGCCGTTGTAGTTGTTTTAGCTGATGCTGTTGTTGCTGATGCGCTTGTTGTTGCGGCTGTTGTTGCTGATGGTCGTTGTTGCTGCTGCTGCCGTTGTCCTTGTCTCTGTTGCCGCTCCTGTTGTTGATCCTGCTGGCCTTTCTTCAGTTGTCGTCTCTTTGAGGGTCTTCGTTGTTGTTTTTAAAGATGATTAGAGTTTTCTTTTTTTTTTTTTAATCTTATATATATATATATATATATATATATATATATATATATATGAATTAGTTTTGTAATTTCTACTTGCCTTATATATATATATATATACTTTTTTTTTTGCACTTTTTTGATGTGTGGCCTCGAATACGCCTGATTTTAATTAATCACTTTTTTTTATAAGGCCACGAAAAACGCCTCAAAATAAAATTGTTCGAGGACAATTTATTATATTTTTTTTTTTAATTTAACTTGTCGATTTCTTGACCACAATTTCACAAAATTTTTTTTTTTTATTTTTTTATTATTTTTGAAAGTTGCTTTAAACAATAAGGACTCTTATTTTTCCTTTTGCTTTTAAATTTATACTCTGTTTCTTACCATAAAGGGGAAAACAAGAGTCAATTAAGGTGCTGGCTTTCCTCTAAGTCTCGAATGACCAAAATAAATACAACCTTTTTGTTTGAGTTCTGTATTGAAACTGTTTCATTTTATTTAAAACTTCTTGACAAGAAACTTATGTGAAAATCTTATTCTAATCTTAGTTATGGTCTACGCAGAGACCTAATCTTTTTAGTCTGGGCGGGGGAGTTATTTATTTTGCCCCCCCCGCACAAGAACTCTCGGTGAAGGCACATCTGGGAGCGATAATATTAGATAGCTCAAGTGGCCTGCTGTTACAGATTACAAGTGTATTTGAAAAACTGAACCCTTCTCGGGTCCCAGATCGTAAGTTCTGGCTCTTGATCGAATTACACAGTTCTACATGACATGTGCAGAGCTCATTAAATCTTTGACATAATATTTATCAGTGTTCGTCTGAACAAATGCCTTGATGTATCTTTTCATGTATATCTAATATTTTTTGTGGAAGTCTGCATATGTGGGCAAGTTTGGAGTATTACTGCAGATTTCATTATGAACATAACAAAATTGTGTCCACATATGTATTTGATAATTATATCTTTTGCTAAAGATAAAGTCATGTCAATGTAATTTATTTTTTTAATAGTTTTGTTACGGTAGTGAGTAAGTTCGTTAGTGTCTTTCATTAGTTGGTGGCTAAAAACGTTAATAGGTCGTTCAGTTATCTGTATGCAATTACCATTATCTTCTTGTGCACTTCTTCTAGCTGCTGTAGTTTCTAATTCATCATCATTTTGAAAAACTTCTTCAATTTTGTTATCTTTACTTTCCTTTTTTTGTTATTCTTGATAAAGACTCTGCTACGAGATTCTCTTTTCCTTTAATGTATTTTATTTCACAATCAAACTCTCTAAGTTTTATTTTCCAACGTTGTAACTTCATTTTAGTTTTTTTCATATTATGTAACCAAACAAACGGCTTATGGTCTGAGCATTTTTTAAACTTCTTCCAAAAAGATATTCTTTTTCAATAGCTGTGTATTTTAACTCATGTTCATTTAAAGTTCTACGGGCGAAACAAATAGGCTTACCTTCTTGTGATAGAACAGCACCTAATGCATAATTGCTTGCATCAAACTTTTTCGAAATCCGGATATGTGGTCGTTACTTATTAAAGTTTTTAATTTTTCAAATGCTTCGGTATAACTGGGATCACTAACATTTATTTTGGCTCCTTTCTTTAAAAAATAGTCATTGGTCTTGCGATTTTTGTCTTTTATAAATTTGTGATAAAATCCGCAAAGGCCTAAAAACTATTTAATTCGTTTTGGAGATTTTGGAATTTTAAAATCTTGAATAGCTTGAATCTTATTTGGATTTGTCTTGATTCCTCCAGTTGTAATTATATGCCCTAAAAATTGAGTTTCTCGTTTCATAAACTCCCATTTATCTAATTGCAGTTTAAGATTTGATCTGCAAAGACGTTTGAATACTTTTCTAAGATATTGGATATGCTCTTGCAAAGAGGTTGAAAATATGATAATATCATCCAAATACACAAGACAATGGCTACCTATTATGACGTATAATATATTATTCATACAACGCTAAAATGTTGCGGGGGCATTTTTTGGACCAAATGGCATCCTAGTATACTTATAGTGTCTTTTCTTGGTGGAAAATTCAGTTTTTTGTATAGAGTTTTTTGTATAGAGCCTGGGTCCATTTCAATTCGATGGAATCCTTTAGCAAGGTCTAATGTTGTAAAGTATTGGCATTTACTTAATTTATTTATTTTAATATTTCATCCATATTTGGAATAGGAAATTTATCATTTAAAGTTATATCATTGAAATTTGGGAATGCCCAACGCATCCTTTTTCTTTGGTACCATTACTATAGGGTTCAATAAAGAGATTTTGATTTTCTGATAAAACCTTGATTTATCATTTCCTCAATTTGTTTTTTTGTGTCATAAATGTAGGGATAACTATATGGTCTCCTGTAAATTGGTTCTTTGTCTTTTGTTTTTATTACGTGTTTGATTTCGTTCGTGAAAGTCAAATTGTATCTTTCGCCATACTGAATATCAAAATAATTGGACATTAAATAATGAAGTTAAGTTTTTTCTTCATTATTGAAGTGATCGTCTCTTAAATAATAAGTCGTTAAGTCAGTTTGCATTGCATAAAATATTCATCATCATTTATTATACTTGAAAAAGTTTAATTACGTTCCTCTGTTATGTTTACCATTGGGAACTCGTAATTATTTAGATTAATAGTGTTTCTCATAAAAACAATTTTGTATGAAGTTTCTTTTAGAATTTTTCTTCCTATACGAATATCATAATGATTTGAAAAGTTTTTTAAGAAAAATGTTTGTTTAGATGCAAATAATTTTAGAATACTAAATTCGTTTGGATTTTTGTCAAAATATTTTTATACTTTAAAAAGTTTTCGTATATTAATATTATGCCTTAGCCTGTATCAGTAAGATGCATGGTTGATATCAATTTGAATTTTTATTGCGGTGGTGTTTCTTCCAAGGCTATTGTCTGGAAACTTTCAATTGTGTCCATTGGCTCAGTCTTACGTTGTTGACCTGAATCTGAGGTTCAGGCAAGTTTTTGTGGAATATTAGTACTCTGAGTAGTCTGGGTATTTTGTATTTGATTATTTTGGAAGGATCTATGATAATATTGATTACCAGAAGAATTATTATTATAACTGCTCTTATTACCCCAGTTCCTATTAGAGTCGAACTTGTTCTGTCTCTGTTGATTGTTGTTATATCGACTTTGGTAGTTATTATTTTGGAATCTATCTCCTTGACTATTATCTGACTGATAATTTTGGTACAAGTTTCATTATAGTACAAACAATCCTAGAGCTTGGGCAGCTTGCTTTAATTTAAGAGGAGTTGATACATCAAATTTGATGAACGTAATAAATGTTTGTACTGTCAATTTTTCATGAATCTCATCAGCTAATGTATCATTCAAAGTTCTTGAAATTAAAACCGGGTTTGATGGATTGTTATCTAAGCTGAGTTTACAACATATTCTTTTTGTTTGTTCTTCTAATTCTTCAACAAATCTACGTACATTTTTTTTATATTTGGTCTCACGTAATTCCATAATCATTCGATGTGGAGGTGTTGCTATGTTGTATTCGCTGATTAGTAAAGTCTTTAATTCCTTCCAGTCCTGTGGTCCATCGCTCATCAACAACGTTCGGGCTCGTTCAATTAGAAGGTTTCGGATGGCTGCTTGTAAAATTTGATGTTGGGCTTCTGACGTTGTCGGATAATGGTAAACTAATTCGTCGACTTCCTTTATGAAGAGAGACAAGTAGAGTGGGTCTCCATTCAATTTGTTTATCTGTTTAAGTTGCAGAAGAAAATGGTTCATTGTCACGTCTGTAAGATTTTGTGTTGCTTTTGCGGCTGCGGCTGATGTTGTACTATAAAGTACTATTGTTTTCTTATCAATAATTAAAACTTACATATGAAGGGGAGGGAAATCGTCTCTTTGTCGTCTCCTCTGCTGTGATGAATTCAAGGCACTCAAAATTACCTCCGGCCCCTAGAAAAAAAACGATTAAACGGTGTAACAATTTATATAATCTAATTAAAAAATATTAAAATCGAGTTGTGAAATATAAATTTACCGCAAGTGACGCTGCTGCAGTCTATGTACATATGAATGTGTTTTTTTTTTGTTTCCCATGATTCTAACTCTTTTACGACTGTGACGTTGTGCGAGCATTTACAAGTCGAACAAGAATAAGAATCAAAGGAAACAAAAAAACCTAAACATATGTACATGAACTGCAGCAGCGTCACTTGCGGTAAATTGCTATTTCACAACCCGTGTTAAATCCTTCGTTTTGCTTAAGCGCGAGTTAAATAGTAAATTTAAACATACGAAACACGTTTTTCTTGTTGACAAATAAATTATAACAATCACACTTGCTAAACTAAATGAAAATTATTATATAAAATATTATTTCTATATATATGTGAATAATAATAATTAATCAATCTATCAAAGACAATACGTTACCTCGCGCACCGGTCGAAAATTTCAAAGGAAAACGACGATGCCCGAAGTATACTTCGGTAACTTTCCGAACAATTTGAGAGAGGACTTCTTTCACAATTTTTATCTCTTTCAATTTTATTTAGTCTTAGACTATTTTCTGAAAATACTGAAATAGAGCTGATTTGCTCTTGGTTTTTTCGTTCTAAAATTTTCTCGATATATCTGGATGAAACTTTCCCAAAAGTTGTATTTGTATTGCAGATAGTACATAAGTCGGAACGAGCCGGATCGGACGACTATAGCATATAGCTCCCATGGGAACAATCGGAAAAATAAATAAAAAAAAATTAATAATTCTTTAATTTTTTTTTTAGTTCTTGGAGAAATAGTAGTAAAATTTCGGAATTACATTTTAAATTTCATCAAAATCGGACGTCTATATCATATAGCTCCAATAGAAACAATCGGAGAAATAAATTTAAATAAAATTATAACTTTGCTGTTTTTTATTTTTTTTTAGTTCTAAGACATATAGTAATGGTTAAGTATTTCAGAATTACGATTTAAATTTCATCAAAATCGGACGACTATATGATTTCGCTCCCATAGGAACAATCGGAGAAATAATTTTAAATAAAATAACTTTAAATATAACTTTGCTGTTTTTTAATTTTTTTTTTAGTTCTTCGACATATAGTAATTGTTAAGTATTTCAGAACTACGGCTAAAATTTTATCAAAATCGGACGACTATATCATATAGCTCCCATGGAAACAATAAAAATATATAAACAATTTTTTTTTTAATGTAACTTCTATTTTGTAATTTTTTATGAAAAATTCTTTTTGACTTATTAATAATTTGACATTTAAGAATTCCGCTTTTAATTTTATTGAAATCGGAAAACGACATCATATAGCTGCCATAGGAACTATCGAATAATTAAGCTTCAAATCATCATAGCTTCAATTTTTTTAAGCATATACGCAAGTTAATAATAATTTTAATGTTTTCCTTCCTTGTTTGTTTATTAAATTTGGATTGGTCAAAACTTTTATGCTGATGAATGGGTTCTCATGCTGGACCATTTGTTTAAAAGTTTATAATTTGTTTATGTCTGTCGGTAAAGGGGTGTAAAATGTTTATAATAAGGGGACTGTTCATAACAGGCGTGGGAAATGTTTATGTCTTATGGGAAATGTTTATGTCTGATTAATTCAAATTACTTCTGTAGTAGGCTCTGACAAATAAAGAAATGGGTATCTCGCGATATAAAGGCTGGGTGTTAACGTTATGTTTGACAAATGAAGTAATGTGTAGGTTAGGTTAGAGCAACTGTCAAATTATTGACACATTTAGAACTAGAAGGTCTATTGTGATACCGCGTGGATCTGTGTCCCCTTTCCTATATTATTGTCTGCTGCCCTTACCGCATGTGACCTAGCATAGTTCCCATCCGATTACTTTCATGAATTTTATTATTCGCTTTAGGCTTATATTACCCAGTTCAGATAGACTGCTCATGAAGGGATTCCTTAAGTGGTACAGTCTAGATCTGCATAGGGCCGGGCAGGAACAGAACAGGTGTTCCACCGTTTCCTCCTCCTCCTCGTCCCTACAGCTTCTGCAGAAATCGTTTCGGGGCGCGCCCAGTCTGCTTGCATGTGTGACGACCAACCAATGGCCTGTAAGCACTCGCATTAGCATTCCGTACTCGGTACGGTTTAGCTTTAGAAAATCAGCAGTTCTTTTCGCATCAATAATTGGCCATGTCTGGCGAGAGGTGCGACAATGCCTTAAATGTGTCCATGCTAGGCTCGCAAGATCTTTATATTTGTTTTTAATGTTCAGCTTGCAGGTGGCCATCGGCATACCAATGTTCTCCTTGTCCGGAAGGAGAGGAACGGTAGTGCCATGCCTGGCCAGCTCATCTGCAATACAATTTCCTGCAATGTTTCGATTACCCGGGACTCATATTAGGTATATTTTAAACTGCAAAGCCATCTCACGTAGAGATTTGCGGCAGTTTTATGTGGTTTGAGAGATTGTATTGGTCGAGATAATCGACCCGATAGCCGCTTGACTATCACTGTAGATGTTAATCCTTTTTTTTTTTTTTGACAGTTTGCATAGTATAGGAGCATTAATGCATCATTTATAGCATATACTTCCGCTTAGAAGACACTGCAGTGATCCGGAAGTCTGAAGGATTTCCTGATGTTAAGTTGGTCGGAGTATATACCTCCTCCGACTTGATTATTTAATTTGGAGCCGTCAGTGTAGAAGTTGACTGCCTCTATTAGGCCCGATAGACCTTGCTCCTAGTCTTCTCTGGTTGGGAGCAATGCTTGAAAGGGGGTGTGGCTGTATTCCATTGGTTCGCATAGATCCGTTTTAGGTGAAATCGTTGTGCCTTGCTAAAATATTCTGCATGACCATATGTTTGGGGTTTCCATTGCCCTAAGTCCCTCATTCGAACCGCAGCTATCTTGGCCCGCTCCATGCCGGCTAAGTCCAGGCTGGGAAGGTTCAGAATAGCATTTAGCGCCTTGTTGGGGTGGTATGAAGGGCTCCGCTTATGCCATTGGTTGAACCTTGTTAAGGTTTGCTGTGGTTGTCTGTCTCATTAGCGCAGGCCACCATATTGACACTCCTTTGTTGCCTATCTCGTTCTCTCTTGGCTGTTCAGTCTCCATGTCAGATGCTTATCTAGTACTTACCCCAATGATCTAGCGTTATTACTGAAAGAGAGAGCAGTTATTTAATGTTGGTGGGTTTAGTTGAGGAACCTTGTATCTGTTTGTGAACAGCACCAGCTCCGATTTCGAGGGGTTTACCCCTAGACCTCTTTGTGTTGTACATCCAGAGAGTATTTTAAGTTTGGCGGTCATTAGATCGCATAGTGCCTGAGGAAATTTCCCTGAGAAAATAATTGCTACATCGTCCGCATATGCCACAACCTTACATCCACCCCCATCCATGTTACACAGAAGCTTATTTACTGCGATGTTCCATAGTAAAGGGGAGAGTACACCACCCTGATGGGTTCCCCTGTTCACGAACCTTGTTTTGTGTTGTGGTTCCTAAGGTGGTAGTTACCATTCTGCTCATCAGCAATTTATGTTTTAGCTCCATGACTTGCACCTCAAAACAGAGGTCGGTGAGGGATTCGGTTATGACTGCAGGGAGAACATTGTTGAAAGCGCCCTCTATGTCCAGGAATGCAACTAGTGCGTATTCCTTGTGGTTGAGTGACTTTTCGATTTGGCTGTGTAGAGCTGGTTCGGTGGACTTGCCCTTTGAGTATGCATGTTGTGCTGCTGATAATTCTTTTGAGTCCATGACTGACCTAATGTGCAGTCCAATCAGTCGTTCAAAACTCTTAAGTAGAAAGGATGTCAGACTTAAAGGCCTGAAATCTTTCGTCGTCGTGTGCAACTTTGCCCGCTTTGGGTGTAAATACTACCTTTGTTTCCCTCCATGTTGATGGCAATGTTCCTATCTTAAGTATGATGCGGAAAATTTTCTTTAGCCAGTTGACGTCAAGTTCACCTGCATTTTGGATGTGCGCAGGGGAGAGATGATCAGGTCCTGTTGATTTGAAGGGTTTGAAACTGTTTATGGCCCATCTTATGTTGCGTTCAGAAATAAGCGTTTCCAGGTCGATGCTTTAACCAGCCTGATTTTCTGGAAGTTGTTCTACCGGGAGACTACCCGGAAAGTGGGTGTCTAGAAGTAGGCTAAGGGACTCCTCACTAGAGCTTGACCATGAGCCATCTGGTTTTTTAAGGTATCCCAAGGAGGGGGTTGTTTTGGTGAGGATCTTCCTAAGCCGAGCAGCATCGGTTATTGCCTCTATGTTTGAGCAGAAGGTCTGCCAAGCTGATCGTTTTCCTTTTCGTATGGCTTCTTGTAGGAGGCTAGTTCCAACTATATTGTTGCCATTTTAGATCTTCATATCCCGCTTTCGCCCTGTTAAAAAGGGTTTACAGCTGGATCTGAGTTCTGAAAGTTTCTGGTTCCACCAAGGAGGCTTTTTGGATCCCCTCGGCTTGCATTTAGGGTAGGCTGATTCGAAGGCCATATTGCAGGCTTCTGTAAAAGTCCCTACTAAGTTATCTAGACTGGGTAGATCACAATTGTCATTTGGGGGGTGTATTGGAAGAATACCTAGTAAGGCTTCTCTCTCCAGTTTATTCCTCTAAGGTTGACAAATTCAGCTGGAGTAGGAGGGTCTAATAATAAAGTAGTTTCTATGAACCTGCAGTCTGAAAAGGAGCCCTCGCTTGAGACTTCCCATTTTCTGACATTTTTTAGCAGACTGCCTGACACCAAGGTGAGGTCAATGAGCGTTAGCTATTTTTTGTGATGAAGGTGGGGGTGTTACCCCTGTTGCATAGGAATAGATAAGAGTCAGGGATGAAATTAAAAAGAGACTCACCCCTTTCATTGCTTGATGGGCTTCCCTACAGAGTGTGGAGAGCATTTGCGTCGCAGCCGATGCTGAGCGCCTCGCTCTCTTCGACCGGTTTTTGGACTAGCTCGTTGGGGGTCCTCCTTTTCGAAGGTCATGTACGCTGAAGTCGCCCTTATGGTAGCCGCTGGAAGCTCCAGGCTTGCTATGGTGTTGTCTCCATTGCTGTTATTATGAAGCAGAAATATGCTAAGGTGCCTTTTGGCTAAAATGCAAGTTCGAATTTTACCTCCTTTAGGGTCAAGTAGCAACTTGAATTCCTTGGTGCCTAGTCCAGAGACCTTGCCTCCAACGACCCAAGGTTCCTGTACCAGCACTAGGTAATGCCCCACCGTCAGCCAGCCAGTTTTATTAAGTTTTAGACTATTTTCTGTAAATACTGAAATAGAGCAGATTTGCTCTTGGTTTTTTCGTTCTAAAATTTTGTCTATGAATCTGCATTACACTTTCCCAAAAGTTGTATTTGTATTGCAGGTAGTACATAAGTCGAAACGAGCCGAATCGGACGACTATAACATATAACTCCCATAGGAACAATCGGAAAAATAAATAAAAAAAATTATAACATTGCTGTTCTTTAATTATTTTTTAGTTTTTCGAGATATAGTAGTAAAATTTCAGAATTACATTTTAAATTTCATCAAAATCGGACGTCTATATCATATAGCTCCCAGGGGAACAATTGGAGAAATAAATTTAAATAAAATTATAACTTTGTTGTTTTTTAAATTTTTGTTTAGTTCTATGACATATAGTAATGGTTAAGTATTTCAGAATTATGGTTTAATTTTCATCAAAATCGGACGACTATATGATATAGCTCCCATAGGAACAATCTGAGAAATAATTTTAAATACAATAACTTTAAATATAACTTTGCTGTTTTTTAATTTTTTTTTAGTTCTTTGCAAAAAATAGTAATGGTTAAGTATTTCAGAACTACGGTTAAAATTTCATCAAAATCGGACGACTATATCATATAGCTCTCATGGAAACAATAAAAATATATAAACAATTTTTTTTTTTAATGTAACTTTTCTATTTTGTAATTTTTTATTAAAAATTCATTTTGACTTATTAATAATTTGACAATTAAGAATTACGCTTTTAATTTTATTGAAATCGGAAAACGACATCATATAGCTGCCATAGGAACTATCGAATAATTAAGCTTCAAATCATCATAGCTTCAATTTTTTTTAAACATATACGCAAGTTAATCATAATTTTAATGTTTTCCTTCCTTGTTTGTTTATTAAATTTGGATTGGTCAAAACTTTTATGCTGATGAATGGGTTCTCATGCTGGGCCATTTGTTTAAAAGTTTATAATTTGTTTATGTCTGTCGGTAAGGGGGTGTAAAATGTTTATAATAAGGGGACTGTTGATAACAGGCGTGGGAAATGTTTATGTCTTATGGGAAATGTTTATGTCTGATTAATTTGAATAACTCCTATAGTAGGATCTAAAATGTTATGTTTGACAAATAAAGTAATGGGTATCACGGGATTTAAAGGCTGGGTGTTAACGTAATGTTTGACAAATGAAGTAATGTGTAGGTTAGGTTAGAGCAACTGTCCAATTATTGACACACTTAGACCTAGAAGGTCTAATGTGATACCGCGTGGATTTGTGTCCCCTTTCCTATATTATTGTCTGCTGCCCTTACCGCATCTGACCTAGCATAGTTCCCATCCGATTACTTTCATGAATTTTATTATTCGCTTTGGGCTTATATTACCCAGTTCAGATAGACTGCTCATGAAGGGATTCCTTAAGTGGTACAGTCTAGATCTGCATAGGGCCGGGCAGGAACAGAACAGGTGTTCCACCGTTTCCTCCTCCTCCTCGTCCCTACAGCTTCTGCAGAAATCGTTTCGGGGCGCGCCCAGTCTGCTTGCATGTGTGACGACCAACCAATGGCCTGTAAGCACTCGCATTAGCATTCCGTACTCGGTACGGTTTAGCTTTAGAAGTTCAGCAGTTCTTTTCGCATCAATAATTGGCCATGTCTGGCGAGAGGTGCGACAATGCCTTAAATGTGTCCATGCTAGGCTCGCAAGATCTTTATATTTGTTTTTAATGTTCAGCTTGCTGGTGGCCATCGGCATACCAATGTTCTCCTTGTCCGGAAGGAGAGGAACGCTAGTGCCATGCCTGGCCAGCTCATCTGCAATACAATTTCCTGAAATGTTTCGATTACCCGGGACCCATATTAGGTATATTTTAAACTGCAAAGCCATCTCACGTAGAGATTTGCGGCAGTTTGATGTGGTTTGAGAGATTGTATTGGTCGAGATAATCGACCCGATAGCCGCTTGACTATCACTGTAGATGTTAACCCATTTTTTTTTTGACAGTTTGCATAGTTTAGGAGCATAAATGCTTCATTTATAGCATATACTTCCGCTTAGAAGGCACAGCAGTGATCCGGAAGTCTGAAGGATTTCCTGATGTTAAGTTGGTCGGAGTATATACCTCCTCCGACTTGATTATTTAATTTGGAGCCGTCAGTGTAGAAGTTGACTGCCTCTATTACGCCCGATAGACCTTGCTCCCAGTCTTCTCTGGTTGGGAGCAATGCTTCAAAGGGGGTGTGGCTGTATTCCATTGGTTCGCATAGATCCGTTTTAGGTGGGATCGTTGTGCCTTGCTACAGTATTCTGCATGACCATATGTTTGGGGTTTCCATTGCCCTAAGTCCCTCATTCGAACCACAGCCATCTTGGCCCGCTCCATGCCGGCTAAGTCCAGGCTGGGAAGGTTCAAAATAGCAATAAGCGCCTCGTTGGGGTGGTATGAAGGGCTCCGATTATGCCATTGGTTGAACCTTGTTAAGGTTTGCTGTGGTTGTCTGTCTCATTAGCGCAGGCCACCATATTGACACTCCTTTGTTGCCTTTCTCGTTCTCTCTTGGCTGTTCAGTCTCCATGTCAGATGCTTATCTAGTACTTACCCCAAGGATCTAGCGTTATTACTGAAAGAGAGAGCAGTTATTTAATGTTGGTGGGTTTAGTTGAGGAACCTTGTATCTGTTTGTGAACAGCACCAGCTCCGTTTTCGAGGGGTTTACCCCTAGACCTCTTTGTGTTGTACATCCAGAGAGTATTTTAAGTTTGGCGGTCATTAGATCGCATAGTGCCTGAGGGAATTTCCCTGAGTAAATAATGGCTACATCGTCCGCATATGCCACAACTTACATCTACCCCCCTGCATGTTACACAGCAGCTTATTTACTGCGATGTTTCATATAAAAGGGGAGAGTACACCACCCTGAGGGGTTCCCCTGTTCACGAACCTTGATTTGTGTTGTGGTTCCTAAGGAGGTGGTTACCATTCTTCTCATCAGCAATTTATGGATTAGCTCCATGACTTGAACCTCAAAACCCAGGTCGGTGAGGGATTCGGTTATGGCTGCAGGGAGAACATTGTTGAAAGCGCCCTCTATGTACAGGAATGCAACTAGTGCGTATTCCTTGTGGTTGAGTGTTTCGATTTGGCTGACTACCGCGTGTAGAGCTGATTCGGTGGACTTGCCCTTTGAGTATGCATGTTGTGCTGCTGATAATTGTTTTGAGTCCATGACTGACCTGATGTGCAGTCCAATCAGTCGTTCAAAACTCTTAAGTAGAAAGGATGTCAGACTTAAAGGCCTGAAATCTTTCGTCGTCGTGTGCAACTTTGCCCGCTTTGGGTGTAAAGACTACCTTTGTTTCCCTCCATGTTGATGGCAATGTTCCTATCTTAAGTATGATGCGGAAAATTTTCTTTAGCCAGTTGACGTCAAGTTGACCTGCATTTTGGATGTGCGCAGGGGAGAGATGATCAGGTCCTGTTGATTTGAAGGGTTTGCAACTGTTTATGGCCCATCTTATGTTGCGTTCAGAAAGAAGCGTTTCCAGGTCGATGCTTTAACCAGCCTGATTTTCTGGAAGTTGTTCTACCGGGAGACTACCCGGAAAGTTTCCAGGTGGATGCTTTAACCAGCCTGATTTTCTGGAAATTGTTCTACCGGGAGACTACCCGGAAAGTGGGTGTCTAGAAGTAGGCTAAGGGACTCCTCACTAGAGCTTGACCATGAGCCATCTGGTTTTTTAAGGTATTCCAAGGAGGGGGTTGTTTTGGTGAGGATCTTCCTAAGCCGAGCAGCATCGGTTATTGCCTCTATGTTTGAGCAGAAGGTCTGCCAAGCTGATCGTTTTCCTTTTCGTATGGCTTCTTGTAGGAGGCTAGTTCCAACTATATTGTTGCCATTTTAGATCTTCATGTCCCGCTTTCGCCCTGTTAAAAAGGGTTTGCAGCTGGATCTGAGTTCTGAAAGTTGCTGGGTCCACCAAGGAGGCTTTTTGGATCCCCTCGGCTTGCATTTAGGGTAGGCTGATTCGAAGGCCATATTGCAGGCTTCTGTAAAAGACCCTACTAATTTATCTAGACTGGGTAGATCACTATTGTCATTTGGGGGGTGTATTGGAAGAATACCTAGTAAGGCTTCTCTATAAGCGCGCCAGTTTATTCTTCTAAGGTTGACAAATTCAGCTGGAGTAGGAGGGTCTAATAATAAAGTAGTTTCTATGAACCTGCAGTCTGAAAAGGAGCCCTCGCTTGAGACTTCCCAACTTCTGACATTTTCTAGCAGACTGCCTGACACCAAAGTGAGGTCAATGACCGTTTGGCTATTTTTTATGATGAAGGTGGGGGTGTTACCCCTGTTGCATAGGAATAGATAAGAGTCGAGGATGAAATTATAAAGAGACTTACCCTTGTTATTGCTTGAAGGGCTTCCCTACAGAGTGTGGAGAGCATTTGCGTCGAAGCCGATTACCAGGCCGATGTTGAGCGCCTCGCTCTCTTCGACCAGTTTTCGGACTAGCTCTTTGGGGGGTCCTCCTTTTCAAAGGTCATGTACGCTGAAGTCACCCTTATGGTAGCCGCTGGAAGCTCCAGGCTTGCTATGGTGTTGTCTCCATTGCTGTTATTATGAAGCAGAAATATGCTAAGGTGCCTTTTGGCTAAAATGCAAGTTCGAATTTTACCTCCTTAAGGGTCAAGTTGCAACTTGAATTCCGTGGTGCCTAGTCCAGAGACCTATCCTATCCCGCGTAATGTCCGCAAAAGACAGGTTTTGGTTGGACCTTCGGTCTCTTTGTCGCAGGTCCAGGAAATTCAAGAGATCGCTTCCTCTTCGGCTGTGCGTTTTCTGCACTAGGCCTCTCTTGGCCATAATTTGGGAGCACCTTTCTCGCCCACTCCACCTTCTTCAACCATTCGGTTGAGGGGTTGGCGAACTTGCTCCTGTTTTGTGAGCGGAGTGTCTGCGCGGCAGTCCGCTTCTCCGCATATGTAAACTTGCTTTGTTCGGTGGGTGGGGCGACAGTCTTAGCCGCACCTTCTGCAGTTTTTGGCGCCGACGCGCACTTTGCAGAGGTGCTAGCGGCCGACTATCTTCCCCCTTTCACCCGCAATTTGGGATGCGGCCCTTTAGGGATACACCCCGAGCTGGTGCCAGCACAGGCGGGGACTAGGAAATACTAAATCTAAGAGCTTATATAAATCATTGAATACATTATTAACTTGTATTAAGCCCTTACTGAATAGACCGTCGATGAAAATAACCTCATGTGGCTGATGCAAGTTACTTGGCAGTAAGGAATAAGCGTCAGGGTTTTTCGCCCAAGCAAGGGATGACGGGTTAAAGTCACCAATAACGCAGAGATGCTGTTGGTCCAGTAGATTATTATAGATATTGGTCACGTTCCGCTTTTGTCCGCATTCCAGAGATATTTTGGAAATAGATTTTAAGTAGGGATGTGCTCAAAATGGAATGATTGTAAATCATCGGGGTCGCCACCAGCTGATTCATGCTAATGCATTCCAGTGCATGCGGAGTAATAGCACCTACTGATCCTAATGTTTTAATTCCGCTGATCGCCCTAACTTTAATCCATTGCTTATCTTCAGAATTAGGTGCACTGCATTCGCAAAATATATTAGATTCCCCAAAAAAGAGAAGCCAGAATTTAAGAGCGATGACTCTAAACTGAAAGCGGCCTGTAGTATGCTCATATATTGCGTACACACTGTACCGCTTATATCACTATGACATTGTAGCATTTGTTTATGTCCGAATATTCCCAGCACTTCAAGTGCAAAGCAATTCGACCCACAAAACAATGTTATGCACATCCTAAATGCTGAGTCGGCATGTCTGCATGCGCGGCCGACCATTCGGTTACCATGTGAGCATAACACTCTCCCTCTCATGCGCGGCCGCTGCTTGCGCCGCCTAAATACACTTACGTATACATTAACATATATATTGAGATACATAAGCGTTGGCCGCGGCGCTGCTCGTGCAGCTATATGAATTGTAAGCCAAGCCAACAGTAGTCTTAAGTGAGCATTCGAGAAATGAGTCCCGATCTAAACGGACGATATAATAAAGAACAATATATCTTATAACATTACAGTACATTCTTTTCTTGTGGTTATAAAACAAAGTCTAACATACATACACCCAACTTTACATGGCGACCGTGACATGTGCGCGAGAAGGAAGTGAGACTGTTTAATTTTTGTCTCTGCGCGCTGTGTAATTTTCGTTATTTTGGCCCAGTAATGCGTAAATCGGCGAATTTGGCTAATTAGGGCCAGTGCTTAACAAGTGTGGCCGTCCAATGTGGACGATGCAAGCCGATCCCTAATCCTCGGCTGTCCAAAATTAGGCTCTTCAGAGCCGCCCTCGAAAATCGTCAATCGAAATCTTCAGCCAGATAAAAAATAAAAACAGTAATTAGTCTGTGCGATGACCAGCACCGGCGCCGCCTGAGCCCAAAAGGCCTGGACTACAAAAAAAAAAACGAAGGAAGCATATGAGTGCGGAAGGCAGCCCGCCCTCTGCACCGTCGTGGGAGGCACCTGCTCCTGCTGAGCAAAGGGACGCACCAACATTACAAGAGGCCTTCGAATTGTGTCCCAACGATGGACCTCGCCCCCTCACAATAGCTGAGTACAGGGCACGACAGGAGTCCAGCAAACCCATCCACAAAAGAAAAAGGAGTGGAAAAAGGGTAAAACTCCTGCAACAGCGACGATTATTGAAGGACTACAAGAAAATAGCAACAACCCCACAGGAGAAGGAAACGCATGACCTAAACATCAAAGAACTAGACAGAATACTTTGTAACCGAGCAAAGTAACGCAACAAGGGCTGCATTTATGCCAATGCCTAAGTTGCCTTTAATTATAAACTTCTAAACCCGAGCCGATGCGCGAAAGCGCTGCTCGAAAAATACTAACCACTGTTAGGCTATATACTAACAACATATAACTGATATTGGTTTATATAGAGCAAAATATTGTAAATATGAATATTAACACAAATTTTTTTTCTTCCAATTTTCAATATTAATAAAATAAAATTTATGCGATTAT
Source organism: Drosophila gunungcola (assembly GCF_025200985.1). Classification (NCBI taxonomy): domain Eukaryota; kingdom Metazoa; phylum Arthropoda; class Insecta; order Diptera; family Drosophilidae; genus Drosophila; species Drosophila gunungcola. The sequence continues at coordinate 327,941 of NW_026453218.1, read as the reverse complement.
GCCACAAGATTTAATCAACCAGATTTGAATAACTAAATTCCTACATTTTTGTTTTATGACACTTTTTTTTTTTCTCTGCGTGCTCCTCAGACTTTAAAAGCTAGACAGAAATATTTACGTATATTCACATAAAATCTTTTCATATGAATGAATAACAATAGAATAGATAAATTCTCTCATATTAATTATAATAATACCGATATATTAGAAGTGAATCTACCCAAAATGGGAATCGTAGACGTTAAGTCAGTGGACTCCACTGCTAACGTTATTAATAAAGTAGAATCAAACAATATTGACCTATATTGGGTACATTTACTCTTAATAATAATCATTGTCATCTTGAGTGCAAGTTTTATTACCAAAATATACAAATTGCACAATAAATGTTTAAAGAAGAAATATTTAAGTAGAGCACACGATCTAGATAAGATATAAAAAAAAAGAGAAGAAAATTTTCCTTTTCAAAAGATTAGAGTGTTCAATTTAATACCCTTATATATATATAAAAAAAAAAAATTTTTTTTTAATTATTTTTGCTTAAATTATGGCATTTAACACGATAGAATTGGATAGATGTCTTGAGGAAATAACTACTAAAGATCCAGAATTTAGAATGCGTGCATTAAATATTCTCCATTGCCATAAAAACTTCATTACAATCACTGAGTTCGAATATATTTATATGGAAAAGTACAATTTGGAATTTAGCCTTTTGTTTGCTTACAATAAAAAACAAAGGGTTTAATCCTAAATACTTTGCCATACGTCTCAGTAAAAGAGATCGTGGATTACCATTCTATACTCGGTGAAACCACGGTCCTCATGGTAAAATTACATAGATAATATTGCCATGGAATGGAACGATTTGTATGCGAAATTGAACAAAATAAAAACAGAGTTCGATAAATCTTACAAATCCCTTAATCAAAACAGACCGATTCAAGGGAGCACAATAAAAAAACACGCAGAAATACTAGTAAATTGTTTTAACGAGGCGCGCATATTAATACATGGGCAACGGGGAAAATTAAATGACGACCATTGGTCAAGGGTATCAAAATTTTTGCAAAGGCTCAGAGAAAACCTAATATTGATAAAAGAAAAATTCAATTTGGATATCTCTGTACCTACCATTCTTAATACCGCAATAACAGTTGAAACCGATGAAGAATCAACATTGGAAGAGTCAACTGGTTTAGATCAAACGGAGCAAGAAAATTTTAACGCGGAAATTAAGGAAGAAGATTTAAATAATCTTACTATCCCAGCCGTTTTATTATCAAACGCAGATAATAAAACAGATTCAGAATCAGACTCAACATAACTAAGAACAATAATTTCGAAATGGCGCAAACTAATATCGACTTCATTAACACTGCATCAAAGCTTATACCAGTTTTCGATGGTAAAGCAGAAAACTTAACCAGTTTCATTGATGCATTGCATATTATAGAGTCAATAAAAGGCGAACACGAAAGTCTAGCCGTCTCTATAATAAAGACAAAATAAAGGGCGTAGCAAGAAATCTAATTGGAAACGAAACAACGGTAGGTGAAGTAATTGCCAAGTTAAAAAGCAACGTCAAAGGCGAAACTGTAGAGGTATTGTCAGCAAAGCTAATGAACCTACAGCAACGAAATAAAACTGCTAATCAATATACATCAGAAATTGAGCAGATGACGAAGGCTTTAGAAAGTGCATACATAACAGACGGCTTAACACTAGAACTAGCAAGAAGTTATTCCACACAGCACGCAGTAAAAGCAATGACTAAAAACTGCACAATTGATAAGGTAAAACTTATCATGCAAGCCGGCAACTTCAACACAATGAACGAAGCAGTTTCAAAATTCGTAAGCAGTTGCACAGAAGCAACTGGACAACCAAATTCGATCCTCTACTACAACAATTATACACAGCGCGGCGGAAACCGCGGACGTGGAAGTTATAGAGGAAATTTTCGTGGTCGTGGTAACAATTATGGTTACTACAACAATATCAACCAAAACAATGATCGCGGCAACTACAGAGGAAACTCAAGGGGCCGTGGCAACTCGAACGGAGGCTACAATAACAACAATACAGGCAATATAAGAGTAGCCAATGAAACCTCGGGAAACTCCGAAACCCCTTTAAATGTTAAACAGTAGAAAAAGTAACGGTCCATACTATTAATCTCAGTCAGAATATTTTCGTCTCATTCACCCATGTGACTACTGGAAAAGAACTTGTCTTTTTGGTAGACACAGGTGCCGAAATCTCTATAGTAAAAGAAAATTCAGATATATTTCAAAACGTACAAAATAATAAAATAATAGATATACGGGGAATAAGCCAGGAAATTACAAAATCCAAAGGCTTAACATCAATTGAAATACAGACTACCAAGTACATAATTCCACACGATTTTCATATCGTAGACTTACACTTAGCCGTCCCTTGTGATGGCATTTTAGGAATTGATTTTATTAAAAAATACAACTGTCAATTAGATTTTCAGCCATCTGAAGACTGGCTTATAATAAGACCAAACAATTTATAATTTCCAATTTATGTTCCAATAGAATACAGTTCTGGGAATAACTCAATTCTTCTGCCAGCAAGATCACAAGTCATTAGAAAAATAAAATAAAATTCAAAAGAGGACAGTGTATTAATTCCAACTCAAGAAATTGAGCAAGGAATTTATATAGCAAGTACAATAGCTACAACACAAAATGCCTTCATAAGACTACTGAATACAACAAGCGAAGATAAAGTGGTCAGTGCAGACAATTTAAAATTTGAATCACTATTGAACTATGAAGTAGTTAAAGGAAACAAAGAAAATAGAGAAATGTCTGTATTATCCCAATTGTCAGAAAATTTTCCCCCACAATTCAAATTTCAACTCACAAATTTATGTAAAAAATATAATGACATATTCGGATTAGAATCCGAACCAATTAGCACAAATAATTTCTACAAACAAAAACTGAGATTGAAAGATGATGAACCCGTTTACATAAAAAACTATAGAAGCCCACATGGTCAGGTGAACGAAATTCAAAAGCAAGTCGGAAAACTAATCACCGACGGGATAGTCGAACCATCAGTATCGGAATACAATAGCCCATTATTGCTTGTCCCTAAAAAATCAGCTCCAGGTTCCGAAGAAAAAAAGTGGCGATTAGTAATTGACTATCGTCAGATTAATAAAAAATTATTGTCCGATAAATTTCCACTCCCTAGAATTGATGATATTTTAGACCAACTAGGTCGAGCAAAATACTTTTCATGTCTTGATTTAATGTCAGGATTTCATCAAATAAAACTTGAAAAAAGCTCAAGGGACATAACTTCCTTTTCAACGAGCAATGGCTCGTATCGATTCACACGATTACCTTTTGGCTTAAAAATAGCGCCAAATTCATTTCAGAGAATGATGACTATTGCATTCTCTGGACTTGAACCTTCACAAGCATTCCTTTATATGGATGACTTAATAGTTATAGGTTGTTCCGAAAAACATATGCTTAAAAACTTAACAGACGTTTTTGAGAAATGTAGGAAATACAACCTAAAGTTACATCCACAAAAATGTTCATTCTTTATGCATGAGGTGACTTTTCTAGGTCATAAGTGCACAGATAAAGGAATACTTCCAGATGACAAGAAATATGACGTCATACTGAATTATCCAGTCCCACACGATGCAGACAGCGCAAGACGTTTTGTAGCATTCTGCAATTACTACAGAAGATTCAGAAAAAAAAATTTCGCCGATTATTCACGGCACATAACACGATTATGTAAAAAGAATGTTCCTTTTGAATGGACATCTGAATGCCAAAACGCATTCGAATATTTAAAAACAAAACTTATGGAACCTACTTTGCTACAATATCCAGATTTTAGTAAAGAATTTTGTATAATTACTGATGCAAGTAAGCAAGCATGTGGAGCGGTTTTAACTCAAAACCATAACGGACTCCAACTCCCCATTGCATATGCATCAAGAGCTTTTACCAAGGGAGAAAGTAATAAGTGTACTACCGAGCAGGAACTAGCTGCAACACATTGGGCAATATTACATTTTCGACCATACATTTATGGCAAACATTTCATTATCAAAACCGATCACAGACCGTTAACATATATGTTCTCAATGACTAACCCAAGTTCCAAACTGACACGTATGAGGCTAGAATTAGAAGAATACAACTTCACCGTTGAATATTTAAAGGGAAAAGACAATTACGTAGCGTTATCAAGAATAACCATCAAAGAACTACAAAATATAACCGGAAATATACATAAAGTCACTACAAGAAATCAAAGTAGACAGAAATCCTGCGCAGGAGAAAAAGAAATAGACTTGCCTAGGCAATCTATGGAAAAAGCTTCAAAGCCCAACGTATACGGAGTCATAAACAATGACGAAGTACGTAAAGTAGTGACCTTGCATGTAAAAAATATGCTATGTTTATTAAAACATGGAAAAAAAGTTACTGCAAGATATGATGTTAGCGATTTATATACCAATGGAGTCCTTGACTTAGGTCAGTTTTTCCAAAGGCTTGAGAAGCAAGCCGGTATACATCAAATCAGCCAACTCAAAGTGGCACCGTGGGAAAATATCTTTGAATACATTTCAATAGATAATTTCAAGGAAATGGGCAATAAAACATTAAAATCATTGAGAGTAGCGCTACTCAACCCGGTGACCCTAATAAATTCTGAAAAAGAAAAAGAAGCAATTATGTCTACATACCATGATGAACCAATTCAAGGAGGTCATACTGGCATTTCTAAAGCCTTCGCCAAGGTCAAAAGACATTACTTTTGGAAAGGAATGACTCGATATATTACAGAGTACGTACGAAAATGTCTAAAATGTCAAAAAGCGAAAATAATCACGCATACGAAGACCCCATTAACAATTACGGAAACACCACAAACAGCTTTTGACAAGGTAATCGTGGACACGATCGGTCCACTACCTAAGTCTGAACAAGGGAATGAATACGCAGTTACTTTAATCTGCGATTTAACAAAATACCTTGTAGCAATACCAATTCAAAATAAAAGTGCAAAAACAATAGCAAAAGCTATATTCGAAGATTTTATTCTGAAGTACGGTCCAATGAAGACGTTCATTACGGACATGGGAACGGAATATAAAAATTCAATAATTGAAGATTTATGTAAAAATTTAAATATCAAAAACATAAATTCTACTGCACACCATCACCAGACTGTCGGAACAGTGGAGCGAAGCCACAGAACACTTAACGAGTTCATACGCTCATACATCTCAGTTGATAAAACAGATTGGGATGTATGGCTACAATACTTCGTATACTGCTTTAACACAACACCCTCTATGGCACATAATTATTGTCCATATGAACTAGTTTTTGGGAAAACTCCAAACTTATCAAAACATTTCAATAGCATAGATAGAATAGAACCATTATATAATATAGAAGATTATGCTAAGGAATCTAAATTTAGATTAGAACAGGCATATAAAAGAGCCAGAATAATGCTAGAAACTAATAAACAAAAACAAAAAGATAGATACGACAAAAAAGTTTAGACTTTGAATTAAAAATAGGAGACCAGGTTTTATTAAAAAATGAAACTGGCCATAAGCTAGACTTTAAATATTCAGGACCATATATAGTAAAGAAGATAGAATCCAATAATAATATAACTATTTTAAATGCGAAAAATAAAACACAGACAGTTCATAAAGATAGATTAAAAATTTTTATAGAATAGATTTTGTAGGATGGCCATTCATAAGAAAAAAAAAAAGAAATAAAATAACAAAAATTTTCTCTTCAAAAAAAAAAAAAAAAACAAAAAAAAAAACAAAAAAAAAATTTTTATTACCTTACTATAATAAAAATATAGGAATACAAATATACAATACATTTTATAATAAATAATAAGAAATAGTCGCATAAATTTTCAAAGTTTCAACTTCACTAAGTTTTCCAATATTTACTATATTAAACAAAAAAAAAAAAATAATAATAATAACAAAAAAAAAAAGAGTTTTATTAATTTGCTAATTTTTATAAACATATATATATATATATACCTAACACAATAACTAACAAAATAACTCCATAGATTACGTTATTTTTCAAAAGGAGGGAGATGTAGTATGCTCATATATTGGGTACACACTGTACCGCTTATATCACTATAACATTGTAACATTTGTTTATGTCCGAATATTCCCAGCACTTCAAGTGCAAAGCAATTCGACCCACATAACAATGTTATGCACATCCTAAATGCTGAGTCGGCATGTCTGCATGCGCGGCCGACCATTCGGTTACCATGTGAGCATAACACTCTCCCTCTCATGCGCGGCCGCTGCTTGCGCCGCCTAAATACACTTACGTATACATTAACATATATATTGAGATACATAAGCGTTGGCCGCGGCGCTGCTCGTGCAGCTATATGAATTGTAAGCCAAGCCAACAGTAGTCTTAAGTGAGCATTCGAGAAATGAGTCCCGATCTAAACGGACGATATAATAAAGAACAATATATCTTATAACATTACAGTACATTCTTTTCTTGTGGTTATAAAACAAAGTCTAACATACATACACCCAACTTTACAGGCCACTTTCAGGAGCGCAACTTTAAGAGAATAGCGATAAAAGCGGGCGATGTTGTTGTTCATCCATCAGCTGATCAGAAAGAGAGAACTCTACTCCCAAACGCACTTAAAGAGTCTCATCATATCCAGAACAGCTATACGAAGCGGGCGGTAAAAATCCCAGATAGGGTTGTAGTTGTAGCATTATTGCAGAGAGCTCGACTCTGGAGAGCGGACAAAGAGCGTTGACATTAAAACTATGACTTCGGAGAACCTCGCTCTAAGCGGACGTTGAAAGCTCAAGCTGAGAATTTTGTGGAGCTGTAGTGAGCGTATGGAAATAATAGATCACGTCTCGGAAGAGCACGCAATCCGTAATAGGAATGAAACCCGATGTTTGGCGAGGGTCGAAGAAAACGAACAACGAGAGCTCCATCTGGTGTTGTTGGATATTTGTCGGTGAATAGAGCGCAAAGAATTCAACATTTTGGAGAATAAAGGCAAAAGGCAAGCCCAGCCTTTGTTGTTGCGAGCACAAACCCTGTAGATGAGGAAGAGGATCACAGAAATGCCCGCAACGGTGATGACGCCAGTGACGCCTATTCCTGGGGGTTTTTTGAATCTGAATTAGGTGCTGATGAAATAGGAATATGATCAGTGTGCAACTCAAAAATTGTTTCCTCAACAATTGGTCTATTCCTGTGGATGAATCTGGTGACTTTTACTGCTTCTGGCCAAAATTCATCGCATAACACAGATTAATAGTATTGCTCAGGCACTCCCAGCTTAAAATTGGTGAACTTTAATGCTGATATATCTGAATCTTTTTTAATTAAAGGTTTGTAAATTATACGTCCGGTTTTACGCACAACTTACTAGATTCGTACAACGTCTCCGGTTTGGTGCTTACAGCAAATTTGCCAATATGCTGAAATTTGTTGCTTGGTAGAACTTCAAATTGATCACAACTAGTGGCTAAGCCAACAATGCGCCCCTTGTTCCTGTGATTATTTTTGTGATTCCTTTTGGGGGCAGCTGCTGCAGCAGTGAATACCAGAACAGCTTGCTTGCAGGATGGGATGGAGCCTTGTTTAGGTTTTCTGTAGTTATCTGCTTCATTAGCTCAGGCCACCATATTGACACTCCGTAGAGTAGAATGGGCTTGACTATCGCTGTGTGTATCCAGTTGACGATTTTTGGGGACATGCCCCATTTCTTTCCGATGGCTTTTTTGCAGGAACAGAGGACAATTGTTGCCTTTCTCGTTCTCCCTTGGCTGTTCAGTCTCCATGTCAGATGCTTATCTAGTACTTACCCCAAGGATCTATCGTTATTACTGAAAGAGAGAGCAGTTATTTAATGTTGGTGGGTTTAGTTGAGGAACCTTGTATCTGTTTGTGAACAGCACCAGCTCCGTTTTCGAGGGGTTTACCCCTAGACCTCTTTGTGTTGTACATCCAGAGAGTATTTAAAGTTTGGCGGTCATTAGATCGCATAGTGCCTAAGGGAATTTCCCTGAGAAAATAATGGCTACATCGTCCGCATATGCCACAACCTTACATCCACCCCCATCCATGTTACACAGCAGCTTATTTACTGCGATGTTCCATAGTAAAGGGGAGAGTACACCACGCTGATGGCTTCCCCTGTTCACGAACCTTGTTTTGTGTTGTGGTTCCTAAGGTGGTGGTTACCATTCTTCTCATCAGCAATTTATGGATTAGCTCCATGACTTGAACCTCAAAACCCAGGTCGGTGAGGGATTCGGTTATGGCTGCAGGGAGAACATTGTTGAAAGCGCCCTTTATGTCCAGGAATGCAACTAGTGCGTATTCCTTGTGGTTGAGTGACTTTTCGATTTGGCTGACTACCGCGTGTAGAGCTGATTCGGTGGACTTGCCCTTTGAGTATGACTGAGTCCATGACTGACCTGATGTGCAGTCCAATCAGTCGTTCAAAACTCTAAAGTAGAAGGATGTCAGACTTAAAGGCCTGAAATCTTTCGTCGTCGTGTGCGAGACATTGTCAGCTTTGGGTGTAAAGACTACCTTTGTTTCCCTCCATGTTGATGGCAATGTTCCTATCTTAAGTATGATGCGGAAAATTTTCTTTAGCCAGTTGACGTCAAGTTGACCTGCATTTTGGACGTGCGCAGGGGATAAATGATCAGGTCCTGTTGATTTTAAGGGTTTGAAACTGTTTATGGCCCATCTTATGTGGCGTTCAGAAAGAAGCGTTTCCAGGTCGATGCTTGAACCAGGCTTGTTTTCTGGAAGTCGTTCTACCGGGGGACTACCCGGAAAGTGGGTGTCTAGAACTAGGCTAAGGGACTTCTCACTAGAGTCTGACCATGAGCCATCTGGTTTTTTAAGGAATCCCAAGGAGGGGGTTGTTTTGGAGAGGATTTTCCTCTCACCCCCAATTTGGGATGCGGCTCTTTCGGGATAGACCCCGAGCTGGTGCCAGCACAGGCGGAGCCAACGCTCGCAGATCCTGTCGCTGTTGCAGCACCCACCTTATCCAGCGTGACGGGTTTCTTAGGAGTGCCCGGCTTAATTGTGGTGCTTTTTGTTTTTTTGTTGGTGTCCATTATTTGAATCCCACGAGTTGGGAAGAAAGGGAAGGTCACTTACAAATTTAAAACCTGATATCTTTACAATGCTAATATACTATTTACTCACATTTGTTTTTAAAATGTATATATATAGTAATTATTATTTGTATATATTAATCCCATTCTCTTTCAGCAACATTAAACTCTTTGCATTTTCGACAAGAAAATAAAATGAAATAAATTTTTTAGACAGTTTTTGCTCATTCAAAAAAAATATTTAAATAAAACTGAAATTTATCTAGTTGGTTTTGGCGACCTATCCAAAGTATATTAATTGTTGGTCAGGATGTTGAAAAAATAACACAATTTTTTTTAATTTTGGTTACTTTTCAATATATTTCGGATGCCCTTCGGCAACCGTCTTCAGGAAAAATTTAATTTACACGTCTGCGTCCGGTGACGTGGAGTTGTTAACTGAAAATTTTGTGCTGCAATTTTCTAATTATTTTCTAAATACACAAGAATAAGGAAACAAAATAAATGAAGACGAATTGATAGAGAGATTTTACTAGACATAAAGTATAGCTATATCTAAAAATTCTTTATAGTATTGTTTAAGAATTTAAAACCACAAATATGAAATTAAATATAAATACAGTTTATATTAATTGTTAGCCGGCTGGAGGTCTAAATTGTTTTTTTGATTGTTCTTTCTCAGCTTAGATTATTGTTTGGTCAGTGTGTGTTTACACGTTTGTATATTTTTAATCTTTGGTGCACAGAGTTGGTGCCAATGCAGAAAAGTTTCAGAAGGCGATCGAAAATGTACAAAACAATATTGAAAATATCGACTTTGTACCAGAGATGAGCGATCTTGCTGCATTTTGGGTTCAGAAAAAGCGTACCAAAGATTAGTTCTCAAATCTAAATTTCATTGGCTAAATAAAACAAAAAGAATCCCAATAAAACGAACCCGTAGTATGTCTCAACTGCCCAACGTGAACGTCCTAAAATAGACTTCAGCGAATCTTCAAGCAGGGGAAAGCGTAGTCAAATTGTCGATGAATCCGCTGCTGTTGTCCTACGATCGGATTTAATTGAGACTAATTTGACAAAACATCAATATTTGCTAATTAGAAGATTTTTCAACTCCAAAACGTCATTTAACTTATTTCCAAGCTATGAGCAGGTTTTAAGAGCAAAAGCATTAAGTTATCCGGACAATATCAGTGTGAGTGAGTACAGGCTGAAGTCGAGGTAGTGTTCTTAACAACATGAAAGAGGATGTATTGGAAAATTTATATTTATTAGGGAAGTGGGGATTTGACGGCTCTACTGGACATTCCAAATTTAAACAAAAACTTTGCAATAAAAACAAGGATGATTCTAGTCTGTTTGTAACATTTTACGTACTGTTATAACTCCTTACTAATGTCACCAAAAACGCAATAAATTTTTTGAATAATTCGAGACTACCTGCTACTGCAGACCAATAAGATTTCATTTTGAAAAGGAAACATCTGACTTGGCTGTAAATGAAGAAAAAAATTTTAAAAATTAATCTGTTAAGACCCACCCCTTGTCAAACACCCAGAAGAACATTCAAAATTTATCACAGTTTGCAGTTAACTATGGTTGACTGGAAAAATATGTAATGCCCTAAGTCAAACACATTCCACTAACTGTTACATATGTGAAGCAAAACCGACTGAGGTATATGATTTCGAGAAGTGTTTAAACAAGAAAGTCAATGAGAATCGTTTTGAGGTTGGTCTCTCCCCATTGCATTCATATATTGTTTGCATGTAGCGTACAGATTAGACTTGAAGAATTGGCGAGTTTTTACTGCGGAAGGGAAAAAGGCACTTGATCTGTTACGTCGGTGTATTAGCGTAGGGAGCGTCCTGTGTAGGCACGCTAAGTGCCGGCAAAAAAAATTAATTAAAAAATAAGTAGCTAGCTAAATCGCTTGAACGAATTTCGATCGGCAGCGTGTGGCTGTTTTAAAATGCCCCTTCATACGTTCCGTATGCCGATGGATCGCCGCCGGCCACTCCAATGCGATCCTCTCTTGTCAATGTCGTCAGTCCCGAGTTTTTCCATTTCGCCAGCTCCCCCTTTTATAGACGTTTACCAAGACATTATTGAGTTCTGCTTCACATTATAATTTATTGAAAAGATTGGTGTCAAATTAATTAATCTGAGAAATATTCTAAGCTGTTGAATAATATTTGTATTACCGTGCAATAAAACTGTTAGGAATGAACGTAAATTCAACATCAACACTCCAAATATTTATTTAATTAATTTTTAAAAATAATAACAGGGATACTACATGACTTTAAATTTAATAAATATATATATATAACAAAAGGGCGCTTGACAGTAAGTCGAACGCAACTCACTTTCCCCTTTTTATTTCCATCGACGGGAGCGCTCATTGTGGTATTCTGGGTTTGGAAAATTAATACACATATGCATTAATAAAATTAAAAGCGTAATTCTGAACTGTCAAATAATTAAATAATCAAAAATAATTTTAAAAAAAATTACAAAATAAAAAAGTTAATTTAAAAAAAAAAATTTTTTTTTTTTTTTATTTTTTCTATGGGAGCTTTATGTTTTAGTCTGTAGTATGCTCATATATAGGGTACACACTGTACCGCTTATATCACTGTAACATTGTAGCATTTGTTTATGTCCGAATATTCCCAGCACTTCAAGTGCAAAGCAATTCGACCCACACAACAATGTTATGCACATCCTAAATGCTGAGTCGGCATGTCTGCATGCGCGGCCGACCATTCGGTTACCATGTGAGCATAACACTCTCTCTCTCATGCGCGGCCGCTGCTTGCGCCGCCTAAATACACTTACGTATACATTAACATATATATTGAGATACATAAGCGTTGGCCGCGGCGCTGCTCGTGCAGCTATATGAATTGTAAGCCAAGCCAACATTAGTCTTAAGTGTGAGCATTCTAAAAATGAGTCCCGATCTAAACGGACGAAATAATAAAGCCCAATATATATATTAACATTACAGTGCACTCTTTTCTTGTGTTTATAAAATAAAGTCTAACATACATACATCCAACATTACATGGCGACCGTGACATGCGCGCGAGTAGGAAGTGAGACTGTTTAATTTTTGTCTCTGCGCGCTGTGTAATTTTCGTTATTTTGGCCCCAAAATGCGTAAATCGGCGAGTTTGGCTAATTAGAGCCAGTGCTTAACAAGTGTGGCCGTCCAATGTGGACGATGCAAGCCGATCCCTCGAAAATCGTCAATCGAAATCTCCAGCCAGAAAAAAAAAAAATAAATAAAAACAGTAATTAGTCTGTGCGATGACCAGCACCGGCGCCGCCTGAGCCCAAAAGGCCCGGACTAAAAAAAAAAAACAACAAACAACAAACAACAAAATCAACAAAAAAAAAAAAAGGAAGAAAAAAAAATTGACCAGGACATGTGTGGAAGGAATGGCAAATCCTTCTGCACCAACGATGGAAACTGAAGTGTGGTAGGCAGACCGCCGACTACACCAACGAAGGAAGCATATGAGTGCGGAAGGCAGTCCGTCCTCTGCACCGTCGTGGGAGGCACCTGCTCCTGCTGAGCAAAGGGACGCACCAACATTACAAGAGGCCCTCGAATTGTGTCCCAACGATGGACCTCGCCCCCTCACAATAGCTGAGTACAGGGCACGACAGGAGTCCAGCAAACCCATCCACAAAAGAAAAAGGAGTGGAAAAAGGGTAAAACTCCTGCAACAGAGACGATTATTGAAGGACTACAGGAAAATAGCAACAACCCCACAGGAGAAGGAAACACATGAACAAAATATCAAAGAACTGGACAGAATACTTTGTAAACGAGCAAAGTAACGCAACAAGGGCTGCATTTATGCCAATGCCTAAGTTGCCTTTAATTATAAACTTCTAAACCCGAGCCGATGCGCGAAAGCGCTGCTCGAAAAATACTAACCACTGTTAGGCTATATACTAACAACATATAACTGATATTGGTTTATATAGAGCAAAATATTGTAAATATGAATATTAACACAAATTTTTTTTCTTCCAATTTTCAATATTAATAAAATAAAATTTATGCGATTATGCCACAAGATTTAATCAACCAGATTTGAATAACTAAATTCCTACATTTTTGTTTTATGACACTTTTTTTTTTCTCTGCGTGCTCCTCAGACTTTAAAAGCTAGACAGAAATATTTACGTATATTCACATAAAATCTTTTCATATGAATAAATAACAATAGAATAGATAAATTCTCTCATATTAATTATAATAATACCGATATATTAGAAGTGAATCTACCCAAAATGGGAATCGTAGACGTTAAGTCAGTGGACTCCACTGCTAACGTTATTAATAAAGTAGAATCAAACAATATTGACCTATATTGGGTACATTTACTCTTAATAATAATCATTGTCATCTTGAGTGCAAGTTTTATTACCAAAATATACAAATTGCACAATAAATGTTTAAAGAAGAAATATTTAAGTAGAGCACACGATCTAGATAAGATATAAAAAAAAGAGAAGAAAATTTTCCTTTTCAAAAGATTAGAGTGTTCAATTTAATACCCTTATATATATATAAAAAAAAAATTTTTTTTTTTAATTATTTTTGCTTAAATTATGGCATTTAACACGATAGAATTGGATAGATGTCTTGAGGAAATAACTACTAAAGATCCAGAATTTAGAATGCGTGCATTAAATATTCTCCATTGCCATAAAAACTTAATTACAATCACTGAGTTCGAATATATTTATATGGAAAAGTACAATTTGGAATTTAGCCTTTTGTTTGCTTACAATAAAAAAACAAAGGGTTTAATCCTAAATACTTTGCCATACGTCTCAGTAAAAGAGATCGTGGATTACCATTCTATACTCGGTGAAACCACGGTCCTCATGGTAAAATTACATAGATAATATTGCCATGGAATGGAACGATTTGTATGCGAAATTGAACAAAATAAAAACAGAGTTCGATAAATCTTACAAATCCCTTAATCAAAACAGACCGATTCAAGGGAGCACAATAAAAAAACACGCAGAAATACTAGTAAATTGTTTTAACGAGGCGCGCATATTAATACATGGGCAACGGGGAAAATTAAATGACGACCATTGGTCAAGGGTATCAAAATTTTTGCAAAGGCTCAGAGAAAACCTAATATTGATAAAAGAAATTCATTCTTAATACCGCAATAACAGTTGAAACCGATGAAGAATCAACATTGGAAGAGTCAACTGGTTTAGATCAAACGGAGCAAGAAAATTTTAACGCGGAAATTAAGGAAGAAGATTTAAATAATCTTACTATCCCAGCCGTTTTATTATTAAACGCAGATAATAAAACAGATTCAGAATCAGACTCAAGCGCAAACATAATTAAGAACAATAACTTCGAAATGGCGCAAACTAATATCGACTTCATTAACACTGCATCAAAGCTTATACCAGTTTTCGATGGTAAAGCAGAAAACTTAACCAGTTTCATTGATGCATTGCATATTATAGAGTCAATAAAAGGCGAACACGAAAGCCTAGCCGTCTCTATAATAAAGACAAAACTAAAGGGCGTAGCAAGAAATCTAATTGGAAACGAAACAACGGTAGGTGAAGTAATTGCCAAGTTAAAAAGCAACGTCAAAGGCGAAACTGTAGAGGTATTGTCAGCAAAGCTAATGAACCTACAGCAACGAAATAAAACTGCTAATCAATACACATCAGAAATTGAGCAGATGACGAAGGCTTTAGAAAGTGCATACATAACAGACGGCTTAACACTAGAATTAGCAAGAAGTTATTCCACACAGCACGCAGTAAAAGCAATGACTAAAAACTGCACGATTGATAAGGTAAAACTTATCATGCAAGCCGGCAACTTCAACACAATGAACGAAGCAGTTTCAAAATTCGTAAACAGCTGCACAGAAGCAACTGGACAACCAAATTCGGTCCTCTACTACAACAATTATACACAGCGCGGCGGAAACCGCGGACGTGGAAGTTATAGAGGTAATTTTCGTGGTCGTGGTAACAATTATGGTTACTACAACAATATCAACCAAAACAATGGTCGCGGCAACTACAGAGGAAACTCAAGGGGCCGTGGCAACTCGAGCGGAGGCTACAATAACAACAATACAAGCAATGTAAGAGTAGCCAATGACACCTCGGGAAACTCCGAACCCCCTTTAAATGTTCAACAGTAGAAAAAGTAACGGTCCATACTATTAATCTCAGTCAGAATATTTTCGTCTCATTCACCCATGTGACTACTGGAAAAGAACTTGTCTTTTTGGTAGACACAGGTGCCGAAATCTCTATAGTAAAAGAAAATTCAGATATATTTCAAAACGTACAAAATAATAACATAATAGATATACGGGGAATAA